>NC_030682.2:115531720-115871363 GCF_000004195.4 Xenopus tropicalis | reverse complement strand
TACTACTTTGCCCCATTGCAAAGCTCTGTTCATGTTCAGGTCCTTCTAAAGAGAATCAAACACTGTGGGACTTCTGCGGAGCCAACAAGGAGCCATGGAAGTAAGTACCTGCTTAGAACTTAGGAACAAGGGAATGGGTTAATGCTGGGTAATTCTGCCTATATTTCCCTTACTCAGGGACGGTATAAAGAAATAGCAACTATTGGACTAGGGGGTAACTGGGTAGTAAATATTACTGGATATTTAAAGTCACCCAAAGTTAGCGCTTTATTGCTGAATCGCACCGGTGTGTTTAATACGAGGTTGCTTGTGTTTTGTTCACAGTTCATGGGCTTGGGAGCCAGACGCTGCTGCTTCTTCCTTCTGATGTTCGCTTCTCTCTCGGTGGCGATCCGGGCAGACTGCACTAAGGACTGTGCTTCTTGCGCGCTGCATCTGGGACAGCAAACTGAAATCAATTCCCTGGTAAGTCAATAGGGCTCTGTAATATAGAAAGCATTATCGCTGGGGTGTAGGGATGGGAACGCAGGGAAACGCTTGGCGGAAAACGCTGCTTGTTGCGAGGCGCTCGCCTTCAGCACCACAGACAGCGCTTTGTGCTCATCCCCTTGGCGCAACCAGCAGAGCCAATGCCAGAGAAGCGCCGAACCTTTCCTGTCTGGTACAGAACCTTTGTTCTTAACTAAAACAGTGAACAAATAAAGATACGCAGACACATAACAAAACACAGGAGTAACATAATGCTTTGACACTTTCTAAACAGAAGTATTCACAGGATAGGAGTTAGCGTTTGAAAGAAAATTCTACTTGGGATTATTCTTAGCAACAGAGAGTTAGAAACATGCGCATCTGTGATATTGACTTTTAATAGACAGGTTATAATAAACTAAAGTCAAAGAAAAGTTATAATAGATCTGGATTGTTTTTGTATTATGTGTTGTGGCTACATGAAATTATAGAGTGAACCAGGCAAGTCATGCTCTGTGGTTGTATCTTATGTTGTGATAGTCATGCCTGTTATACTACATGGATTACAGTGTCTTCCTATTAGTTTGGTGCACAGGTGAATTTTAAAATATAGCTCAGAGCCTGTGTAAGTCCCAAGGGCTAGGAAATATTGGTTTGGTTATTGTTTTGAAAACATCTGAGTGAGGTCTCTGCTGATTGTAGGTTTTATAAACTGGTGAAATAAAAGACATTAAAGTCAGCAATAACGTTATCCCCAACCCTTAGAGATTGTGAAAGCAGTGATATCAAAGAAATGGTTTATGCAGTAATTGCAAGTGAAGAACCCAAGACTAATAAAGGCAGCTCAGTTGTTCTATTATCTCTGGGTTTGAAAGTGCTGCCAACTTGGTATTTGCTTATTTTCTGACTATACAGTATAACATTTATCTTGCACTCTAGACTGTACTTACTGTACTTATAATAGGTAATAGGTACGTTAATTTGGGCTGAAAAAGGACAAAAGTCCATTAAGTTCAACACCTCCAAATGAACCCCACTGCATATATACACATACTTGTACAGACCTATCTATACACTTACATATATAATTATACATAGCAATACCTATACTAAACTAACTGAAAATTAAGATCACAATAGCCTTGGATATTAATCTTATTTAAGAAATCATCCAAGTTATTCTTAAATAATATTCATTCAATCAAATAAATGTGCTGCAAAATTAATTACACATGTTATTTAGCACTAGGAAATGCTGTAAAACCCCCGGGAAAGACCATAAAAGCTACATGTAAAAACACATTTAAAATACATTTAAAAACTTCATGTACTCTGATTAATTGATAGTCATACACATACAGTACTATATATTATTTATTATTACATTTTATTTAATTATACTTTGTTTCAGTTATAAATGTAGTCATGTTATTACCCCCGTGGGGGTATTTTTAGGTAGTTACATGTAGCAGCTACTTATCTCACTATTTGATATATGAAACGGGAAGAGCATGAAGACACTTCATTGCTATGGGACTTCTTTCATCTTACTTACATTACAAAGACAGTAGCAAAATCAAGATGCAAACCCATTGAACTGTCTGTGAGTCCTGGAAAAATGCACATTCCAATTAATGGGACTGAAATCAATGTGATTGCATCCTGATTGATATTTGTGTCAAAGAGTCCTCTCATCTCTAATTAGTGTCTAGAAAGACAGCTTCTGTCTTGTTAACTGCTTTGGATTAATTATGGTAAGTCTTTATACACTAGTGGTATATATATAGAGAGAGAGAGGGATTTCCCACAGTAAAATCTTTGTGCAGGTTATTTATCTGCAGTTCATTAAGACAAAAATGTACCCTGGTGTAAATTGCAGTGCAGATTGTGTCTGCTGTGCGCTCAGCAATATTGCCACATTGATCTGGCAAATAGTAGTTCTGTAGTGCAGATACTGTACTTCATTTTCATCTAGCCCTATGTGACTATAGAATGCTCCAATGGCTTTCCATTACATTTACCCCAAAAAACAATATTGTTATCTGAACATTTTATATTATTCGGACCATGATCTTAGAAATATTGAAAAGTCTTGAGATGAGCTTAGAAACACTTGGAATACTCCCAGTCAAAACTGGAATACACATCTTCACAGGCTGTATATTATTAGCTGAAAATATGTGTTAGGAGCTGGTGATATTTAGGTGGATATAGTGTCTTAAAAAATATGGGGTACTGAATTAATTCACTATTAAACATGTTTATAGCTAAGCTGATATATCTATATATACTAATGCATATAGCTTATAAACACTTTTAAGTATTGCATTAATAATTATATGATTTTATCTTATAAATTGGTTATGCAGACTCAGATAGCTTTGATGTGTGTTAAGTGTCCATTACAGTGGTATTTGGGTTGCTTTGGTTCCAGCTTTCGCCTGAGGTTTAGTTAGGGTTCCCCGTAGCTAATTATACAGTTACAGATATATGAAGATATTTCTCTATAGTTCCAAATCTCAGCCTAACTAGCCTTGGGATGGCAGCACCATATTTTGGGAACATCTTCTCTAGAACTATTGAATTCATTTTTCAGTATTCAGAAAGAAAAAATATATATCTTGCTTAGGATTAAGGAAACCAAAAGTAGCCTGAACTGTATTATAGAAATTATTGGCCATTATTAATTGAATGCATCTTTTCAACACTTATTAGTAACCTATGGGAAAATACATTTTGGCTCTGTTTTCCCTCCAATATGTAAAAAATGTTAGCATGGCTACTTTTAGGGCCAGAACTAGGGGTAAGCAGAAGAGATACCTACCTAGGGGGCAATGGTGGAGGGGTGCTAGGCAGGTATCTCTAGGGTTGCCACCTTTTCTGGAAAAAAATACCAGCATTTGTATATTTTTACATTTCTCTCCTTTTAATAACTTTGGGAGAAAGCATAGTTTTTACCAGCTAGGCTGGTAAAATACCAGCCAGGTGGCAATTCTAGGTACCTCTTCTTTCTGGGCTCATTTGCACCTTTCACTTGTCACCATTCTCTTCCCAAGTAGGCCAGGCTGCCTAGGGGGCCCAGCTGGCTCGACCTGTCTCTGGCTAATTTTGAACAAATTGCTGAACATTGGTAATATTTTTGTGCAGGACACCTCTTGTTTATTACATCAGGATGCAAACTCTAACTATTTTGGACACAGTCTTTTCACCAAAGTCTGTTAAGGCCTGGCTCCCTTGGGGTGGTGATATACAGCCAATGGAAAATAATGTGGAGCTTTTGGGATGACCCTTAAACCATATAAGTACAACTGAAAATGGTCAAAAAATGACTTATTTTTCAGCAATTTTTGGTATTTTTCCCAGTGGATGGCTAGACCCCCAAATGGATGAGTATTTGCTCACACCATATCAAAAATGTATTCCTGTAAGGGTTTTTAAACAGTCAACATTTTGAAAAGATTTTCATAATTTTGGCAATAACAAAATCACAGCCAGTGGTCATACTGTTGTAGCCAGTTTCTTATTCCACAGCGCCATGTCCCACGGTGCCTTTGTGCCCAATGGGCCATAAGACCACATCCAAAATATTGGACAGCTTTCTCTTTACCTACTGCATAGCAAAGACACTTTTAGAATAAGGGATGCTGTCCAGTGTTGTGGATGTTATTGCATGCTACATCATTGTACATGAGACAGAATAGACCTTATATAGTATATGCATTCATATGGACTTATGATTCATATGGCTCTATGATTTAGATTTCTATACTCCCTATTTAGCATGCATTCCTACACCACATATTTTATATTTATGATGAAAGATAGAACAAATGGTTAGAGAAGGTGACATAACTTTATAAAGGGATTAATGTTTTCCCTCTGCTAGGGTGCAAGCAGGGTGCAACATTTTTCTCTTTATAATTGAAAGTTTAGTGGATTAATGAATGGATTGATGTTAAGCTATTTTGTACAGGTATTGTATGGATTGAATTATGGGTAAGCTTCATTTAACCAAAATCTTTATTTCTCTTTCCACGCTATAACATATGGGCAGCAACCTCTGTTCTAAACAGTATTTAGCTTAGAAGCAGGAAAAAAAAAAAAGCACTTTTCTGGCAGCCATGTATGGTATAAACAAATATGGCTGAATACAGAGATATGGCAAATTGTTAGAGCACGGAAGAGTTGAGAGAAAAGTATGGCTGCAGCATGGAGGTTATGCACAGTTATTAAGGGGATGATTATTATGTGGCTGTTGCATATCTGTGTTCTATCTACGTTTCTGCACAAAAATGTGGGCCAGTAGTAAACCTTCTGAGACATTGGTTGTTGGACATTTTTTTTGCAGGTTCAAGCCTCACTTTATAATGAACAGTTGGTCAGTTCATTATAACAAGATTAATTATGTATTGAAACTTGTAATGAGCAAATTTTTTTCGCCAGGAATGGATGGATTCCCAGCGAAATTCTGCATTCTGCCATTGGCAAATTGTTTCATGATAATTCAATGAAATTTCGGTAGAAAAATTTGCAGTTGTGTCAACAAAGGGCATGGGTGCGTAAAAAAAGGCGCAGTTGCGTAAAAAAAGGCGCAGTTGCGTAAAAAAAGGCGCAGTTGCATAAAAAAGGGCGTGGCTGCATAAAATGGCACGGTCTTGTAAAAAAAGGTGCATTTCTTTACAAAAAGTCACGTCTCAAAAAAAGAAGGGTGTGCATCAAAAAAGTTCGCTTGACCCTTGCGTGTCTTGGATTTTTCCACAAATTTTTCTGTAGTATTGCAAATTTTTTCGCTGAAGTGAAATGGGACAGATTCACTCATCACTAATTAAAACATTGCCATTTTAGTCACCTGCTTTAGTTTTGACACTATGGGGGTTATGTATAGTGATGATCAAATCTGTCCCATTTTGCCTCACCGCAAAATTTATGAAACTGGTGAAAAATGAGTGAAACGGTGAGTTTTTTCCTCTAAGCAAATTATTCTGTAGTGGGAAATTTTTTGCTGCAGTTTCGCTAAAAAATTCGCAATGGCAAAATGCGGCATTTCACAGTAAATCCATGCCTGGCAAAAAAATTTGCTCATCAATAATTATAAAATAAAAGGCACTAAGTTTGCCCAGGAGTAGTAACCCATAGCAACCAATCAACAGGTAGAATTCACTGGGCATCTGCTTAAAAGAAAACATCTTAGTGGTTGCTATGGGTTATGGTGTTCAGCCATTACTGTATCTCATTCTGGTTGGCCTTTAGGCAGAGAGTCTGAGAAAATCTATACCAGCAATTACGCTCACACCTCACATCTCACTCTAAGTGACCTTTAAGCTAGACCCTCCATAGACTGCATTGTCTATAGACTCCAGGTAGGCATGCGTAAAAGTGAAGGAATCTATACTCTGTGATGTTACAGTAGGGCACAGTGCAGTTGGCAACACCTTTTACACTAACGATGGCCAGAATTACTGACTTAAGTCTTTGGCAGATTAATGAGTAAAGAAGTAGTTAATTAGATGTATTGACTATACACTTTTAAATAGAAAATATACTAACCTTTTTGGCATGATCTCATTAAGTTAGGTTGATGAAGAAAAGGTGCATGGACACTATATGGACTCCCATAAATAAATACAAATGTATTTTTTTTCTAAACAAACATACTTGATTTTCAAGAAAGCCATGATGCTCATACAAGCAGTTTCCCAACATCCCTTATACCAGGGATCCCCAATCTTTCTTACTCGTGAGCCACAGTCAAATGTGAAACGACTTGGAGAGCAACACAAGCACCATAAAAGTTCATGGAGGTGCCAAATAAGGGCTAAGATTGGCTATTAGGCAGCCTCTATGCACACTATCAGCTTACAGGGGGCTTTATTGGGTAATAAATCTTGTTTTTATTCAACCAAAACTTGCCTCCCAGTGAGGAATTCATAAATAACTACCTGGTTTGGGGGCACTGGGAGCAACACCCAAGGGGTTGGTGGGCAACATGTTGCCCAAGAGCCACTGGTTGGGGATCACTGACTTAGACACAACCTTTACATTGCTCCATTGTGAAGTGTTGGATTTTGGCACTTGGAGTCCATCTGCTTTCCTGAAAATCTATGCACCACCCACTATGGAAAGCAAAGAGACACCAAGTCCCAGATTCTATCACTTCAAAATGGAACATAGTATTATGTATTATGGCTTAAGGGGTGTGGGGAACTGGGGTCTGTGAGCAGAGACAGAATATCATGGTTTCCTTTCAATCTGTGGAATCTTCTGGAAGTTCAATTAGTGTGCCTTTCCTACATAATTCCAACTAAATGAGCTCATGTAAAAAAGGTCAGAGGGTGATAATGTCTCTTTAAAGGCAGATATGCACTGTTGGTGAGGTTTTCTTAATAGCAAATCATTTTATAAAAGGATATTCAAGCTTACAGGATAACCCTAGGCATCTCCAGGTAAAAATTGAAGACGGTCATATTGATTACCTTTATGTATGTGGTGGCACTTGCTGTAGCTCAGTGGCAATCAAATATAGTTCTTGCTTTCCAATGAATTATACACTTCTGGGAAACTACTTAGCTTTGATCATTGATGCACAGGGTCTTAATGTTGTGACTCAGATAGATGCTATACCATCATTCTCTCTTCTCTGACCCACATATCTATAAGACTTTGCACCCTGGGGGAAAATACCTGGTTGAGAAAATCCTAGGCATTCTTTCCTATATATGCTTTTTGCATAATATAAATATCAGATAAGGATAACATTGAATAACATAAGAAACTAGATTACTTGTTTATGTTTTTGTGTAATTATCAGTTATGTGTTTGTATCTAGAAACCAGGTTACCGATTATTACATTTATTATTACAATTGAATATGTAAATATTAACAGATTTATTTAATAGTGCAAAATGTGATCTTTATTTTAATGTTCCATTAGTTATTTCTTTCTTTTAGAAGAGAGATTGCCTAATTTATTGCTAAATATGTACAGTATGCATTATACAAGTATGGGATGCGTCTTCTAACTACAAAAGCCCTGAATTATGGGAAGGCAATCTCCCAAAGAGTCCAGTAACATTTAATGTTGAAAATATTTACCATAACATACCAATTGCATTGGGGAGTTTTTTAAGGAGTAGCATGTCACACTTTTAATGCCTTTCTGTGCTATGTTTCAGGCTTGCACGTTAGAATGTGAAGGGAAATTGCCATCAGCCAAAGCATGGGGAACCTGCAAAGAGCTTTTACAACTGACCAAAGTGGACAGTGTTCAAGATGGAGAAAAATATCAAGACAATAATGATAGTCACTATGCTGCCAAAAAGTATGGAGGATTTATGAAAAGATACGGTGGCTTCATGAAGAAAATGGATGAGTTGTACCATGCTGAACCTGAAGAAGATGATGCAGGTGGTGAGATTCTGGCGAAGAAGTATGGTGGATTTATGAAGAAAGAATATGATAGCGATCGTGATGCATCTGATCTTCTTAGGGAGCTCTTAGCTACCAGCGGGGATCCTGAATCTGCAATTTACCATGACAACAACAGTGAAACACCAGGTGAAATGAACAAAAGATATGGAGGCTTCATGAGAGGTTACAGAAGAAGCACAGATCTGGAAGACGAAACTAGGGGAATTCAGAAAAGATATGGAGGCTTTATGAGAAGAGTAGGTAGACCAGAATGGTGGCAGGACTACCAAAAGCGATATGGCGGGTTCATGAGGCGCTTTACTGATTCCTTTCTTCCTTCAGAGGAGGATGGAGAAAGTTATTCCAAAGAAAACCCAGACATGGAGAAAAGATATGGGGGATTTATGCGATTTTAAAACCTTTCTCTTCCCCGTACCTTACTGAAAAGACTGCCTCATTGACCATATATTATTGTAATGTGTTGCCTGCACTGTACAGTTTTTTACTGTTCTAGTTCACAATGCAGCTTGTAATCTGTTTTACCAGGCTTTGTGTTCTTTATACGTCAACCAAAAGAAAAAAAAACCTTTATTTGCCTCACTTGAGTTTCTACTGTAGTAATTATGCTGAAACTATTTTTGTTACTGTATTCTTTCTTTTAAACAGAGCACATCTACCAATGCTTATTGTATATAAATAAATGACTCATTTTATCTGCACAGTTCATGTTTTGTCATTTTTTACATTAAAAATATCATATTGCCATCATTTTAACCTACAGTTACAAACACAGTTTAGTTTGTGGAATGTTTGGTTCAGGTCTAGCCCAAGCAGTTCATATTGTATCACATAACACTTTTCTGACTGTTGGGAAGATTTATGGGGTGTTATAGTTAATCAGGAGTGTATATGTGAGTACAACGTAACAATGCAAATCTTAACAAAACAACATGAAAACTGTATTTGATAAACTTATTTTCCCCTTATTTTATTTTACATACACAGTATTTTTACCAAGTGCATTTTATTGACATCTCAATTAATAGGTGAGGGTGAGAAGGACTAAAAGGAGCCGAAAAGCCTTCTAAAAACAGATGGTATGCGCATGCTTCATGATTCACTATATGGCCAAAGTTATTTTGACACATTTTTGACCAAAACTGGACACTGTGTAAAATGACACGTCCCTTAGCTGGGACACTTACTGCTGAATCTCCAGGGTTTTTATGGGTAAGCAGAGGGGAAACAACAAACATCACCATATGTAATTATTAGCATTGGCTGGACTGGCTTTGGAAAGAAGGTCCACCATCATTATCTGGCAGTGTTAGGGAAAAGTCTGGTTTTGGTAGATACAAGCAGAACACTACCTGCCATGCATAATTTTGAAGGTGAAGTGTGGTGAAGAATGAATAATAGTCTGGGGCTTTTTCCCATGGCTAAGTTTCCTTAGATGCAAGCCTTGAGGCTATGGCATACAGTGATATTCTTGACAATTTTATGCTTCATATTTTGCAGCAACAAACCTGTTACAGCACAAAAATATCCCATGCACAAAGCAAGGTGCATACGAAATGGGTTTGCTGAGATGGAAATGGAAGAACTGGACTGACCTGTAATGCCCCTGATGAAACACATCCAAACACCCATGAGATAAATTGGAATGCTGTCTGTGATGCACGTCTGATTCCCATCATCAGTGTCCATCCTCATTAACACTCTTGTGGCCCAATAGAAGCAACTCCCTCCTACCATGTTCTAGAAATGAAGTGGAAAGTCTTCTGAGAAGAGGAGAGCCTCACATAGGAGAAAGGGCCAACTTAACATTATTATTCTTGGTTTGAGAATGAGAGGCTGGACAAAGTGCCTGGACACTTTTGGCTATACAGTGTTCATCCATAACACTACATTAAAAGCAAAACAACAGAAATCCCTAACCTTATAAGCAATTGAGGGCAAAGATATAAAAATTACTTTACTACTTTAGCTCACTGTGGTCAACTATGCATTCCTGACTGATGGCCAATGGCTGACTTAATAGCACAGATACAGCCTTATAATTTCAGAGGCATAAAACCAAACCTTAAGGCAGGGATCCCCAACCTTTCTTAATAGTGAGCCACAGTCAAATGTAGAAAGACTTGGAGAGCAACACAAGCATCATAAAAGTTCATGTGGGTCCCAAGTAAGGGCTAAGATTGGCTATTAGGCAGCCTCAGGGGGCTTTATTTGGTAGTAAATCTTGTTTTTATTCAACCAAAACTTGCCACTAAGTCAGGAATTCAAAAATAACTCCCTGGTTTGGGGGCACTGAGAGCAACATCCAAGGGGTTGGGGAGCAACATGTTGCCCCTGAGCCACTGGTTGGTGATCACCGCCTTTAGACAATGTGTTTTGATCTTCATAGATCTAATTAGTGTATCAAATATATGTAAAATATCAAATATATGTAAATCAGATAAACTGCTCTCCTGACGTTTCTTAATTATATTGTAAAAATAAGTCTTGAAAAAAATGCTATGAGATACAAGGAATCAGACACAGGGGTTGAACATGGGAAACACAGTAGTCCATCAGTAAGCCTTGTTTATTTTTATTACACCAGTTTGTCCTTCATTTATGCTCCCTTTTCTTAGCAGAAGGCAGGTATATAATCATCATGAATGACTATTAAAGCCAAATATCACAACCATAATTTAAATTTTCATATTATCACTTTAATGGACACCTTTAAAAATCACACCAATAAATTTACATCCACAAGCAACGTTGTGGTCACTGCAATTTTCCTGCAATCAGTGTGTAAAATCACTTTTATTAAAGGTACTTGTGTTCAAATGCGCTCCTTGAACTTCCGGTTATTTGCACTCGCCACAGCTCAGTCCTTCCTGCCTTATATTTGAAATCAGGCATTGCCGTACCTATTGAAACAGGCTACTGCCACCTCCAAACCAAGCAGTAGCTCCAGGGTTCCCTCAGTGCCCTGTGTCAATTACAGGTATCGGACCCCTTATCCGGAAACCCGTTATCCAGAAAGCTCCGAATTACGGAATGCCCGTCTCCCATAGACTCCATTTTAATCAAATAATTCAGAATTTTAAAACTGATTTCCTTTTTCTATGTAGAAATAAAACAGTACCTTGTAATTGATTCCAACTAAGATATAATTAATCCTTATTGGATGCAAAACAATCCTACTGGGTTTAATTAATGTTTTATTGATTTTTTAGTAGACTTAAGGTATTGAGATCCAAATTATGGAAAGACCCCTTATCCGGAATACCCTTGGTCCCGAGCATTCTGGATAATGGGTCCTATACCTGTACCACTGAAATGTTGTATCGAAAGAATAGGGCACACAAGTCAGTCACATGCTGAACATCAGAAATATCACCAACAAACATTGGAAATGACACTAGACAGACCTTGAAAATAATTTACTCGCTGCACTTGAAGCATGAACCATAATATATACACATACAATGGCAAGGCTGGCTCCTGGGTGTGACTTGGCACATTCCTACCTTAAGCATCATTTATGTCAGTAGCCAGTAAACTCGAAACTACACAGCAAACTGAAAAATTATAAATTCAAAGTTTGGGCAAAAGTATAGTAAGTACTCTGTACAATAAATGGGTTGTAATGGGGACCTCTTAATTTTGAAGGATTGGGGGGGTTATTGCAGATAACAGACTTTGGAAGTACTCACATATATAATACAGTGCACTGACTGACTGTCAAACTTAGCTAGAGAACTGTGAAAGAGGGATGATAATTGTTGCAAGTTGGCAGAATCTGCAACTGATGATCACCTAACTTACTTGTTATTCTTAAAGAAAAGTAAGGATGGCTGAAAAAACGAGTGATATTTATAGCATGCGTTAAAAATATTATCACTTCTTATATTTTGAGAATTAACGTTCGATTCACTAAAAGGACACTTGTCTGAATTAAGAAGCGATGTTATTGTCGTTATTTATCTGGCGATTACATATTTTTAAGCGTTGTTTTAAACCATGCAATAAATTTATGCGTTATTTCGAAGCACGTGATATTAGCGCACACAATTAAGCACGTAACTGTTACTTTCTGAAAATTACCATTTCCCTGAAAACTGGAGGATGCATCACTCTAGGGCCAACATATACTTGAAAAAATCCCACTGCAAAGTCCATCTTGTCACCACAGACAATCACCAGCTGCAATGTTGTTCAGTAATGCCTACTCCTGGGACGCATTAAGTTTCACAGTAATTATCGCCACATTTTATGCTTTTAACGCTTCAAATATGTCTCTGAATTATGCGTTAGTATTATTTCAATTCGATAATTACCTCAATGCGATGGAAATAACGCTTTGCGATAATCAGGATTTTTGCGCGTGTGATATGAGTAGTAACGCATGCAAAATGACTTTAATGAATCGGTACTTAATTGAACACTGTTTAACGCATAAAACTATGCGTTAAGCGTTAACGACCTTTAGTGAATCGGCCCCATAGTATTCTCAGTAGCTGCCTTCAGGTACTCACTTTTGCTAGTGCTTACTATAAGTCTAAAATTCATAAAGTAGTGCCTTCAGAAAAGTCTGCTGTGGGACCTGTATTCCACATGACTACCATTTGATTTAGAAGCTCTTGTAAAGCACTTAAAGGCCACTGCAGGTGTTTTCCACACTTTTCAGCTTTTACCCCCATGGACCTCCTGCCCCTCTTCGTTTGATTTCTGTACAGCCATATATACTGTACAAGACCAACAGCCACTATTGCCCAAGGCAGCACACAGTAGGGGCTGATGGCACCACCCTAAATGTAAACTGAGATACCAAACAGTCATATCAAGAACTTAATGGTCATCCAAGCAGTCAGTATGTGTTATTATGGATATATAAGTGAATGATACATATATAATTGCTAGAATACAATACATTAATCTAGCCACTAAGGTGTGCAACTTTCTGTCAAGATGTGAAAATAAAGACTAACTAGACTTGCTGGATTATTCCCCCCTTTCTCTGCAAAAATGCTGCATCCTGCTTGCACTGAGCAATGTAATGCATCATACACCAACATATAATGTATTTGTAATGCAAATACAATACTATTCATTTCCACTAGCCAATACATCATTGACTTGACTGATATTGCTATCCCTTTGTTCTGCATACAGATGAAAACAATTATTATTTACCATTCCCAGAAAACAGCTGTAATGTTTGGGAATTTCACTGTGTCACAGGGTCTTGTTTATAGCGGTTCAGAAGTAGCCATTAGAAATAGCCAATAATGTCTAAATTTACACATAACAGCTGCATTTTATCAGGGGAAACAGAATGAATACTAATGCAATCATCTAGGACATATGAGTGTTTGCATATTAAGATCATCATAAGGTAAGCTATAAAATCAGTTTAAGTTGGTATCAATGAAGCTGCAATAATGTTGATTTGATAAACAAAAGAGACATTTAATAAAACATGCAAATGGGGGGCGTAATATAAAAATGACAGCAAAAAAAAAAGAAGACACTTGACTTTAATAGCAGAGTAAGGTGGCACACAGAAACCCATTAGACACTTCCTAATATTAGTATATTAGTCTTTAGACTGACAAAGGTTGGTTGCTGATTGGTTGCTATGGGTTACTCTACTTCACAACTGTTTGAACGTGATCTTCCATATATTAATCCAGTCAGCAAGATTTTGAACATTCATGCTGCAACAGTAATTTGTAATCACTCATTTTATTACAGCAGTTTGTGGATATGTGATTAGTGTAACCTTAGAATGAATGCTAATAAATCATTTTTCTTGGTAAAACAAATGCATTATTAAAGAGTGGTCCCAGAGGTGTAGCATAAAGTTCCTTTATGGGATAATCTATTCCAAACTAATTATAGAACCACATTGGTTCTTGTTTATGATCAAATAACAAATGTGATGAAAAAATGACAAATACAGTGCCCATTTTTGTGAATAATATCTGCCCACTTTCATGTAAATTATTGCCTGGTCACAAAATTCTAAATGCTCTGGAATATGTGTGACTTGTGTGACTGGTGATTATAGTGGCACAAACCAGGATCCCAGCAGCAATCCCAACTGAATGTGATTTGTATTCACAAAAATGCATACAAGGCCCTAGACTGCAATGTATTGTAAAAAAAAAAAGAGTTGCATAGCTTGGAAAAAATCCCATTGACTGCAAAATAGGACTAGATTCAACCATCATGGTACTATTGACTGATAGAAGTGTCATGTAGTGGCCTGGGCTCACAACACTTCTAGTGGTTTTTACAAAATCTACATGTATTACACTATATAATACCCCCATAATTTGGAACAGTGCTGCATTTTCTCATATAATACATACATATTATATGAGAAAATGTAGCATAATTCCAAAATATGGGGGTATTAAGTCATCTTGGAGTTCTATGACCTATATGAAAGCACAAAGCCTTAAACCTCTACCTTGTTTTATGGCTATGCAACTGCTTTGTGATGTTGATATCCTTATTTTTAATGGTAAGGGGCGTATTATCCCTTCTATAGTGTCACTGTGACACTGAATCTGAATGGTAATCCTACAGGAAAAGCACTCTGCTAATGTTTTTTGTGGATCACTATGCAGGAATTATATTTTCCAGGAATAGATCATATGCTACATTTTGAGTAGTAGCCTGATTTGGATCATTCATAAAAACGGATCAGCTTTGTGAATGACTGTATAAGGCTGAATGAATACGTGGCCAATATTACTCCATTTCAGCTGCTCCAGTTTGACCCTGAATGCATAATTTTTTGCTGACCCATTTCCAAGTATTATTTCATTTGCCAGATTTTGTATGCATTGTGCAACAGAAGCAGAACTCCATGAATTAAAGGAGGAGGAAAGGCCCCCAATGACTTTATTCACTTACCTTTTACCCTGGGCTGGTGCCCCTGTTAGGAGAAAACCGCACCAGCCCAGGGTACCTGCAGCGAGTGTTTCCTCTACCTTCTTTTGTCTGTCTTCGGAATCCCTGGGTCGGCGCATGCGCAGTAGATGAAAAAGCACAATGAATACAAAATCTGGCAAATGAAATAACACCCCCAAGTGACTTAGCCTTTCCTTCTCCTTTTATTCAAGGATTTCTGCTTATGTTTCACAATGAATACATATTCTGGCAAATGAAATTACACCCCCAAGTGACTTAGCCTTTCCTTCTCCTTTTATTCAAGGATTTCTGCTTATGTTTCACAATGAATACAAATTCTGGCAAATGAAATTACACCCCCAAGTGACTTAACCTTTCCTTCTCCTTTAAACAGAACTCAGTGGCTCAACTCGTGTACTTTTATATTCATTGGCTTTGAGTTAAAATCATATATATGTGTGTGGTTTAGGGGAACCCATCAAGCTCAAAAGTTGTAAGGAATTCAAATTTAGGACTTTTTGATTTATTTCAGTGAACTGCATCACACACAGTACATATTTCCAATATGAGAGGTTTCTCAAAACATGGCTTATATGACTCCTAGAACTTCTGCTTAGATGTCATCTATTTTCCTTATCCCGGCTCCCAAGCCTTGACAATTTTGAATTGATGTTATTTAAACAAAAATATAACAATGAAATGATGTTCTTATAAATAAAACACACAATAGCCAAATACCTATGTTGGAAAGAATGTTCTCCTAATTTACACCTACGTAGTTCTTTCCTGTATTTACTAACATTCATATTTTCAATGTGTATCTTTTGAGCTAAAACAATTAAAATGATTTTTATTATGCGTCAAAACAGCAACAAATCCAAAAGAAAGAGTATGCCATCTAAAAGCTGTCGGATCATGAAGAAGTCAATGGTAGGTGTCCTTTTTACAACTGGAACATCTTTCTTTGCTTCATGGTTTTGGAGGTTTCAGGTTTTTCTGACACCTTCATTTGTGTTTCAATATGAAAAATTACCATTTTTAGCATTAGTGTTTTAATAAATAACGTGGCATTTGTGGTTTTAGAGAAAATGAGTTTTTTTTGTGATGAGATATGAGATGATGAGGAGAAGGCACCTTTGCAGTGGAACCTAGGGGCCTCTATATAAGCCACTGTTAACAGTACACTGGCCCTGCAGGCTGGTATGGCATTAGCCTGTAGAAGCAATTCCTTGGTCAGTCTATAAAATATGAAAGGGGCTAAATTAGGGATGCACCGAATCCTGGATTCGGTTCGGGTTTCGGCCGAATCCCGGCTTTTTTTAAGGATTCGGTTTCGCCTGAATCTGGGCTCCCGGCCGAACCAAATCCAAATCCTAATTAGTTTAAATTAGCATATGCTAATTAGAATTCGGAGAGGGTTAAATGGGCCGTGAAAATTTTTTTCCCCACTGTGCACTATTTTTAACCCCTTATGATCCTAATCAGTATATGCTAATTAGGATTCGGATTCAGTTCGGGATTTGGCCGAATCCCGCTGGGTGGGTTTGGGGGTTCGGCCGAACCCAAAAAAGTGGTTTCGGTGCATCCCTAGGCTAAATAGACCAGCCTATGGTATTTACCAAGACATCAGTTTGGTGGTTTAGCAGTTTGCAATTAAAACCCTGTTTGTAAGTATTTGCCCAGCAGTGGGGTTGAGCCTCATGGATAATGAATTCAAATAGCAAAGTGTGGCAGAGCAGATAGGAATTGTTGTTTGTTTCCAAATAAAACCTGGAGAATCTCATGAGAATCAGAATTTGTTTACATTTACAGATAGTTGTGTGAAATGCATATCAAAATGCTTGAAATTCCACAAACTTTTATACTTGCTCTAAATCTAAATGCTAAAACTAAATCTGTTACTGGTCTTCAGTATATTCCTGGGAATTAAATACTATCATGCACAGCTCTAAACTGCAGATGAAATATTACGATGTATAAATAAGTGTGCTGTTCCATATACCTTAGATTCCTTCACATGCCTCTCAAAGTCTGCTGTTTGCTGCTTGTTAGTTATTGTGTATATTACCCGCCAGGGTGAAAGATTACAAGTAGGCACATAAATCAGGCACTGCCATGTATTTCATTAAAGTGCACATGTAGCAATTTACTCCAGACATTCTAGTGCATTTATATTATACCTGGCAACACATATTATATGCCTGCAGTCACAGCAAGATAATGCATTATAGTGTGAGGCGGAAAAACAAAATTAATGACTATAATATGCTTTACAGGAGAAGAAACAGCTCAAGAAGGCAGATGATATGGTACAATGGCATTAGATATTTATTACAGACATGAGCACAACTTTTACTTTTAAACTGTTTTACTACACATGGCAGATAATTTATGGCATAGAAGGCAGAGTGCAAAAAAAAAACCAGGTGCAATTGGACTTTTTTTTGTACCTGCCGTCCACTCTAGGTCCCTGTGCTCTGAAATGTAACATTAGGCAGCAGTGTATTTAAGAGGGGCAGGAGGTTATCGGGCTCTGGCACAAGGTCCGAAGCACAGCCAGACCCCAAGCATTTGTTCTCTCTGCATGAGCAATAAGGGGTGCACCCTGGTGCCATAACTACTGGGGTTCCATTCACAGATTCATGTAGAGAGTGGGATGAAAGCATTTGTCCTGTGATATATTAACAAAAATTCTAAAAATGTTGAGCCCAACAGACTCCTTGACAGTAAAGGGATCCAAACATCATGGGGGGTCCCTGAGGGATCTTACAATAGATCTAAAGGATTTGCCCACTGTGATATATAAATGGCACTAAAAAAAGGAATATGAGTTGGTATCTTAAATAGCTAGCTAAGTAATTGATAGAAGCTTTCAGGACAAAAGGCAGAATTGGTATATACACTTATGTACCTATTTAAAGCCATTAGTAATTAGAAAGCCAATAAAAGCCAGAAATTAAAGTGCCCTAAAAGACCTATTTGTGTTTGCGCTTGAGTGTCTCTAATTATACTATTTCTCCTACATTTGAACAATGTTTACAGTAAAAATCTTTAAGTTCTCAAAGCTTGGCATAACCACTTAGCTATTACAGGTTTCCCACTAATTGTCAGCTATTGATTCTACACACATGAATGAATGAGAATATATTTTGCATAGAAGCAGTTATTTTACTTATAGTTTCTGAATTATCTATATTATATAGAATATGGCCATTTTGCCTTACCTTCTTTTATGTGCTTTGCTAAACTTTGTTTCACCTCCACCATTTTGTCTTCATTACATGTGATAAAGGGGTGAGATAAAAAGCTCTGCGCTCTTGATCTTTTCGATGGTTGTTTCTGCAGATATTTGTGTACAAAGTTGCAGAATGTATCACTCCTGGAAAATATTTCAAGGCAGAATAGTCATTGGTAATGTAATTAAACATGGTGGCAAATTCAATGAGAATCCTAGTTTATAAAAACTCTTCTAAAATCTGTTGGAAACTGAATTGGGAAATGGGTTTCCTTTTATGTTATGATTTTGGCCAACAACATTTATTCTCTTTATTTTAAGCATTACATTTTGAAAGACTACCAACTGTATCACAGCCCATAAGTACATTGCACTAAACAGGTGGATAGAAATTACATTTGGACTTAAAGAGTTAAGACATCCCTAAACTCCCTACCCTTAAACCTTTCCAGTTTCAACACCTTGACAGCCTACTGTGCCCCCCCCCCCTTACTGCTGAGTCTTATCTATGAAAAAATGACTCACCATTTATCCAATGTTAGTTTTGGAGCTGGACCATGTAGTATTTTCTCACAAAGCTCAGAACCACATATTTCTGAGTGTGCTATCATTGTCATGAAAATGCAATATTATTTTCATTATTAAAACAAATTTATAAAGCACCAACATATTTTGTAGAATATACAGTAAAAGTAGCTGCATCAAACATACAAATTACAAATACTGACCAGTAAAAGAAAATAAAGAGGGCCCTGCTGATAAGAGTTTATAATATCAAAACCTGCCACTGATTGGTTGCTGTTCCGATGACAGGCTGCTATTGTATAGTGTGTGCAGCAAATGACCTGAATGGCATCTACCTGTCACTACACAGCAGGCAAATTATGGACTAAAATTGGAGATTGTGTGGAATTTACCCAATGTAGCAATTATTGTTAATTACTGAACACATGGGTTTGTAAATGGCTTTATTACAAAATAAGTAAACCTGTTTTTTTTCTACCACTAAAGTTATTCTAAATAGTGCCCAGAATAACATCCCTGCAGTTTCTAATCACAAGGAACTTAACTTCAGCTCTCTCAGCTACTTCCTGGTCTAGCATGATGCTACGCCCCCTTTTCTTTTCTGAGCTCTCCATCTCTCTTTGACCATGAAAATGGTCAAAGATGGGCCTACTGCATATGCCTGATTGATTTCCATTGGAGCAGGAGGCAGCATGCATGCACGTAGGTGCCTCTTTAATTGTCTTCACAGTCAAAAAGAGGAGAGCAAAGAAAAAGGGGTGGAGCATCACACTAGATTAGGAAGTAGCTAAAAGAGCTGCAGTTGAGCTGCTAATAATTTGGAAATTACATGAGACTAAATGCAGGAAGAAACACCATTTCACAAATTAACATACATGCACACATGCAAAACATTATTAGGGGTTACTTACGAGCACTGCCTTCTGCCATTTCTATAGCTGTAGTCCCTAAAGACCACACATCTGCCTAGAAAATTAAAATAAAAAAAATATCACCCATTTAGATAACAATATACAGAGGGTTCATGAATTAGTCATGTCATAGTTCCTTTATTGAGATACTTCTATTGACAATTCCTCTTAATCTTGTTTGAGGGACTAATAAGGTCAATTTGGCATAAATTTGGTTTAAAAAATTGTTCTTCCTACTCAAATAAAAACAGAACTAAGTGACAATGTTTTTATCCATGATACCTTAAAGCCATATGTTGCATTTCTGTGCTTAAAGCAGGCATGGACTTCAGGTGCCATCCATCTGGGGGTTCCTGCTCTGCTGTTGCTTTTGCATCCGATAGTGGCAAGGCCAAAATCAACTGAAACTGAAGGACATAAGCATGAATTTTTACCCAAGAATAACTACTAAGACAATAGAGAGAGATGTTATAGGCATGAACCTACAGACATAAAAATACTTTTATCCAGGGACACTGGCTGAAGGAAATGTACTTTTATGACAGAAGATAAAATAAAGATCTCCGTGGCTGTAGGTTCTGCTGATGTTCATGAATTATAATGTATTTAATTACAATTTAAAGTGCAGGAGTCTTTCCGTGTGCTCAACTACAAATGTGATGAAAGAAAATATAATTTGAGGCAATGTTCCAATGTTAATCAAGTGTTTTCAATGGGTTTTAGAGTTTGAAAATGTACAGGTAATTGTAAATGAAAGCAGTGTTTGTTTATCCCTTGCTTTACTCTGGTTCTGATTGTTTCAGCACTGCAGCAGCAGTCAGGCCTATGCCTGCTCTGTTAATCAGTCGAAGTCTGCTGCATTGTTTCAGGATTCAGAACCTGGTTAAACCGAAACACGTGCTGCTTTCAATAGCAATTAAACTACTCAAAACATTGAGCAATTTTTATTAATGCATACTGGAAAGCATTGCTTTTTCTTGTTTTTTGGGGTAGACAACTAACCCTTTAAGGATCTTATGACACAATAAAACAAGCTATACAGATCAGAAAGAGCAATAAATGTTCTCTTTCATTTACTTCAGCTTTGCGCTATTCATGCTTTATCTAAATACTACATTTCACTTACTTATCTTCACATGGGCCTTTGATGTTAGCATTAAATTGGGACCCTTAAGATCATGATGGATCACCTTCTTTTCTTTTAAGTAAGTCAGGCCCTGGGGAGATGGATAAAGCACAAAATGAATATATACATATTTTCATGTTGTAGAACTAACAGAATGCAAATTTATTAAGTAATACCCTGTGAAGGGGGTTAATATTGTACATACCTCTAGTACTTTGTTACATATATAGGAAATCCAGCACTCATCCAAGGACTTCTTCTTAGACATAATTAAATTAAATACAGATCCGCCAACACATAACTTCATAGCAATCTGGAACATGAAATTCGCGAACTTTTGGCGATGTTCGCCATTTTGGGTTCGCCGCGTTTTTTTTTTTGCGCCGCGTTTTTTCGCCTCGGTTTTTTCCGCTTCGGTTTTTCGCCTTTGCGTATACATAGGAATAGCTTGCGTTTTTTTTTGGCGTAATTTGTTGGCTTTTTTTTGGGGGGGGTTATTTTTTGGCGGTTTTTTTTGCGTTTTTTTGGCGTTTTTTTTACAAAGTATTTTTCAGAGAAATTTTTGCTTGATCCCCCTCCTGCATGCCACTGTCCAGGTCGTGGCACCCTTTAAACAACTTTAAAATCAGTTTTCTGGCCAGAAATGGCTTTCCTAGGTTTTAAAGTTTGCCTTCCCATTGAAGTCTATGGGGTTCGCAAAGTTCGCGAGTTTTGCCGAAAGTCCGCGAACGGGTCCGCGAACATTTTTGGCGATGTTCGCTACATCCCTATTCACTGACTGGTGCAGAGCTTGGGAGATTTAAAGAAGTCTAATTCTAATCATTATGCAGTATGGCTGTCCATTACAAAAGAGCTACACTTGGTTTGTGAAGTTTAATTTCAATGACTGTTGTTTTGCCTGTGTAATACAGAATTTCCTCCAACCTTCTTATTGTAATGAGTTAAATAATACAACTCAAAAATTACATTACCTCTAAGTCTTTTATTTTTTTGATGGCCACTTTTTTCTTTATAATCTTATGCCATCCCTGAAAGAAAAAAAGATTTGTGGTGAATATTAACTTGCAGTTACTAAAGCAAATGGGTAAACACAAGAATAACTCCTAGGGAATTGATCCCCAACCAGTGGCTCAGGGGCAACATGTTGCTCCCCAACCCCTTGGATGTTGCTCTCAGTGCCCCCAAACCAGGGAGTTATTTATGAATTCCTGACTTGGGGGCAAGTTTTGGTTGAATAAAAACAAGATTTCCTACCAAATAAAGCCCCTGTAAGCTGATAGGGTGCATAGAGGCTGCCTAATAGCCAATCACAGCCCTTATTTGGCACCTCCATGAACTTTTATGGTGCTTGTGTTGCTCTCCAAGTCTTTTTATATTTGACTGTGACTCACGAGTAAGAAATGTTGGGGATCCCTGTCCTAGGGAAAGACTTGTATCTGTCTGAACCTCATACCATTTCAGTGATGTACAACATACAGTATGTACTGTATGTATGTATTATGCTTTCAATTGTATTCTACTCGTATAAGCATTCAAACAATTTATATTGTAAAAGTATAGGGTCCCTTATGTAGGAATCTGCTATGCTATTACATTACATTACAAATAATTCTAATTTTTAAAAATGATTTCCTTTTTTCTCTGTAATAATAAAACAGTAGCTTGTACTTGATGGAAACTAAGCAGTATAAATCCATATTGGTGGCAAAACTAAGGTTTATTTAATATTTACATATGTGGAAACTCCAGGTCCCAAGCATTCTGGATAATAAATCCCATAACTGTATCTTAATTAACTAATACAGGAAAAATATGGTAATAAAACATAAACAATTATATATAATTTATGTACAATATTGAGGATTAAATGCTAAGGTTGTTCCTACCCTTATAATCTTATAATCTAATATCTGAGCTTATGGACCACTCCAAATGAACCTGATCCAACAACGTTTTTGAGATCTATATAGCCAGTTGGGTCCTAAAAGAAAATGCAACATTTGCAATAAAGGTAATATAAAACCAACATTTTTATGATGAGGTATGCATAAAGATGCTGTGTACTTTTACAAGTTGAAAATTAATGTTTTGCGTACAGGGTACTGTTCAAATCCAAGTTTTTTAGGGACCTGGTGGAGAAAAGCATTATTTTAGATTAATTCAGTTCAATAGACAAGAAGATAGAATAGAATTTGCATAGTTTGAATTCCTGCAATTTTAGATTTTATTAATTTATTTAGTTTTGTTGCATATTTAGTTTGCTGTTTTCTTCTTACCTTAGGCTCACTGGCATGCTGGGAAGATTTCTTAGATGGTTCCTTGTAAAAGGAAAAGAAAATATCAGAGTCATTTTCTTTGAAAAAAATGTAAAAAAAAATTAAGATTCTCATTTCTCTAAAGGATTCTTTTTTGCTGGTTTTATTTTTCCCTCTTATTTTTACTAACCATGGGCTTGTTGTTCATAGATTCAATTTTAGCATCCTGAAAAAGAGAGAAAAGTTGCTATCAGATCATCTGAACGCTGTAATGGAATGTCTAATTTATATCTTGTGTAAGAAAGCCTTTTGTGCCTCGGTAGTGTTCTCATGAGCAGATTTAATTATGAGGACTTCCTCTTTAAGAATAACCACCACCTAGCATCCACAAATGAGTCATTTCTTTGCTAAACTGACATAAATTGACAAAACCATATCCCATCTCTTTTGAAATTAGAATTTGGTTAGGGGAAGACCAAATGTGGTTTGGGTTGCAGGTATACTCATATTAGAGTGGCTAAATAAAGCAATACTAAATGAAATTATGGAAGAAATGGAAATATTCCCTTAAATCAATGGTTCTCAACCTTCCTAATGCCGCGACCCTTTAATACAGTTCCTCATGTTGTGGTGACCCCCAACCATAGAGGAGCGGTGTCTCGGTTCCAATGGTCTTAGTTCGACCCCCAAAGGGGTCCCAACCCACAGACTGAGAACCGCTGCCTTAAAGGAACAGTAACACCAAAAAATTAAAGTGTTTTAAAGTAATTAAAATATTATGTACAGTTGCCCTGCGCTGGTAAAACTGGTAAGTTTGCAACAGAAACGCTATTATAGTTTATATAAATGAGCTGCTATGTTAACACCGGGGCAGCCATTGAAGCTGGGAAAAAGGAGAAAAGGCACAGGCACATAGCAGATAACAGATAAGCTTTGTAGAATATAATGGGGTTTTATCTGTTATCTGCTAAGTAACCTGTGCCTTTTCTCCTGTAAATGGCTGCCCCCGTGGCTACACAGAAGCTTTATTATATAAACTATAGTAGTCTTTCTAAGGAAAACACACCAGTTGTACCAGTACAGGGCAGCATTACATTATATAGTAATTACTTTTATACACTTTCATTTTTTGGTGTTACTGTCCCTTTAAATTAATGTGGTTCCTGGCTACGGTCACTTAACATGGCAACTCACTACTAGTTTGGAGACAGGCAAAGCATATGATGCAATCTGGAAAGTTGTCAGTTTAAATTTAAAGATAGAAGGGAAATTTTAAAATATTTTGATCCTAGATTTGTTTCAGAATTTGGCCGTATCCAAGCCATTTCCAGCAGGATTTAGATCCAAGTGCCTGACCTAACCGAATGCAAAATAGTGGATTTGGTGCATCCCTAATGTTTACTCTTCTTTTCTGCTTACCTCATGCACGTTATCCACAGATTCAATTTTAGCCTCCTGAATGAGAGACAGAAAAGGTGTCATCAGATCAGCTCAACTCTGTAATGGAGTCTCTAATTTATATTCTTATATAAATAAAGGGTACTATTATTAAATGGTTCAATAAATTAAAAAAAAAACGTTATCCTAACCTCAATATTATTCTCAAGGTTTTGGCTCTTGTGGATGCTCTTTTCCTTTTTTGAGCTCACCTCTGGGCAAATTTGCTCTATGAGTTTGCTGCTTTCTTTAGGTTCCTCCTTGTTAATTGAAAAGAAATAACTTTGAAAGAGTTGAATAGAGATCAAAAGTAAAAATGCCATGGCCGGTATGTTCATCAGGTTGATCCTGGTTAAGAATAAAAATGTATACAGGCCCAGATTTGTGGTGAGGCCACAAAGGCCCAGGCCTAGGGCGGCACAAATTTAGTGGTGCTGAATGTGCAACTATAACATATTCCAGTGCTGTATTATATATTTGTATTGCATATGGCAAATGTAACTTCTATGCTTACCTGGCTGATATTATTGCACTGATCACCTGGTTGATCCTATTTAAAAGAGAGAAAGATAAACATAATATTAAATTACCTTTGCTCTATAGAGAAAGTGCTAGAACAGACATTCAACAAAAGGTAAAATATTTGGTTATTGCCCATTATTCCCTTTTCCGCTTACTTGGCAGGTCTCTGTGCCAGTTCCCACTTTCTGCTTCGGTTTTTCCTGGTAAGGAGACAGATAAGAGCTAACTAATCAACTCAAAGTTCTGCAATATGTAATGTATATGTCAAAAAAATGCAATAAAATGCATTTGAAAATTTTTTTTTCCCCTACTTACATCACAGTTGTTAACAGCGACTTCTACTGGTTCCTGTAGAGATCGGCTTAGTTATTTGTTGAAAAAAGCAAATATAGTTTACAAGATATTATGGGTTTGTTTTGCTGTTCTGTGTTTAGTTACATTAGTCTTTTCCAGTTGGTTGCACCTGTAAGAGAGTAAAGTAGAACAGTTCATATATGTAAAGTAAGGGGAGATGGTGATATATCTTGGTCAAAATTTGAAGTTATAACAAGTGAGTCTATTTCATTGGGGGGTATCAGAATGTTAGGGACATTTAAGTAAAATTGTTGTTTCCTGCACAGTGAAATAAACCCGCCAACATTTACTCTACTGCACATGCAATGCCAAACAAATGAAGATCGTAGGTAAGGAGATGCCAGCGTTGCCCCGAGAGTCAGTGGCATAACAAGTCAACACCAGGCCCCCCAAGAGGGCCGTCAGAGGGGCCCAGTGCACAAAGGCTTAGTGCTACAAACCTTTACCATCTGCCTGTGTCCCCACTTCCCTTCTGCAAAGTGTGGCTGGGAAGGGGGGGATTTTTTTAACTATTTTTATAAATAGTAATAGTAAATAGTAAAATATATAGTAAAATAGTAAAATAAATTTACTTCCAAACTATAAAGGAAGTGGTTTACTTCCCCCTGCAACCTCAGGGTATGTTTCCTCCATAGTTGTGCCAGTGCTAAGAGTGTTTTGCCATGGGCCAGTGCAGTTTTCTCCTGAGAGGAGAACCAGCCCAAAGAAAAACATAGCAATCTATTTTATATAACCCCTCCCCCCCAGAGAGAAGTAATGCTATTTTATAGTTTGTGTATCAGCCTGGAAACATGCTACAATGCTTATTCTCTATCAGAAGCAAATCTGTAAATACAAATACAAAAACATAGCTCAATAGGAAAATGATGGAATTTTGGAAAATTATGTGTATCTCTTTTTTGCTTACTGTGAAGATCGTTTCAGTGGGTTCATCTAGTTGTACCTGTTTCAGATAAAAAGGGGGTTATTTCATAGAAGTAAAGTTTAATTGGTCAGAATAAATACTAGACAAATTATTACAAAGGCCAAAGTATGTTTATTGTTGAGTATTGAGTTGAGTGTTGAGTTTATTGTTGGCATTTAACTTGAAAGTGGTATTAGCCAAATCTGTACATATATTGAAATGTTAGATATGTTTAGTGATTCATTAATTGGAAAAATGCATCCCTTGGGTTTAAAATGGGTAGCACATAATCTATTTGTGTATTCCTTAGAGATAAATATAAATAAATTTGCAAACTACAATTTGCATCATGGAAAAATGTAAGTGTTATATCTTTTAGAAATGTTGGACTATTATAAACATTTTTTTTTAAATCAAATGCCTTTTTTAAAACTATGTTACATTGCCATATACTGTAGTTGGGGAAAGTGTATATGTTTTCCAGAATGATTTCTCCTTACCAGAATTATTATTATTAACATGTATTTATAAAGCGCTAACATATTCTGCAGCGCTGTACAATAAGTGGGTTTCATACATTGGACATAGAGAGTAACATATAAAGCAATTTATAACCGATACAAGAGGTGAAGAATAACAATTTCTTTTTCCTTTAATTGTTCCTGGCAAATAGAGAAAATATGTTTAATTATAAAAGGCAGTGGTCAAGGTGGAGCTTAATTAACCCCATAAAGTGTTTTTTTCTAAGGAAAATGCTGTGCAAAATTAGATGTTATGAAATGCTATTTCTTACAATGTGAAACGAGTAACCAGAGGGAGGGCCTATCACCCTAAATTTACCCAAAACCAAAGGCATATGTGATTTAAAACACTGGGCAGCATCCCATTGTGTAGCTGTAATCGCTTTAACATGGGCAAAATAAAGGTTATGGATTATATAATCCAATCTGTATCAGTTAAAAGGAAAACTAGAAAATTGGAAGGTATAACAGTCAGATTTTTATTTTCATCAAATAAAGCTTGAATTGTACACTAAAAACAGTGTTAGCTATAATGACAAACTAAAATATTTTAATACATAAATAGCATCCCAGTATAGAGAACACCTCAGTTATTGTACAGTATTAAAAACAGCTGTATTCTTGTACATACTGTATAATCAGCAAATGGTATTTTTCCATTATGTGTACAAGTTATAATACAGAGAATATGGCTTTACTGTATGGTGTATGTCTAATATATCAGTGTAGGGAATGTGGCCATTAATATTGGCAGATTCATTATAGAATTCAGCTAAAATTGCCTTTATTTGCAGAATATAGAACAAAGGTGTATACTCTCTCATTATATATATACTGTTTATATACAGAGAGGTCTTGGACTTGTAGTTCCCCACAGAGAAAGGGTAAATGCAAGCAAATAACAGTGATGTTTTAAGGCAATATTGTGCTTTAGTGTCCAGTAAAGAAGCAACACTGATGCCTCTACCAGTTCCATATGTCGCTGTGTATTGTCTCCATAATAACATGTGACAGTTTCTGACAGTAATGAATAAATGGTGCTGATTAATCACAGACATGTTATCTATCAACTTGCACTCCATGCTCCTGGCTTGTTTTGTTCCTGCCAGAGAAAGCTCTTGGCACAAATATTACAGGCTGCCTACTAAATAAATGGCTGCTATGATTTTTAAAAGAAAAGCAAATGATATTAGATGACAAATCACTAAGCCCAAGCTGTCAGCATTTAAGCTCTGTACAGTTAAAGACTTGATTCCATATATCAGCACCCTGCAGAGCTGAGAATGAAATAGTGACACTGCAAAGCTCCAGTCAGAAAACCTAATGAGGTACTAAAACTCCATGGGAAGGCTAATAGAGAAAACACAAACCCATTAAACACCCCTGTTATACAGTAGTCAAACAGAGAGAAATGGGATTCTCACATTGAAAATATAATACAATCCTGTCATCGGTACAAATTGTGCACTGTTTCATTTAAACATTGTTAGGAAAATAGTGGATCTATGAGGATCTTTTATATTATAAGATGTACTGCATTGCTTGAAGGGGATGTGCACTTGAAAATCAACTTTTATTTGTACATAGGTAATGGTAATGTAAAGCAGTTGCAGTTGGTCTTTGATTATAGTGTTCATGGTCTTTAGATTATTTGTTGTATTCTGAAGCTCCCTGGTCTGGAGTTTGAATGGCTACTTGGTTGCAACAGTCCATCTGGCCTAAATAACAAGGCAGCAGTATAAAGACAGCATGGTATATTAATATCTGGCCACCTTAAAGGAGAACTAAAACCTAAAAATGAATATGGCATCTCTCATCATCTCAGCATCTCTGTAGTAGTAATGATCCAGGCCTTCAAAGTTGTCACAGCAGCTGCCAATCTTGGATTTTGTTAGAAGTGTCAGTGACACTGCACATGCTCAGTGTGTTCTGTGCAGCTGTTTTGAAGCTCATTGTATGGGTTGTTGCCAATAAGGATTGCCTGTCATATAAGTTAATTCTAAAGGGCTGATTATTTCATTCTGATACTTATTTAATTCTGTACTCATCCAGAGCTCCTTTCTACTAATAATCTAAATTATTTACTAATCAGCTTTATAGTGTGAAATTTATATTCTATATATACAGTATATTTTGCATCGATCCCTAAGCTCAGTAAGTGACAGCAGCACAGAGCATGTGCAGTGAATCAGCAGAAAAGAAGATGGGGGGCTACTGGGGCATCTTTGGGGGCACAGATCTTCCCTGCTAAAGGGCTGTGGGTGCCTTGGGCTGGTACAGAAGCACAAAACATAATGTACAACATTTCTACCCTATGTCTTTAATCTTTATGTCTTTAGTCTTTAATTCTCCTTTAATAGAAAGATAAGGAATGCCAGGGTTACTGACATGACAAGCAAGTTGCCTATATAAGTACTTACCAAGTCTCATCCATCTATATACCTATTGTATATAAATGCACAATGAACCTGAGGACCAGTATCTATATAGTACTATAGCAATAATGTATATTTGTCCACATACATCTGCTATCTGATAAATATTAATAGCTTAATAGCTGCATTTAGTTGTATAGAATTAGTGGCCTTTAACAATTTGCTATAAGTGAAATAAAATTGATTTGTATGGCACACTTAGAACAAGGAAATGAAACTGATGGATACAAATCTCCTTTATTACTTACTAGTCAGGAATTGTGATTAGCAATTACATTTAGCATAAAATGACAAACTTTGAGAATTGTATTTGTAATTCCCGAGAGCGCATCCAATGAAAGCAACTGTGCAGTGCCCTGTCAAACACATAATAGTGTAGTACTAAAGAATATCAGTAGGTGGCAGACATACACCAAGGAAAGAAGGGAAGGTTCTGCAAAGTCCAATGACTCAAAATGAGAACAAGCAACAAGACAACTGAAGTAAAACTTTATACCAAAACATTTACAACTGAATACACATCAGTTTGTTCTTCTGGTATGTGCTGACTATAACTGCATAAAAAACTTCATTATTATTATTTGTTTGAGCAGTTCATTAGCTGACTCAAATAGCAAGAAAGGGAAGTTTGAGAACAAACTTCATGTTGGTTTGAAAAACTGAAGTCACTAAATAAAATCTGATCTGTTGTTGGCTCCACCCAGTTTTTCTAGCCTTGGGCCACAGTTATACAGTAAAACCACTGTGCAAACTTTGGGGACCCTGGTTTTAATAGTGTCTGAATGGCAGCAATTTAAATTTCCCCACTAAAAGTCAGTGAGTGACATCTGATTGATGGTTGATGGCCCCCGCCCACTTTTTCTAACCTGGAACTGCAGTGTTTAGGGACCCTGGCATTAATATTTAAAGAATTACAGCAGTTTAAATGTAAACCCATTAAATTTAATGGATGAAATCTGATTGGCTATTAGTGACCCAATCCATTTTTCCTATTTTTGAACTGCAGTCCCCCAGTGACCAACTTTGCAAAGTATGGGGACTCAGGTATAAAAATTGTGGGACTGACAGCATTTTACATTTCTTCATTGAAAGTAAACAAGTGAAATGGGATTGGCTGTTGGTGGCTCCGCCCACTTTTCAAACCTAAAAATGCAGTCCCCAGTGAAGAGTTTGGGTACCCTGGTATTAATACTGTGAGAATGTCTGCAGGTTGAATTTCCCCATTGAAAATGAATAGATAAAATCTGATTGGCTGTTGGTGGCACCGCCCTCTGTTTCTATCCTTGAACCGCAGTTGCCTGCCTGTTAATACTGTGAGAATGGCAGCAGGTTGAATTTTCTCCACTGAATGTCATAAGGTAAAAAATCTGAATGGCTGTTCATAGCTCCGCCCACTTTTGGGCATCCAACATATATAATTTTTTCATTTAGGCTGAGCCCATGACTATGTTATTCAAGTTTGAGGGGGTGTAGCCACAAAGCTGTAAGAGTGGCAGCAGTTTGAATATATTCCCTGTCAATGAAAAAATTAGCAAAAATTGGGGTGTTCGGAGCGGCGCCACAAAAAGACGGGGGGGGGGGCGGGATCACTTAGAAAAGCACAAGCAACCTGCTCCGCTATAGGGTGAAGAAGTGTTGAGAGATTATCGGTGTTGTACCCCTAAAACTGTAGGAGGAGTATCGTTTAGAAAATGGAGGGCGCTTAGAATTAGAAGAAAAAGCAGAAGAATAAGCTGAAGTCGAAGAACAGTAGGTTGGGTTTTTCAACCCAACATAACTACATTAAAGGAACAGTAACACCAAAAAATTAAAGTGTTTTAAAGTAATTCAAATATAATGCACTGCTGCCCTGTGATGGCAAAGTTGCTTCAGAAACACTACTACAGTTTTTATAAATGAGCTTCTTTGTTGCCTTGAGGGTAGCTGTTCAAGCTGGAAAAAAGGCACAGGTTACATAGCAGATAACGGATTCGTTCTGTACAATACAATGTTGTTTTACAGAGCTTATTTTGCCATTTGACACTATTACAGTTTGAAAAACCATCCCATGGCTACACAGCAGCTTTGTTTATATAAACTATAGCAGTGATTCTGGGCAACAGTACATAATATTTTAATTACTGTTAGTTATATACTACTTTCTTGTCCAGTTCCATTTCTTGTCTCTCGTCTTACTTTGCTTTCTCTTTTTATCACCCCTTAATCCTTCTCTCCTGCCGCTTTCCTTTTCCGTCTCATTCTCTAGACAGCTTAAATTCTGCACTTCCCCTTGAAATTTCTCTGGGGCCACCAAGTTGTTTTCTTCACTCATTTGTGTCCATTATTCTTTTCTCTTTAAATGCAGGGTTGTCAGCTCTGCTGCTAAGATCCTCGGCACACTCTCTATAATACTACCACCAAGATGAGCCACTCTGTGATTATTTAAGTGGTGAGAATTTCAACTTTGAAATGCTGTCAACTTCACCAGTCAAATAGTGGCTCATCTGTGTGATAATGCTATATCAAGTGGAGGGTACAGCTATTTATTGAAGAAATAAAAGGTACTGAGCAGCTGTCATGGTGTAAAAATTGGCCACGGGGACTGGGGTCCATCGGGATATTTCCTGGTATCTGACAGGCAAGTCCTGCCCCGGTGTAAAATGTAAAGATACACAGTATTAACCTTGTGTTACAGTCATCATTACTGCAGGGCTAAGTGGTGGTGATAGGAGGGTCCATGTCTTGAGAAAAGCAAATAATTTAAATTTTTTAAAATGAATTTTTCTCTGTAATAATAAAACAGTACCTTGTACTTTATCCTAACTAAGGTATAATTAATTCTTATTGGAGGCAAAACAAGCCTATTTGGTTTATTTAATATTTAAATGATATTTAGCAGACTTTGTTATGGAGATCCAAATTACGGAAAGAATCCTTATGCAGAAAACCCCAGGTCCCGAGCATTCTGGATAACAGGTCCCATACCTGTACAATGTTGCTCCTCAAATGCTAAGAAGTTGCAATAAGTATGACTGAAAAAAGGTTTGTTTCAAAAAAACATTCCAGTTGGCCCAACCATTTGCTCTGTGCTACCAATGTTTATATTTTTCTCATATCAGTTTTCTGTTATAGGGCATATGTCAGCTTATCTTGTTACCCCTGAAGTGTAGCTTGTAGCCAGAATAATAGAAAAGAATCCACTGACACCTCAAAATAGTTCACTGAGCATCCTGTCAATTACATTTCCATTTCCGCTTATGTACTATTACTAAGGATGCAGAATATTCCTGGAATAAAATACAGACTCAATGACCTGTTGTGAAGCTTTTTTTAATTTCTGTTCCACAATTCCATCCTTAGCCAGTAAGATTCTGTTGACTGGACAGGCAGACACTTTGGCAGTAAAAGGAAGGACAAGGGTCAGGAAGGATGACAGGAATTTAGATTGTCTGTCCTCAGCTGCTGATGGGAGCTGCACACAGTAGCTAACCACTGAATGTCACTGTTGCTTGACCACCACAAACATTGTTTAGAAGTAATAGTCACAAGGCGGTGCCTAGTAATCTCCCCCCACCACAATTAGCTAGTCTTGTGTATAACCCATTATCCTGCCACCGGTTATATCACCTTTCCCTTGAAGGACTCTATTTAAATCAAAGTTTGTATCTCTCAGCACAACGGCTGATGGAATACAGCTCACAGCTGGAACCCCCATATGGACTCTGTCGGAGTGCCTACACCCCCACATCCTTCACATACTAACATTCCCGCTTTCCAATACCCCTCCCACCTTTGCACACTTGGGAAGATTATAAATGATCTTTGTTATGAATGATGGAATACTTTTGCAACTTTTCTTCCCTTTGCCCCTGCTGTTGTAAACTCAATAAAGATATATCAATTAAGTTAAAGTGTCTTTTATTACAGCATCCTGTATGGGAACAAAAACATCACATTTAAAATGATAATATTTAATAATAAAAGAGAAATGATATATTAAAAATTGTTGCACAAGGCAATAGATCAGAAAACCACTGATGTAATAATGCATGATATTTAGAACCCATATATATTTTTATGGGGCTCTCCTCAATGTTATAGGACTCCCTGAACCCAGGACAAAGCAGAGCAGTCCAGAGCATCCAAATAATAAGAGAAGAGGTAAAATGCAATTTGCTGGGAGGAAAAACTACACACTTTCTATGCAATATGTATTCCCAATCGGCACTGAGCTTTTGATGGGATAGAGCTAAAGCACAGAAACTATTCTTACCCCAGAGGTAAACTTATAGCAGCCATATACTAAAGCATGAATAATGTGTATACCAGGGTGGGAAAAGGTTCACAAGCATCTTTAATTTTCACATATGAGAGCTTCTAGTTTGAATATTGCTGTTCCTTTAAATCTCTGTCTTCTCTTACTTGAACTGAAACAGCACTTGACTGAACAAAATGATCTGATGAAAGCGAGCGGATGGACATGCTACATTCATTACAAAATGACACGGGTTATCAAATCTCTCTGACAGTGGCGAGAACAAAAAACGCTGGAAGCCACTATGACCTGCAATTAGCAATCCAAGCCATTTATGTCTGCTTCAAAAGTACACATTATACAGGGTCAGGATATGACTGGAGGAAGTATAATTATGGAAGTCGCTATAAGGACACATCCTTTATATGGAAAAATAAAAAATGAAAGTTCTATGAAAGGTAATTTTTAATAACTACCAGTGTCGGCCTTTTGCAAACCAATAGGTCTCAGATGGAATACCCTGAAAGTCTCACTGACAATTACAGCATATTGAAAACAAAGAAGTTATTTTCTGGTACAAATAGAAAACATGCATAGAGGATTACCATCCTGGCAGTCAGAAAGGTTATATTATTAGGCTGCTAGTTGCTGATCATACCAGTGACAGACGTCTGCAGCATTAAAATGTCATGAACAGTGGTCCATCTGGATACCAAGAAAATTCCTGGTGGGCCCAGGTGTTAGTGGGCCCTTCTACTCCTAACCATTTTGCCTATTCATGGTCATTCCCTATTTCCGTGTTGGAACAAAGAGGAGCAATAGATGGAAGGACTGATTTTAATATGTAAAGAATAGAGACTGGGATAATCAAGAGAGGTTGAGGGAGGAAAGACCCTATGGTCTAAACGAGATGATTTTGATAATAGTGGGGTCAATAGATTTGGGAAGAGAGAAGGTTTTTGAAAGTTGAGTACAGTATGGAGACATCCTAAACGCTGCAAAGTGAATACTAAACATTGAAAAAATTACTTTTGCTGTGGGATAACAGGTATATTTGGGTGAGAGGATGCCTATATTATAACAGTGTGGAAAGGACCGTGGTTGTAGGATACCAGGTATAACAAGGTGGAATGGTGCCTCTGTCACTGGAGATATAAAAAAAATGAACCTTTTTTGTGGCAAATATAGTAGCATAAGATGGTGGCTATAACAGTGGCAGTAGTAGTATAGTATTATCCCCTGGCAAGGAACCATGACACTGAGATAATAGGAACAGTAAGCTAAGATGAATTATGTAGCAGGCACTGTGGTTGTGGTACACTAGATTTAGTATGGTGAGATTGTAGTTGTAGCACTGGGGATAATAGTGTCTTTAATAGCAGTGGAGATAATAGCCTCTGGGAAGGGACTGTGGTTGTGTATTCATTTTCACCCATTATGTGAGGACACTACAGTCTTAAATCATAGGTTTCCCAGTCCACCAGTAGCATGGAAGGAACAGCTTTGTCTCATTAAAAGCAAGTTGGTACCCTGTATATGTTGCAAGTTTTATGTGAGCCTTTGTAATCAGGTTTTCTAGTTGGCCCATAAGAGCCACAGTCAACTCCTGCCTTTATTTGTAGTAATTCTTACATTGTGCGCACCCATGTGCACACCCAACCAAACACACAAATGTAGATTGCATGATGGATAAGCTTATCAAATAGAGAACTGTTGATAACTCACAGTTCAGAGATCCTTGATTTTATCTTCAATCAAAAAGGATTCCTACAGCAACACTGTATTTTTACTGTGAATTTCTTGTTGGTAAATGTGTTTCATTCTCCTATTCACACCCAATCAGAGAGTGCATACAATTGTTATAAACTGTGCTAAAAAGTGCTCTTTACTGCAAGTACAGATTAAATTGCTGAGCACACAGAGAACTATGGAATAATACTTCATCTTTAATTTATAGTTGGATTGTTTCAGGGATTATAATGTCAGTATAATCTCACTTAAGGTCCCCATACACAGGCAGATAGTAGTTGCCGATATCGGTCCCTTGGACCGATTCAGCAGCTTATCTGTCTGTGTAGGGGCCTGGCCGACCGATATCTGGCTTGAAATTGGCCAGATACAGTGGCTTGCAAAAGTATTAGGCCCCCTTGAACTTTTCCACATTTTGTCACATTACAGCCACAAACATGAATCAATTTTATTGGAATTCCACGTGAAAGACCAATACAAAGTGGTGTACACGTGAGAAGTGGAACGAAAATCATACATGATTCCAAACATTTTTTACAAATAAATAACTGCAAAGTGGGGTGTGCGTAATTATTCAGCCCCGAGTCAATACTTTGTAGAACCACCTTTTGCTGCAATTACAGCTGCCAGTCTTTTAGGGTATGTCTCTACCAGCTTTGCACATCTAGAGACTGAAATCCTTGCCCATTCTTCTTTGCAAAACAGCTCCAGCTCAGTCAGATTAGATGGACAGCGTTTGTGAACAGCAGTTTTCAGATCTTGCCACAGATTCTCCATTGGATTTAGATCTGGACTTTGACTGGGCCATTCTAACACATGGATATGTTTTGTTTTAAACCATTCCATTGTTGCCCTGGCTTTATGTTTAGGGTCGTTGTCCTGCTGGAAGGTGAACCTCGCCCCAATCTCAAGTCTTTTGCAGACTCCAAGAGGTTTTCTTCCAAGATTGCCCTGTATTTGGCTCCATCCATTTTCCCAACTCTGACCAGCTTCCCTGTCCCTGCTGAAGAGAAGCACCCCCAGAGCATGATGCTGCCACCACCATATTTGACAGTGGGGATGGTGTGTTCAGAGTGATGTGCAGTGTTAGTTTTCCGCCACACATAGCGTTTTGCATTTTGGCCAAAAAGTTCCATTTTGGTCTCATCTGACCAGAGCACCTTCTTCCACATGTTTGCTGTGTCCCCCACATGACTTGTGGCAAACTGCAAACGGGACTTCTTATGGTTTTCTGTTAACAATGGCTTTCTTCTTGCCACTCTTCCATAAAGGCCAACTTTGTGCAGTGCACGACTAACCGCTTGGCGATGTGTATGGATCTTATAGTGTATGGGGACCTTTATGCTTAGCACTAGTTGTAAATCTTAGGGGGAATGTACAAGACACAACAAAGTTGGGTGTATGTTCTGGGTTAGTGGCACATTCATTATAGATAAATAATGTACTTCTCCACCCCTAGCATATGAGAGGAGCAAAATGGAGCAGAAGTAAGATTGGGTAAGTTGGGTAAGGTAAAGAAGGCAAACAACGTGTGATTGGGATTTCATAAGGAGAGAAAGGGGAGAATAAAAGATGGTGGAGGGGCAAGAAATGGGTAAGAAAGATAGAAGGCAGAATAGAAGGGGAGACCAAGGGTAAAGAGCACTGATATGAGGTAAAAGAGGTAAATAGAATATGTACAATCATGTGAAAAGTAGTTAAATGTAAAAGTCCATAAGAGAAAGAAGAAAAGTTGGGTAAAGAAGGCAAACAAAGCACAGGAGCAGAAGAAAGGAGAAAAAAGGAATAGAAGACTGGAAAACAGGAAAACTAAAAATGTAGACACAAAAGAGAATGACAGAAGTACAAATACAGGGAACCTACATTTGTACAAATACAGAGAAAAATCATTACAACCACTTTACGTTAATCTATATTGAACAGTTGCTTAGCCGAACATTTTATTCAATTGGCCAAATTTTAATGTGTGGGTTTAGTTCCCCTTTATCTGATCCCAAGTATAACCTTTGCTATCTCCTTTTCACACACAGGGCGAGTCTTTAATCTGTGTATTTATCTCACAAACAGCAGCAGGTCATTCCACAACTACATACAAAGGTGAAGTTCCAGCTGAGCAGTCGGAGCTATAGCACTGCTCCTGCTATTGGCTAAGCCCTGTTAGTAACGCCCACACATTCAGCGCTTCCTGATTTAAAACCATTAGCTGCTCGACTCCGTGCTTTTTCACTGATTGGCTGGAGAAGTGAGATGCGCATGCGCAGTGGGAAACGTGTGGGTGCTTGTCAGTGTCATGTGAACCTCATACTCAAGATACAAAGTCTAAACCTGTGTCTGTGTTGTGTGTGAGTCGGTACTCTCTAGCTGCATAGCAGTTTCTGTGGCAGTCTGGCTGGTAAGTGCCTGTGGCAATGGAACAAGTAACGGCACGTTATACTTTCTGCGTAAGGATTTTATAGGGACAAATAGAAACCCGCCTTTGGCTTACTGGGGGCAGTTGTGCAACTCTTTAATACTGACAGTGTTATCCAATTACATATATCATTAAAGTAATTATTCTCTTCACCTGTTTAGAAGCCGTGCAGGTGTTAGTATAAACGTTTCATACAAGCAATATATCTATATTTGACACATGAGTAATGTAATTTAGTCGCACCTTTATAAGTGAGCACATATTAAATCCACATGCTGTGTGTCTGTAGCAGTGTAATTAGATGCATATGTCTGCACTGTTTGTTACCTCTGCAAATATGCTTCTCTATTACCGGCTGATCAGACAATGATCTTTAGTTCAGGTGGTGATTTGCTTGTTTGGAGAGGGCGCCAGGTAATACCCACCTTGGGTGGACCATATCATGCTAATGGGATTATTTTGCCCTAGGGCCAAACAGTAGCATTTTAATGAAGGGGGTACAAAAAGTCGGAGCGAGGACTGCCTCAATGAGCCAATGCATTCCTCGATCCGACAGAAAAGTCAAGCCTGCCTGATCTGACATCTGGTCCATTTTTGGCCAGGTATTGGTTGGGGTGGCCTGTCGTAGGGCCTATTGACGAACAGATACGCTGCAAATCATCAGCTTAAATCTGCCCGTGTATGGTCACCTTTATACACTCACTCTTACAATACCAAAGTCTCTGCCCGGGCTGTTATCGTTCTGTGCTTGAAAATATCTTCATAAGTTGCTGTTCAAAGTTTTTATGTGATTGTAATGGAGCTTTAATTACCCGTAAACAGGGCTGTTTTAAGGTTCCAGTGGGTCCACAGCAAAGATTTTATTGGTGGGCTCCCTTCTGCCATCCCTAGAAATTTGTGATACTTACTACCCTCAAGAAGGTGAGGTCCAGGTGTGCCAACCTGGGCATGGATAAACCATCTCCACATAGGAAAATGAAATATAAAGCAAAAATGTCGGTCTTTTATAAAATGTATAAATGATTTTGTTGTAAAGGTCTTCAAGTGGAGTAAAATGGGGGTCTGCCATTTCAGGGGTATGCACAACAGTCTGATAGTGTTCCACAACAGTGCAGAGTAGTAGCCAAAGGGGTGTTTCGGCCTCTAATGCTGCCCTGAGATGGCCTAGGGGGGATGTAGCCCCCCTTACCCCTCCAACCTGGGGTCTTTTGCATCAAAGGGGGGTTACGTTGCTTGGGTGCTCTCTGCACTAGAAGAGGCGAAATTCCAATTTCAAAATCTGAATTTTGGCTCTTTAAGCTACAAGGGGAGGATTTTTGCTGCCCCTGTTAACTTCAGGGGTGCTACCACCTGAGGAAAGTTTCTCAACTTGCCAATAGCCAGACTAGATCTTTGCCACCCTTTGTCCTGTTAATTTATCAAGTAGACCTGGAACTTCATTCTACTTTAGTGCAGTAATTACAGGGCCAAGTGCAAGGACTCTAATAGCAGCACTTAATAAAGAGTGATTATTTTTTGGCATGATGTAGAGCAGTGATCCCCAACCAGTGGCTCAGGGGCAACATGTTGCTCCCCAACCCCTTGGATGTTGCTCTCAGTGCCCCCAAACCAGGGAGTTATTTTTGAATTCCTGACTTGGGGGCAAGTTTTGGTTGAATAAAAATAAGATTTCCTACCAAATAAAGCCCCCTGTAAGCTGATAGTGTGCATAGAGGCTGCCTAATAGCCAATCACAGCCCTTATTTGGCACCTCCATGAACTTTTATGGTGCTTGTGTTGCTCCCCAAGTCTTTTTACATTTGACTGTGGCTCAAGAGTAAGAAAGGTTGGGGATCCCTGATGTAGAGAGTGATATTCTGAGACAATTTGCAGTTGTTTTTATTTTTTTGTTATTTGCATTTTTTTGAGTTATTTAGATTTTTTTATTCAGCAGCTTTCCAGTTAGGAGTTTTAGCAGCTTTATGGCTGCTAGGGTCCAAACTACCCCAGCAACCAGGCATTTATAAATATGTGGAGTTATATTCTACTTTAACTCTTTTAAGTGTGTAGTGTACATGAAGCCCTCAACAAACATCTTGTACAGGTCTTTTGATTTACACACTGTTTATACAGTTTTTCTCATGGGTGCATGTGGCTGTGGCTGTCCACCACAAAAGTAAGGTGCACAGTCATATGGGTCCAACATCTGCTAATCACAGCTATTATCTGACAACCCCTGTGGAATTTTTTTTATGGGCTCCTTAATTCTGTATATTTACATGACTAACAAAAGGGTGGGGACTTCTGGTATAGAAGATGGCTAAACAGGACTGTACAGACCTTTAAAGCGTATACTCCCCATCTCAGACCCAGATGGAGCAGGTTATATATACTGTGATTAAAGCAGACATATGTAAAAAGAAAAACAAGAATGCATCAGTGCATTATACTTTTTTCCCAAATATAGAAGGAATGTGCTAAAAAATGTTGATTTATTGAACATTTCTCCTAAAAGCCCAATAGTCTCACCCCCTGTTCCACTTCCCACTGCCTTCTTTCCCACCCTTCATTTGAAGCTCAGGCAGGGACCAGAGGAAATCTATGGGGAACTCCAGTATAGGTCCATTTTTAAGATAATGATAATTTTGGTCCAAAGTGAATCTAGCATCTTATAGTATTCATTATTGCCTACAAGAGTTGGAGGAGTTTTCATATGGTATATTTCTCTTTTTCAGGTTGTCCCTACAGGAAAGATCTGAAAGATGAATATTTTCTTAGAGACACTCAAAGTTTTGTTTCTTACAATTTACCTTAATCTTGAGTCCTTTGTCTTGTGGTTCATTCCATCTCGGAAGAAAAATGTTGCTGGTGAAATAGTGCTTATTACTGGGGCAGGAAGTGGAATAGGGAGACTGATGGCACTGGAATTTGCCCGCCTTGGAGCAACCTTAGTCCTTTGGGACATAAATGAAGAGGGAAACAAAGAGACTTGTAGACTGGCAAAGAAAAACGGTGCAGTTAGAGTACATGCCTATCTGTGTGACTGTAGCAAAAGGCAAGAAGTCTACAAAGTGGCAGATCAGGTAAGGCCCTCTAAAAATGTGTTCATTTTATAGCAAGGTACCAATGTAAATTAATCAGGATTGCTTAGGGCATTTTGTGGGATTAAGTCTCAACTGTTTTCAGGAAAAGGTCCCAAAGACAAAATGCTGATGGCTGCTTTTTGTACAAATGACAAATACTGTGGCTAGGTGGCTATAACTAACTCAAATAGTTATCCAGGGCATCTCTCTGAGACCAATATATGGCACCAATGCAAGTTTTTGTTTGGCACAGTAAATATACACTAACCTTGCAATTGCAATCTCTGCATTAGCGGTTCGGCCCCTCCTCACCCCTAAGAGAGTGCAATAAAAGTGGGGGTGGCATAGGGAAGGCCACTCAGGGCAGCATGGAGGACAGTATTATCCCTGATGGTTGATTATTAATTACAACATGCAGAAAACCCATCAAATACAAAATCTGTTTATGTTTTGTATATTATCACCAATATGCAAATATTACACTCAAAATAATGAATAAGAAAATTTCAATTCCAGTTCTTGTATACCGTTGAGCTGTAAAAAAACAAAACATTTTTGAGTCAGTTTTTTCAGATTCTCGAAAACCAAATGATGCCACTCTAAGCCAGTTCTGTTGTATGGACAAAACTGTGATCGGTCAGATTGGTGTGTGGTAAAAAAAAAAGTGGTAATTACTACTTTGTTCTTTCCTCTTGGTTGATGAATGAGTCCATTAGACAATCAGATTTTCTATTGTGACCATTCCCAATGGATTGGACTTTGAAAAAAAAAAAAAACTTTAGAGGTCAACTACACAAAGTAATAGCATGTGTGTCAGTACTGTTAGATGGATTTTCTGTAACAGGCCAATTTAGCACATAGGCCAGGCCTTAAACAGTATATTTATCCATAAGATCATTTAATCCCTTATATCCTGTAAAACATGAAGTATATGAAGTCACATTATCAACATAGGATAAATAGGAATAACCTACAAGCCCTTGACACTATCTTGTCCCTCACTTGTGTTGTCTCAAAGCCAAAGGCTGCATCACACCATACAGATACTGCAATTCAATCCAAAAGTATTTGCAAATTGATATTATTACAGTATGACTACTGGTTTGTCTGCCAACCCTCCTCTCTCCTCTTTTTAGGTTAAGAAGGAAGTTGGGGATGTATCCATTCTAATTAATAATGCTGGAATTGTAACTGGCAAGAAATTTATTGACTCGCCTGATGCTCTTGTGGAGAAAACAATGCAGGTTAACTGCATGGCACATTTCTGGGTAAGGATCATTTATTAAATGCCTTGGACCTGTGGTGTTCTGCATAAGGGTTTTTAACCTTTAAAATTTAGAATTGTTTGATAAAAATGGACTGTATGGAATATGGCCTTCCCATAAGCTGGAGGTTTCTGGATATCAGGATTCTGGATAAGAGATCCATTATCTGTATGGAGCAGAAGAATAATATGTCTCCTTGCAGCATTTTATGAAATAGGATTTACAACACCATTTTATTACAGTTGAATTGGTTATGAGAAGGAAACCTGAATCCTGTATCTACCACATTGCTGTGGGTGGTTAATGGGGAATGTAAAACCTCATTCAAAATTAGAATTGCACAAACTGCTTGTTTTTGTTCCCGTTTTCAAACTTTATCAGTAGTTCAGAGAAAAAGGAACTTAACAAGCTATTTTATTTCTAGCAGTGCAGAGGCAGCTGCAGGGCGGGTGCAACAGGGAAAATTTGTTCAGAAGGCATCTCATTAAAAAAAAAAAGACTTCCTACATAGGCTGTTGATCTGCTGGGAAGATAGGAAAGATAAAAGGGTACATTAAATCCCGAGCCCTGTATCGGGCAATTAAAGGGTTCTTTAGCTCCCAAGCCCTGCACCAAGGTTTATACTTAATCTTTATAAAAAAAAATACATGCCATTATATCCAATGGTTTGAAAGAAATCTTCATATACCAAATAATTATAACAAGATATAAGCCTCAAACAGTAAAAAAACACTTTCAAAGTTAAAATACCAAAACCTGTCCAGGTATTCCTAACGTCACACCCCTTTAATCGCCCCTTTAATCAGACTTCTTTATAAAAAAAAAAAAAAAAATGTACCAGTATATTACTATAAGTATAAACCTTGGAAGATGTTACACCTTCATTTTGTAGATAAATGCCCTCTGTATATTGCTGAATTTGTATGTTGCCCTTTATTCTGTAGCAGAATGCACTGCTGAATTTGTATTTAAAATCAAGTGAGTCCATATAAGACGTGCAATTTTTATTGTAATAAACTGTTTAATAAAAGGGAAAAACTTTTCAAACCCTTTGGAAGTGTTTTATATTTAAGAGCTCTGTTACTAATAAAGTATTTTAACACAGATAAGTTTTGAATGAACTGGCACATTTATCAAAGGTGTCAGTTCCTTGGAATGTGTCTAAATTAATATGTGATATATAAAATAGATTAAATTTCCTTAAATTTTGGAATGCTTGTTGTGCTTGCGTGAAACTAAGTATTTGTTGTTTCTATCAGAACACTACAAAACTGTCATTCTTCATTCTACAGACCTATAAAGCTTTTCTTCCTGCGATGATGGCTTCCAATCACGGTCACTTGGTGAGCATTGCAAGCTCTGCTGGATTGATTGGGGTCAATGGACTAGCAGGTGAGAGGTTTCTAAACATATACAGTATATTCAGGAAGACTAAGACCCCGGTGGGGGGGTCAAAATGACGATGTGCAATAAAGCACCTATCAAATGAGGCACCAGTTGTCAAATGTTTATTGCAAATATATGTCATATAAATTTACCACTGAACTAAAATCATTTGCAGGGAACAGTGTTTTTATTCCTGTGCTTTACACATTTATCATGGGCTTTATTAACCAGCCAAGCAGTTTAGACTACAAAGTTTGACTTGAACTATATGGTTTGTTCTTCATTATACTTGGAGGTTACATTTCAGTATTTAGGGACATGATTATTTTGGGGTTTTAATATATTACCCAAACTCCCTGGTCTGAATTACAAATGCATTGCCAAAATATTCCCCATTGCCCTAGTGCCAGTACTAACATGCCTACATACCTATATTTACTACTGGCTAATACAATCTAAATGAGACATGTGCAGGAAAAAAGATGAGACCATTGAAACATACTCCTGCATATAGCAATGATTCATTAGAATTCGGATTCACTTCAGCTAAGCTGATATTGAAACCTGCAAAAATTACAGGAATTCAACTGAATCCTTAGTTCTTGGACCAAACAAGTCACGTTACTATGGAGAACTGGATATGTTAAAAACATACATTTTCTTTCAGGTGCTACTTTTCTTTGCATTTGGCATAATTCAGACAGATATTTTGCAGAGGATTCGGTATTATGGATTCAGCGCCTGCCTACCATTATTAGTCAAGCATTTTGACTACACAGTGTGTAGGTTAATAATCATAATTTTCTTTCCTATTGAGTAGTTTTTTCCTATTACTTCCACATATATTATCATATATTATGCACATTATCAGTGTGTTAGTGAGCTAGAAGTGCTATTAGTGTTGCTTTTATAAATCTGGTAAAAAGACAGATTTTTGTCAAGAGACATATCTAATTTACTATGTAATCACTGACATTGAATAAGTTAAATGGGTATGAGCAAGAGACACCTGGTAGGAAGCAATATGAAATATACTGTTTTTAGTTTTATTCTGTAATATACACTATTCTTAAGGGTGACTTTAAATAGCTTAATTCTTTAGATTATATGATAGAGATATGAATCCCAAATAAATATTTGTACAAGGAATGTTACGCATAAAGTTATTTAGAATTATTTGCTATGTAAACAATGTAATTTAGAGTTTAAAGTACATCATAAAAATCATGACAGTATCCCTTTAACTATTTATATGAACTGCTTATTATAGAATAACATCAAATTGGGGATCTATTTACTGAGTTGTATTAGCATCTGCTACATGAACTTTGCAGCAGTGGGAATGGCTGGGAATGAGTGGTTATTGTGCCCTTATGCTTACACAATTTAAGTAACTTTGCAAAAACTTAAATGTTATTTTCAAAGAAACTTATACAACGTTACATATAAACTCCACTGACTTACTAACACTAATTTATTTTTACTATTTTTATAAACTACTTCTGAATAGTTATTGGGCCTTATTGGGTCATGTCGCTTACGCAATTTACATAACTTATGCAAAAACTTCTATATGAAGCAATGACAGCGCACAGCAGGGGTAGATAGGTGGGAAGGGTTTAAACTTAGAGCAAACTCCACTGACCCCCAATAAAGACTTATTAGCACATTAATCAATTGAACTCTTTATATGAACTGCTTATTATAGATTAACAATTAATACCTGTAAATGAAACTATACTTTACAAAATAAATGGCAGGGAGAAGATTTGAAATCTCTGTGTCCAACTCAGTAAACCATTCCTTTCCTAGAGCTAACACTATTGTTTTCAGTGTGACCTTTAAACTGTGGCAAGATAATATCTTATCATAATGCATAAAGCAATGGTTAATGTTTATACATGTGGTGAACTGTTCATTAGTGAGTTATTTGAAATTATCGTGCAGAAATGTCTGTGTTAAAATTACAAAGTAATCCATGTTTATTTGGTTTGTCTTGTCTAGGGCAAGGGTTTCTCTCTCCAAATATTCTAAGCATTAAAGCCTGATTGAATGTTATTCTAGCACAGTGCATGTAAATGAAGATAAAGTGCAGGTAGATGCCAGTTATGCATGGTTACAGAGATTATCATGATGGCAAACAAGTGGTAGATTTCATTGGGATACAGTGGTTTGGAAAGGGCTCAGTTGTTTGGGAGTGGTGATTCCTTCTGATAGTTTACTGCCCAATGACCTTCCACATGTGCTGAATGGGATCATTGGTTTAAAGAATATTTAGCCCTGATTTGATTTCATAATGACCAAAAAAGTTAAAAGGGCTTAAAAGGCAATCAAAACAGATGCTGTAGGAAGGAGCACTTGAAATAGTACAATTTAAATTAGGATAGGGAAATACAGGCCTTCTAGGATTGTTGCATTGATCACCAAAATGCCATATGATTGGCTTTGTTGGCAAATCCTTATACTTCCCAAGTGATCATGACATGTAAAGCTATCAGTTAAAATACCAGTAACTACGTGTGTTTCGGAGTTCTTTACTATTTGTCTTACATTTCCTAATTTCACTTGGGCTAAACACTGAATATGAATAAATGCCCAATAAGATATAGTGACAGACTGTCACTTATAATTTTCAAATAGTATACCACAAATAATGACACTACTCTGTTACCTTTTGTTGATTGTTGATTTTTTACAATCCAGGGTTCAATTCATTCTCTTGCTTCCAATTTAAAAAGATACTGACACCAGAACCTTTTTTGCCTTTGTATAAGTAACCATTACATACAAAAGCAGCCATATTGGCAAAATTTTCCTTTTCCTGTGCCCCCTAACTCATCTAACCTGTCTTCCACAGAATCTCACTGCACCCCCCCCCCCCCCGGCATAGTTTAAAATTTCCTCCAATTCTCTTCCCCAAAGCAGCTGCACCATCATCATTGAAGTGAAGCCCATCCCTGGCAATGCGTTTTTAGCCAATTGAAAAATCAGCCCTCCTCCCTACACCAATCTCTCAGCCACGCATTCATCTCCCAAAGCTCCTGCTGCCTTCTTAGACATGGGTAAATTTGCACCTGGGCAGTAACCCATGACTTCCTATCAAATTGTTCTACCTGCAGCTGGCTAAAGTAGCTAATCACTGATTGGTTGCTGTGGGTAACTGCCTAACTACAAAATTGTCCAGGGATAATAAATAAGCCCTACAGTACTATATTTATACTTGTAACTCATTTCTAAACTTTGTGTAATACACTTTCTTTCACCTACTGATTATGTTTTTCAAAAAAAAGGTATTCCATTGTAAGGTTTGTGTTCTGTTTCCTTTATTGTGTGCAAAGAATGTTTAATTCTCTACAAATATACTTTTACATTTTAGGGAGAGCTGTCAAATTGCTTAATTGGGTGAGGCATTCTCCATATGTTTCATCATAACAGCACAATAATTACATGACCCACTGGGCGGACTGGGCCTGTGTCAAGGGAATTATAAACACACAATGAGTCATGCCACTATACTCAACTCAAAATCAATGGAAATTAATCTTACATATAAATAGACTAATTGCACTCTTTCCTTGTAACTGCCACAGATCAGTTCACTGTAAGAATGTTTTTCAATAGAGGAGAGCTTGCAGAGAAGAAAATAAAAGAATTGCACCTATCCATCTCTTACAGACTACTGTGCTAGTAAGTTTGCAGCGGTTGGCTTTGCTGAGTCTGTTGGACTTGAAATGTTGGCTCTGGGGAAGACTGGCATAAAGACTACTATTGTCTGCCCATATTTCATAAACACTGGAATGTTTGATGGATGCTCAACCAAGTAAGAAATACCTTTTTTTTTTTTTTTTTTTTAGAAATAACTAACATTATAGCTCAAGGACTATGTCTCAGAGACCTATATTACAGAAAACTGTAACCAAATTGTACACTACAGGGAATATACCATCTACACCTACATCTATAAGGTTAGGTTAAGGGGGGGCATAAGGAAGAACATTTCCTTTAAATTTACAAAGTAAACTGAAGGCTGTTGAGGGATGCTGGAAATATAATTCAGTAGAGGGGGATGCTCCGAGAGCAGGTATTGATAAAATCAAGGTGCAGAGGTCTGGGTGCAAGGGGTCCTGAAATAATAGGTTCAGTTATTGGTTCATTTGCACCTGGGAGGTAACTCGTAGCAACCAACTATTTTACTTTAATTGTTCTACATTCAGGTGGCTGTCAAAAGCTAATCATTGGTTTCTATGGGTTACTGCCCTGGTGCATATTTACCCAGTGTTGATAAATAACCCGAGTTGAGTTAATAGTATCATAACTGGAGATCAGTTTCATATCCTGTAATGCAGAAAGTGGAATACTTTAAGGTTTCTTATGGTATGAGGATGATCTTCACATCAGAGTTTTGGGCCATCAGGATAGATCAGAGTGCAAGATGTTTCTGTAGAATCCACAGGACAGAGCTTAAACTATACCCCCAGGCACTAAAAGCCCCCTTAACTATCACTGCCTTGCCCCATCCCCCCCCCCCCCCCCCCACCTCTCCCTTATTGCATAGTTCCTAAGTTTAAACACTGTCCCTATGACTAACTGCTAGCTAAAACAGCAGAGTAGCGCAGCAGCATACCTGGCCGACATCTTACCAACTGAAGACTCTTCGGGCCTCACCGCCAACACCAAACCTGCCTGCGCATGCATAGTTGAAGCTCATTTCCTGCTACCTTTGGCTGTGAGACCCGATGAGTCTTCAGTTGGTGGGAAGATGTCGGCCAGGAACTATGTGATAAGGGAAAGGTATGGGGGGCTCAATGCAGTGATAGTTAAAGGGGCTTTTAGCGCCCGGGGTGTTGTATTGCTTTATCTTCCCAGGGTCACATTATAACTGCTGTACAGAAATTTGCACCATTCTGCAGCATTACATGGACTTGCGATTTTTTGTGGTGTTTTCCCTTTAGAGGTATTTTTCACCCCTATCTGCCATGCCAAGTAAAGATGATAGCATGACAAATAATGAATGCTAAAAGAGTAGGAAACACTGAATGAATTAATAGTTAAGTGATGTGGACAGTCTTTGATATAGATGTATCTCCTTTACAGATGGCCAAGACTCTTACCCATCTTAGAAGCTGAATATGCCAGCAAAAAGATTGTGGATGCCATTCTGAAGGATCAAGTGTATCTGGTGATGCCACGTAGTCTCTACATCATGTTTGCATTAAAGAAGTAAGTCCCTTTTGCTATACCCCTGTGTCCCTGGCTTCTGTTTCTGGTTTCTCCATCTCTTTCACTTTTATTTTTATGTTCTTATTGGCCTTTGCTTACTTTTACTTTATTTACTTTTCCATTTTTGTTTTTTCTCTCCTATTTCAGACTTGTCTTTTCTGTCTATTGTTCTTATGTATCATTTCCTGTTCTCTTTGTCCCTTTCCCTTCGGCTGTCACTTTGTGATTTCTTCTTCTTGAGTCAGTCTGGTTAAGATGAAAACTGTGTCGCCATGTTCATTGGAAAGAGAAGAGTATCCATGGCTAAAGACTTCATGATTAGTGATGAGCTAATCTGTCCTGTTTCAATTTGCAGAAAAAATTGCAAAATACAGTATATCCTCAATTTTACATACCCTGATTTTTTTATGGTCCCGCTAGTGTATGATGCATAATGCTTTTCCCTGATTTTACATTGCTCCAGATTTGACACCATTTATTTCTGGTACCCTGAAAAACGTAAAATGGGGTTCTACTATATATCTGTATTTTCCCACATAATAGATCATTTTAAAGTTGTTCTTGTATGGTATGGAACGGGTGTTTTTATGGTGTATAGTTCACTCCATTGATAGTATAATTTAGATGAGAAGCCCCAGAGTCCAATGGCAATCTAAGGCTACAGAGCTGCAGGTGTGGGACAGGGTGATGTTTAAAGAAAGAATCATAACCAGCGATAATTTTTTTTTTTTTTTTTTTCAACCAACTAAAGTGAATTTATGTATTCCTTTTAGCATTATGTCGACTAAGCTGGGAGTTGTTCTTGGCAATTATTTTGGAGCTTTTCATTTTATGGACCATTTCAAAGGCCGGCAAAAAAAGGAATGAAGTTTGCTCCTACTGTTTATCCGGATCACCAAAGGCCAGTGAATGTTTGCGGAATTGCAGCAATAAAAAAAAATGTTCTTACACTAAGACCTGTCCGTCTGAAAAATCTTGGTGTTTTTTATGTTGCAGGAATCCATACAGTGGGGCTTGAAAATTTGTGAACCCTCTACAGTTTTCTATATTTTTATATGAATGTGACCTAAAACATCACCTGATTTTCAATAAGTCCTAAAAGTAGATGAAGAAAACCTAGTGAAACAAATGAAACAGAATTATTTATATAACTGTCTTGACTAGAACGTATCAGGGACCCAAGAAACCCAGTAGTGCCTGCAACACAAAGGGATACTGTTGTCATAATAAGGGGGGTTTCTATTGCCTAGAAAGTAATGTTTTATAGTGTGTAGTAAATGTTTTACCTCACTAAGGCATCTCTGTATGCTATACCGTATGTGGCTATTTTGGCTTTCCTTAGCAGCAGCAACTGTGTCTTGCTTTGTGGTAGGGATATTTGACATGCACCCAGGCTTACATCCATTGGCCCACAAAAATAGCAGAATTAGTTAGCCCTTACCTTCTGCTGGTGAGCCTGGTAGAGAAAAAAACTAAAATGAGTCAATAAAGCAACTGACAATTTTATATATTTATATAATTTTAAAGTTAACTTGTAATGTGACACAAAATAACATGATTACAGCTTGTGTAAAAAATGTGATGGTGTGCTAATAAAAGGCAATTAAAGGACAAAGAAAGGTAGAATCCAAGGGGTGGCAATATGTTCTTACAAAAATCTCTGGCCGGGGCAATTTTTTGCCAACACTGGGCTGACATGGTCTCTTAGTGCCCCAGCTAGCTCTGAAAATTTCTATAATGTTCATGCTTGAGTGTCAGAAGAATATGGTGGCATGGTCCTCAAAATAAAAGTACCCAGGCCAGTGCATTTTTGGAAGAAGAAGAGTTTTATCCCAGGATCTGAAGTACACAACTGGAATAACAGGGGAATGCCTAACAACTTGGCACCTTTCCTTGTCCTTTTATCATGTGGTAACAATATTATAGTCACAGTCAAAGCTTAAAAAGGACAATGAATTAATATCTATGAGACCATAATTCTTTGCTTTGGAAAGATAAAATTATGTTTTAAAGGAGAAGGAAAGGTAAAATCTAATAGCCAGGGCTATGCCCCAGCATAAGTGTTATTTCAGTGAGCACCATGGAGCGATCCTTTCCTTGCACTTCATCTTTCTTTGCTACCCTAGAGCCGACATATGCGCAGTGAAAAAGCTGACATTTTTGTTAAAGTTTTTTCCTTTACTGCCCATGAGCATGCAAAGAAGAAGGAAAGCAGGAAGAGGATTGCTCCGTGGTGCTTGCTTAAAAAAAAACCCCGGGCCAGGGCACTTTTCTGCTACCCTGGGCCAGTGCTCCTGTTATCCGTTAAAGGGGTGGTTCACATTTAAGTTTGACATTTAATTTTTAATATGTTATAGAATGCCCAATTCTAAGCAACTTGTCAGTTGGTCTTCATTTTTATAGTTTTTGAATTATTTGCCGCCTTTTTCTAACTCTTTGCAGATTTCAAACAAGGGTCACTGACCCCTTCAAAAAACTATTACAGGTAAGGGACCTGTTATCCAGAATGCTCAGGACCTGGGGTTTTTCAGATAGGGGATCTTTCCGTAATTTGGATCTCCATAACTTAAGTCTGTATCTATAATTACAGTTAAAAAGAAAATCATTTATAAAAATTACAATTATTTGCTTATAATGGAGTCTATGGGAGATGGCCTTTCTGTAATTCTGAACTTTCTGGATAACGGGTTTCCGGATAAGGGATCCCGTACCTGTACTTTCTAAAACTACAGTTTAATTGTTATTGCTACTTTTTAGTACTTATTTTTCTATTCAGGTCCTCCCCTATTCATATATGTCTTTCATTCAAACCACACCCTGGTTGCTAAGGTAATTTGGATCCTGGCAACCAAATAGCTGCTGAACAAAAACTGAAATAATTAAAAAATCTACAAATAATAAAACATGAAGACCAATTGGAAATTGTCTCAGAATTTTACTCTCTACATCATACTAAAAGTTATGTCAAAAGTGAACAACCTCTTTTAGTAAATACAATCACTGGGGTGTGCCTAACCTTTAGTACCCAGTGATTTCAACCTTTCCTTCTCTTATAAAGTGGAATAACTTGATCAGCCCTTAGGCTTGGGGACATGGCAGTATTTCTGCTCGGGTCAGAGGTTCTGCGATAATGCCCATGATCTAATACATTACCTGCTATAGCAGTTACATTTAGTCCTACAGTAGTGCATTATTAACCAGTCACAGCCACATTTATAAGGCATCTTACTGGGAGGATTTACTAGAAACAGACGATGGCCACTTAGTACATTAGTTCTCCAGTATATTTTAGCAAATTAAAGTTCTTTACAAATGAGTCATTGTCATGTTTTTTCATGGTTGTTTTTATTTTGTTTAAAACTCTCCATTAGCATGACTTGTGCTGTATTTTTCAGCATTGCTTAAAGTTCTGGGCGGTTAAACTCCAGCCTTGCTTAGATATGCTGTCCCTTTTACATTGTGTGTAACATGGAAAGCAAAGCACAGCTCTTTGGACTGCTAGCACAGCCATGACCCTTAGCTCTTCAACACATGCAAGGTACTTTTGAAAAATGTTTTAGACTTTAGAGCATTAAGTGTTAATGTCAGTTAAAGGGCTGCTTAGAGAATTACTATTAAAACTCCGGTCATAATAAACCCCTTGCTATAACTCCCAGTTTTATTGTAGAGAAGTGCTTGTAAACCTTTAATACACAAGAAGTGATCCTTTGGGGGGAAAAAAAGTAACATAAGTATATGCAGAAAATATAGGTATTAAATAGTCCCAACAAATCCCATGGAATAATTGTGTAGTGCTCATGAGCGCCCTCTGCCCTGCACAGCTGGAATTAGCATTACAGTTCAGACTAGCAGAGCTGCTTTACTTCTATGGGTGCTTAATTGTACCAGCTTTCATTAGTCTGCTTCAATAAAACAAGAGAAAGGAGTTAATCTTATATGGGTACGACTGTGGTGCAATTTAGCCCCATTTTGTTAGTGTATAGGAGGTATAGACATTCTGTAACGTGAGAACAGAAAAAAAGACCTAGCAGGCAGATAATGGATTTAGGAATGGAAGACTTAGTGCTGTATACTCACAGGAAATATAGGAGGGCTGAATGTTCCAGCAACAAATAATAATGTATGTTTTTTTTTTTCCATTTGAGGAGACCTAAATAAAGCCATGTTTTTCTGTATGGTTCAAGGTTACAATGTGGAATGCTTGGGGCCTGGCATTTTCCAGATAAGGGATATTTCTATAATTGGAATCTCCATGCCTTACACCTACTAAAACATAATTCAAACATTAAATAAACCCGATAGGATTGTTTTGCCTCCAATAAATATTAATTATATTTTAGTTGGGATCAAGTAGAAAGTACTGTTCCTATTATTACAGATAAAAAGGAATTATTTGCTTATAATGGAGTCTGGATAACGGATCCTATACCTATACTTAGGAACAGTAAAAAGCCTTTTAGCTGGGCACTGAATGCACTGGGCAATTGTCACAAATCAAGTGGGTAGTATTGGTATATATTTATAGTACATATAGTATAGTGTTTATCAGAGGGTCAAACAGACCTCGCCACAGATTGACAAGGAAATTTTGGCTACAAGAAAACAGCAGGCAAGTTCCTGTCTGGTGAACTCTGGTTTCACTTTTGGATAAGTATTCCCCTTTTTGGCACATATATATTTTTTATCAATAATGCTGCCCTCCAAATGATAAAAGGTAAAAGTGGTATATAATATAGTGTTCACACTTTTGAACTTTTCCCCATTTTGTTGTATTAAACCTGGATTTTATTGGGATTACAGGTATGGGATCTGCTATCCAGAAACTCATTATCTAGAAAGCTCTAAATTACAGAATGCCATCTGCCATAGAGTTCATTTTAATTAAATCAGTTTTGAAAAAATGGTATCCTTTTTCTCTGTACAAGTATGGGATCAGTTATCTGGAAACCCATTATCCAGAAAGCTCCGAATTACAATAACAGTCTAACTCCCATAGACTCGATTTTAATTTAATAATTCAAATTTATTTGAAAACATTTCCCTTTTCTCTGTAATAATAAAACAGTCCTTTGTACTTGATCCCAACTAAGATATAATTAATCCTTATTGGAGGCAAAACAATTCTCTTGGGTTTAATTAATGTTTAAATTATTTTTTAAGTAGATTTAAAGCATGGAGATCAAAATTATGGAAGACCGCTTATCAGGAAAACCCCAAGTCCTGAGCATTCTGGGTAACAGGTGCCATACCTGTATTCCCTTTTGATTTGCACAGCTTGAAAGAATACAAAATACAGCAATATATTAGATTATACTTAACTTTATTGATGAGTACAGGGTTGAGCTCATAATAATACCCGGGAATGGCAATTTCTGGGCAGACTGGCACAAGAGGAAATGATGTTGGATCAATACAGCAAATCCACAAACAGGTAGTGATGTCAAGGAAGGCATCCAAGAAAACATAAAATAAACTTTGAGAGGGCGATTTTTTACCCTCTTTTGAGGAACTGGCACATAAAGACAGAGGGAAATAACCAGCTGCTTGTTTTTGTACAACATACAGCCATTCAAGGCTTTGTTTTAGCCTCCCTAGCTTTTCATAGCCAGAACAAAAAAGAAGGGAAAAAAACTTCATCCATTGCTATTTTGTTTAGCTATTAGTCTAATGCTGTAATCTCACAAGTCTAATTTTCATTAAAGGGATTCTGTCATGGGAAAACATGGTTTTTTTTGTTTGTTTTTTTTACAAAACCCATCAGTTACTGGAGATTCTCCAGCAGAATCCTGCAATGAAATCTGTTTTTTCTAAAACACAAACAGATTTTTTTCTATTTAATTTTGAAATTTCATATAGGGCTAGCCATATTCTTTATTTTCCAGAGTGCCACAGCCATGTGACCTGTACTCTGATAAACGTCAGTCAGTAAGCTCTACGGAGCAGGGACCTCCATCCTCTTGTGTCTTTGACTCTTAACTTATTGCAACTGTAACTGTATCTTGTATTTATTTGTATTTATTGTTATACTTTGTATTTATCTATTATCTTATTAACCTCCTGTTTGTATTAATGTATTGTACTGTACAGCGCTGCGTACATAAGTAGCGCTTTATAAATAAAAATATACATACATACATACAATGAGAAGGGGGCAAGATAGCAGTTGTCTGATAAAAATGCTCTCATGCCCCACCTAGTGGTAGATATGATAGTAGCACTTAATTGTAAAAAATCCAAGTCCAGCTTGGGACTCCTCCAGTTACATGGGAGTAGGAGAAACAATAGGTTATCTGAAAGCTGTTCTAATATGTAGCGCTGGCTCCTTCTGAAAGTTCAGACTCAGGCACAATGCACTGAGATGGCACCTACACACCAATATTACAGCTGAAAAAATCCATTTGTTGGTTCAAAAATAAAATTTTAAATGGTTGAGTGAATTATTTGCTATGTAAACAGTGTAATCTAGTAATAAAAAGTAACATAAAATCATGACAGTATCCCTTTAAAGGACAAGTCAACCAAAAATATAATTTTTTGCCTAATAAAGGAAAACATAAATCAAAGCAACTTTGCAATACAAATTTGCAATGGTTTTTTATATATTGGAGCTGCCACCTGGTCAGAAGGTGGGGGTAACTTCAGGGTTCCCCCGTGTCAATAGGTTAAGCAACTCTCAATTGGGAATGGAAGGCAGGAAGGGATGAACAGCGCAGAGCGTAACTAAAAGGAAGAGTGAGGAGCGCATTTTGATGCAAGTAACTTTAATAAAAGCGGTTTTAGGTGCAACTCACTGCAGGGAAAAGTGCTCGGTGCCCACTGCGCTTGTACACATAAATGAGCCCTATTGTATACCTATTATTTTGTTTCTTTCCGCCTTGCAAAGAAAGTGTTTATAAAATTCGGTCACCAGAGGCAAATTGAGGTCAGTAGTAAAACACTGAGCCTTCCATTGATTTTTTTTTTTTTAAGAAAGCCTGGAAATGTACAGTCAGGATTTGTTGTTAAACATAGCGTTTAAGTCTTTTGCCTTCAAACCAAAGCGCTGTAAAATGCCAGCAGAAATCAGGAAATGAGGCACTTCCCAAAATACTGATTCTGGCAGCAGTCGTTCTGTAGCTGAAATAGTTTCTTTCAAAGTGATGCAATGTTAAATGTTTCAGCTCTTGTGTTCTCTTTGGTGGAAGCCTAAATTCCAAGCATATGGTGGGCAGAAGCCAGCGAAGGCTCATTTTACAGAAACGCTACAGAACAATGTCGCGCTGCAGTTACAGAATTCTGCACAACTGCTGAAATGTAAAAGGGCTTGAAAAATAGAACATTTACACTAAACTCTAAAATTACACATTTGAAATGAGAAACAGATGAACACAGTACGGGAGAAAAAATGCCTGATGTCAACATTCAGGTTGGTTGGATCCAAACCCTGAGTTGTTGGATTAGAATTTGTCATTTAATTGTGCGAACGGCATTATTTTAAATTGAAGAGCCGCCTCCTGAAATCATACGATTCACAGTGCACACAAACAAGTTTTAAAGTACAGGTATGGGATCCCTTATCCGGAAACCCGTTATCCAGAAAGTTCCGATTTACAGAAAGGCCATCTTCCATAGACTCCATTATAAGAAAATAATTTTAATTTTATAAAATGATTTCCTTTATCTCTGTAATTATAAAACAGTACCTTGTACTTGATCCCAACTAAGATATAATTAATCCTTATTGGAGGCAAAACAATCCTATTGGGTTTATTCAATATTTAAATGATTTTTAGCAGACTTAAGTTATGGAGATCCAAATTACGGAAAGATCCGTTATCCGGAAAACCCCTGGTCCCGAGCATTCTGGATAACAGATCCCATACCTGTACTTTAAATATAATATTCTGTCTCTCTGCACTGGTAAAACTGCTGTGTAGCTGTGGGGGCAGCCATTCAAAGGAGAAAGGCTCAGGTTACATAGCCGATAAGCTCTGTAAAATACAATGGTGTCATGCAGAGCTTATCTGTTATCCGCTATTTAACCTGTGCCATTGAGCCCTATTTCAACTGCCTCCATTTCTACACAGCAGCTTATTAGAAACACAATAGTAGAGTTTCTGAAGCAAACAGACTAATTTTACAAGTGCAGGGCAGCAGTACAGTATACATTTTAATTACTGTAAAACACTTTTTTTTTCTGTGTTACTGTCCCTTTAAAGGAACAGTAACACCAAAAAATGAAAGTGTATAAAAGTAACTAAAATATAATGTGCTGCTGCCCTGCACTGGTAAAAGTTGTGTGTTTACTTCAGAAAGTCTACTATAATTTATATAAATAAGCTGCTATGTAGCCATGGAGGCAGCCATTCAAAGGAGAAAAGGCACAGGCACATAGCAGATAACAGATAAAACACTATTGTATTCTACAGAACTTATCCGTTATCTGCTATGTAACCTGTGCCTTTTCTCCTTTTTTCCAGCTTGAATGGCTGCCCCCGTGGCTACACAGCAGCCTATTATATAAATTATAGTAGTGTTACTGTAGCAAACACACCAGTTTTACCAGTGCAGGGCAACAGTGCATTATATTTTTATTACTTTAAAGCTCTTTCATTTTTTGATGTTACTGTTCCTTTAATAAATAGCTTACTTGAACACCAGGGATAATTGTATACTAAAAGTAATACAAAGGAGAACACATTTTCAGAATTTAAGCAGCAGACATTTGTAATCCGTGACGTTATGATTCAATGACATATTTTACGTAACCTCTTTATACTCCCGCCCTTTAGGCCATACATGGAGGGAGTAGGCAGCTAAGCCGAGCTCTGGCCCTAATTGTGTTTTGTAGAAACTACATTTCAGCTGTTATATGGATCTTTCGTACTGTCACTGACCCATCTGCGTGAGTGATTCTTATAAACCACATGCCTGTCTGTTTATGAGCAACACTATCCATTATAATGCAGGTATGTGGTAGCTAGTGGCTAGTAATTTCCATTTAATGTACATTTCCAGGCCGACATATAAAAAATCAAACACATATGAGTGAGACTGTAACTGTAGAGTCTCTTGGCAAGATGTAGATTAGGTGAATGAAGTGTAACAAATCAAGAGCAATGGGCCCGATTTGTCCCAGACAAGCAAAGCCTTGCAATATGTTGTGTTTATCTGTAGACGAACAAAGGGACCCTTGGGATTGTATTTTACACGTGTAACAAATATGATTCATATGCAGTCACTTTTACAAATAGCAGCGAGCTGCCGAAGGGAGGGAAAAAATACATTAAAGCTGGAATTTTATTCCAAGGCTTGCAGTTTAGCTGTGCCAATCAAAATACAACATTTCCCACGATGTTATGAGGACATGTGACTTATTGTTCCACTAAATAATGGGGGTTTTTTGCATTATTAAAGCAGCATAAAATGAAAAGAACAATTCAGATGAATTCAGAATTCAGATGGCAAGCATCCCACTGTCAGAACTAGAACGTTTAAATAATTCTATTCTACCAACAATAACATTTCGTGGATGGTTTTGTATTAGCCTCAAATTGTCTGTTGAATAGAAATAATAATAAGTGCTGGCTGTTCTGCATCCCAAGGAATTCATACACTTAGCTATAGCCCAGCGGCAGAGAAACATGTAAATCATGCACTTAGTGGTCCCAGCTTCCTAGGAAATACAAGCAAAATGAGGAGCAATGAGCAAATATATGTCATTTGCACATGAATAAATAAAAATATCCGTAAATGTAGCCCCTCACGTATATGATGTAATGCTGGCCTGGGTGCAGTCCAATCATGCAAAGGCTACCATGCTCAGGATTATGCTATCTGTCTCTTTTCTCCAGTAAACCACAAAAGCAATTTAAAATGACCAACTGCAATACAGTATGACTTTTGCACCAGGAAATCAGGCAGGGAAGGCAGTTACAATTCCTTACTAGATTTGTAGCCTACCATAACCAACCAGCCACAACCATAACCATCTCTCTGATGAAGCTGTTCACCCATCAAAAGGAATTCAACTTGCCTGGAACAATTATACTTGTGTCTACCTCTAATTACCTGTCTTTTTTGGTATATTTGTATACAGTGCTTGCAATGCACTCAAAATGGGTGGAGTAACAGGTTATTTTCGATAGACTTGATCACCCCCTCCTCAGATCTAATTACTTGGTTCCTCATCTTTAAAGGATCAGTAAATCTATTGCTGACTGGTTCCCTGCTGTACTGATCCCTTTAAGATAGGTAGGTGATACAAGCTGAAAATGTGTTTTTTCCTTAGAGGTTTCCTAAAACCTCTAAAGCTGCTAAAAAATGGGCCTCCCAGTATCAGATAGTGCTGTGAGTAATTGTGCTTCATTATAGATTTCTTTTCTATCTTACAGTTGCCCCAGGAAATGCCCCTAGAGTAAAAGAGCACACAATTCTTGGCAGCCATCATGCACATATGTGAATAATCAGCTTGCAGTGAAACGAAAAAGGCCAAATTGTACACAACAGGTCGCACTGGATAGGACATAGGAGATTCTGTGAACAAATACATCTGAAAGGAAGCATGAAAAACAACACACCTTAAGGTGGCCATGCATGTAAAGATCCGCTCACCAAGGGACCAATATCGGCAGCTACAATCGGCCCGTGTATGGCCACCTTAACACTGATATAATTGAAATTAGGGATCTGCATCTTTGTGAATCCCCATGAAATGCAACACAATCCAAACTCCTAAAATAAAGTTGGGCCCTTCCTCATTTTTAGTATTATGCAGGCCCGGACTGGCAATCTGTGGGTTCTGGCAAATGCCAGAGGGGCTGCTGTAAGATGCCATAGAAAGTCACTATATATTGGGCTGGTGGGGGGCTGTTTGGGCCTCAGTGTATTGGAATGCCAGGGCCTATTTTGAATCCCAGTACAGACCTGTATGACATTGGAAAGCACTGTGCCACCACATCACTCCCAAAATATTAGGAACCTCCCTGCCTAGTGCTATTTTATGGCAGTATTCTCTCACTGTTTCACTTCATTTGTCACCCATAGATTCTAACTATGGCTTGTGCTTCCAGCATTTCTAGTTAACAACTGGAAGGCTGCAAACTGGACCATAATTATTTATGTAGAGTCCTAGGAACGGCAGCCCCAGTACCTGCCAATTTATACACTCAAATTCTCCAAAACCTGGCAAGAACTGAGTATGTAAAATACAAGTACAAACCGGATTCCAAAAAAGTTGGGACACTAAACAAATTGTGAATAAAAACTGAACGCAATGATGTGGAGGTGCCAACTTCTAATATTTTATTCAGAATAGAACATAAATCGCGGAACAGAAGTTTAAACTGAGAAAATGTACCATTTTAAGGGAAAAATATGTTGATTCAGAATTTCATGGTGTCAACAAATCCCAAAAAAGTTGGGACAAGGCCATTTTCACCACTGTGTGGCATCTCCCCTTCTTCTTACAACACTCAACAGACGTCTGGGGACCAAGGAGACCAGTTTCTCAAGTTTAGGAATAGGAATACTCTCCCATTCTTGTCTAATACAGGCCTCTAACTGTTCAATCGTCTTGGACCTTCTTTGTCGCACCTTCCTCTTTATGATGCGCCAAATGTTCTCTATAGGTGAAAGATCTGGACTGCAGACTGGCCATTTCAGTACCCGGATCCTTCTCCTACGCAGCCATGATGTGATTGATGCAGAATGTGGTCTGGCATTATCTTGTTGAAAAATGCAGGGTCTTCCCTGAAAGAGATGACGTCTGGATGGGAGCATATGTTGTTCTAGAACAGGGATCCCCAACCTTTTATACCTGTGCGCCACATTCAAATGGAAAAAGTGTTGGGGAGCAACCCAAGCATGGAAATGTTTCTAGGGGGTGCAAATAAGAGCTATACTTGGCTATTTGGTAGCCCCGGTGTGGACTGGCAGCCTATAGAAGGCTCTGTTTGGCTTTATACTGGGTTTTATGCAACTAAAGCTTGCCTCCTAACCAGAAATTCAAAAATTAACACCTACTTTGAGGCCCCTGAGAGCAACATCCAAGGGTTTGGTGAGCAACATGTTGCACATGAACCACTGGTTGGGGATCACTGTTCTAGAACCTGAATATATTTTTCTGCATTGATGCTGCCTTTCCAGACATGCAAGCTGCCCATGCCACACGCACTCATGCAACCCCATACCATCAGAGATGCAGGCTTCTGAACTGAGCGTTGATAACAACTTGAGTTGTCCTTGTCCTCTTTGGTCCGGATGACATGGCGTCCCAGATTTCCAAAAAGAACTTCGAATCGTGACTCGTCTGACCACAGAACAGTCTTCCATTTTGCCACACTCCATTTTAAATGATCCCTGGCCCAGTGAAAATGCCTGAGCTTGTGGATCTTGCTTAGAAATGGCTTCTTCTTTGCACTGTAGAGTTTCAGCTGGCAACGGCGGATGGCACGGTGGATTGTGTTCACTGACAATGGTTTCCGGAAGTACTCCTGAGCCCATTCTGTGATTTCCTTTACAGTAGCATTCCTGTTTGTGGTGCAGTGTCGTTTAAGGGCCCGGAGATCACGGGCATCCAGTATGGTTTTACGGCCTTGACCCTTACGCACAGAGATTGTTCCAGATTCTCTGAATCTTCGGATGATGTTATGCACAGTTGATGATGATAGATGCAAAATCTTTGCAATTTTTCGCTGGGTAACACCTTTCTAATATTGCTCCACTATCTTTCTGCGCAACATTGTGGGAATTGGTGATCCTCTACCCATCTTGGCTTCTGAGAGACACTGCCACTCTGAGAAGCTCTTTTTATACCCAATCATGTTGCCAATTGACCTAATTAGTGTTATTTGGTCTTCCAGCTCTTCGTTATGCTCAAATTAACTTTTTCCAGCCTCTTATTGCTACTTGTCCCAACTTTTTTGGGATTTGTTGACACCATGAAATTCTGAATCAACATATTTTTCCCTTAAAATGGTACATTTTCTCAGTTTAAACTTTTGTTCCGTGATTTATGTTCTATTCTGAATAAAATATTAGAAGTTGGCACCTCCACATCATTGCGTTCAGTTTTTATTCACAATTTGTTTAGTGTCCCAACTTTTTTGGAATCCTGTTTGTAAATTTTGTAACTACAGGGACATTGTCAGACAATCACCCCACCTGTGAAGGCAGGCTATGATCACACCTTGCGTATCAACCTCTTCTTCCTTTAGATTGTAAGCTCTTTTGGGCTGTTCCCTCTTTACTTCTTGTAACCATTATTGGTTCCTATGTATGTAAATCTATATGTTCAATGTATATAGCAATTTATTGTACAACACTGTGGAATATGTGATAATAATAACAATAATAATTAATCTAAAAGGTCCCTGTCTGAGGGAGAGGGAAATTACATAATAAAGGATAACGAACATGTCACCCTTATTTACCATATACAGCATCCCTCATAAGCTTTCCATTGATGGTGGGATGCTGGGAGTTGGTGTACAACAACAAATGGGCCACAGGTTGAACTAAAAATATCTAATCATCATCATCATTTATTTATATAGCGCCAGCAAATTACGCAGCGATTCACAATAAATAATTGTTACACAATGTTACTGACTTTTAACTACATTCTGATGTTGGAGGCCCTTTCTGCCCTACTCTTAAACCATCACTGTATAACTACTCAGGGACTGTACCAACATCCTACACCAAAGCCTTCCTTAAATACACAAATAACACTGGGGATTTATTGCTTCCTTGTACATAACATCATGTAGAGCCGGCGCACTTCTACACACATGCATTCTAATAATGGCTAAGGTAAGTGTGTCTGCCCATAAAATAGAAATGGCTTGGGCGCTGGGACAAGAAAGCACATGATCAATACCATATGTGCACTCAGAAATATGTTCTTAACCCTTGCTTTGCCACACAGGTCCTCCTACTCAGCACCCAGTTTTCAGTCCAGTGAGTTTTTAACAATAACAATAAAAACATCACACAATTACCAATAAGTCCAAATTTTAGGGGAAGAAAACCCCCACAATTTTGTACATTTTTGAACTTTTTAATTATTCTGTATTATTCAGTATCAAAGCAACTTGTTAATCAGAACAATGTGAGTGGAACAGCAGAACAGAAAGGTTTTGTCTCAGTTCCAGTCACAGGAAATGATGGAGTTGCCAGAGGAATGTGTATGTTTAGTCAACCAAAGATAAACTCTGCTATTCGATGTCCGCAACAGAAAAAAAAATGTATAATGTATTGCTGGTGAATGTAGACTTTGAAGCATGTCCCAGACAACTGCAAGTCGTAATTCTTAAACCATACAATGTCCAAAAGAAGAAAACTACAGACTAGAAGTATAACGTGAATTTCTACTCATTTCATTACGCTGTTTGTTATACGCGTGAAAGTGAATTCCATACTCTGCCGGTCTCGTTCATAAACACATGCACTTGGACTTTATGGTGACTGAATGGAATATGACAGTGTGAGTTGCCGGAGTGCAATATGGATGGTACAGGTACATACCTGGAAATGTAGAGGCTTTATTACCTCAAGGAAATCATTCAATTCCTGACTTCCTGGCTTGGATCTTCTCGAGTGGGAAATAGGCTTATCCTTCTCCCAAGTATAGGAATAAGTACAGCACCATGCAGTGTAGATTCTACCATTGTATACTATGGACTTGTACCTTTTGGAAATCATGGTAGACTGGTTAAATGTGACTTTGTTTACCCTCCTCCTTGCCATAAATGTATTATCATACTCTGATCTTATTGGCATCCTACTCTTCCATCTGTTTATTGTCAAAGCTTTAACGCCAGAGTGTGTCGAAAATGATTCTACCTCTCCATATCTTGCTTTTTTTGTACAGGTATGGGACCTCTTATCCAGAAGGCTCGGCACCTGGGGTATTCCAGATAAGGGGTCTTTCAGTAATTTGGATCTCCATACCTTAATGAGGTAAAGACTGCTATTGTGAGACAATTTGCAATTGGTCTTCATTTTTTATTATTTGCGGGTTTTGAGTTATTTAGCTTTTTGTTCAGTAGCTCTTCAGTTTGGGTTTTCAGCAGCTATCTGGTTGCTAGGCTCCAATTTAACCTAGCAACCAGGCAGTGGTTTGAAAGAGAGACAGGAATATAAACAGAGGAGGGTCTAAATAGAAAGATAAATAATAAAAAGTAACAATAAAAATGTAGCCTCACAGAGAATTGTTTTTTGGCTGCCGGAGTCAGGGACCCTCATTTGAATGCTGAAAAGAGGCAGAAGAGGAAGGCAAATAACTCAAAAACAAATAAAAAATGGAAACCAATTGAAAACTTGCTAAGAATAGGCCATTCTATAACATACTAAAAGTTAACCTGAAGGTGAACAACCTCTTTAAGTCTACTAAAAAATAATTTAACATTAACAATTTAACATTTAATAAACCTTTAATAAAAGTTTAATAAAATTCCCTCCCACAAAGGTATTTCCTCACAAAGGAAACTTCAGGCTACTTAGCAATGCATATGCCTTCCTACCAGTGATTCACATTACTGCCAGCGGGAAGACATTTCGGGGAGATTAGTCGCCAGCGGTAGCAGAGATTTATCGACTAATCTTCCCGTGGGACATAAGCCTTATATTACAGTTACACTACATGACCAAATGTATGTATTCTAGTTATATAAATTGGCTATTTAAACCCTGCCCATCATGGCTGACAAGGGTGCCCAATGTTTTACAGTGACATTCTTGCCCATTCCATGGCTCAGCCAGTGGCTGCTGTTGTGACTACAGAAAACAAAGGAACATTTGCTTTTTTTGTTGTTTACAAATACTGAAGTTCTTCGCTGAAGTGATTCGAATCTAAATTGCCTCATTCAGTATATTAGCTCAGATAAAGTTGCCATCTGTTCATCTGCTTCTGCTATATTCAAGTTTAGTTAATGTATTACCATTCCTGCCTTCAAAATAAACACATTGAATATAAAGTGTAATGTTGACTGTTTTTTTGTTTTTTTTTAATTAGATTTTTCCAACAGGCTTATATTGAGATGTGTATTTCCTGGTAGAAAAATAAACTGCAGCACAGTGGGTACCAACAGTGCAATGCATGTACAGGTATGGGATCCGTTATCCGGAAACTCATTATCCAGCTCCGAATTACGGAAAGCTTGTCTCCCATAGACTCCATTTTATTCAAATAATTCAGATTAAAATTGATTTCCTTTTTCTCTGTAAAAATAAAACTGTACCTTGTACTTGATCCCAACTAAGGTATAATTAATCCTTATTGGGGGCAAAATAATCCTATTGGGTTTGATTATTGTTTTATTCATTTTTTAGTAGACTTATGGTATGGAAATCCATAGACCAAAGACCCCTTATCCGGAATACCCTTGGTCCTGAGCATTCTGGATAATGGGTCCTATACCTGTACTGAATGGGTAGTGAGGAGGTTAAATGTAGGTGCAGGTGGATAACCTAGTCTAGTACAGCATTTTGCTCTACTTCTCTGAGTAGGTTCTTCCTTCCTGTCTTCTACTCACCCTCAGGTAATGTAACTTCCTGGCTAAAGGGCAAGCAGTGGGTAAACTGGGCATTTTGTCATTAAATCTGCCAACAGCCAGGTTTGGTAGTGGGTGTGAGTTAGTAAATTTCAGGCTGGAGTGTCCAGCCCAGATCAGGTACAAGTCCAATGTATTAAACCCACATTGTTCTTGATCTCAAGTTCCATGAGAGTTCACAGCTACACAACAGTGTGTGTGATTCCCCAGATCTAGAAATCAAGTGGCTTTCACTTTCCGTAAGTGCAGTGGAACTGACAGTGGGTGATGTTATACAAGTTGCACAGTTTGCACCAGGTTTAAGGGGCAGTATACCCCCCTGTTTAACATGAGTGCAATGAATGAGGGTTGTGCTAAACATACAATTTGCCTTAAAGGAGACATATTGGATAAATGGGGAAAAAAGGTAATTTTGTAGGCAATTATGAATAATATCCGGTGCTGGTTTCCCTTTGGGCTAAACATTAATCCTATCTGTAACAATGGCCCCTTTATTGGAGCTCCCTATAGATCCTCTCACTTCTCTGTCCCAGTTTGAAATAAAGAGTGGGCGTGTCCTAACGGTCCCTGCCAGAAGCACAGTAGGAGGGGGAGAGCCAATCACAGCCCTGCAGTCACACAAGCACAGACAGGCTTCAGTTCCCTATCAGGTCAGCCTAGCTGCTGATTGGTTCCTATCCCACAGTGCAGGGTACGGAGGGCCGCCGGCTCCCCTGCACATCCAGAGAATTCAGCCAGCAGGAAGTGGAACAGATGGGCGGGGCTAGTGGGGTTTGGGGGAATTTCTCAATAAATCAGTCAGAAACACAACTTTTTAAGCACAATCCTTCTATATCTAGAGGAGTATAATTCCCTGGTACATTCTTAATTTTTATAGGATATGTCTCCTTTAAGCTATATTGTTTATGTTTCTTCAGTTAAACAGGGCAAGTAGGGAGACTGAAGCCACTCCATGTTTGGTCCTTGCGAAGCCCATAATTCCATTAATAATGTTTAACAGTGCTTTAATCACACTAGTGTCTCTCAGTTAGGTGCTACAATTCAGGGCTTCAGTACACCCTTAGCCTTTCCCTTGCACTGTACTTTTGGATTCAGAGAGACAAAATGATACTATAGCACAAAAACTATAAAGTATAAACTATAAAGTGTATAATATCCAAGTAAGTATAGTTACAAATACCAGTATCGAATAGTGGTAACATATTGATGCTTATTTGTTGGAATGCAAAAAATGGCATACGCAAGTGCCATTATTTACTGTTACTGGTCCTCACAGCAAATTCTATTTACCAAAACAATGGTCAGTTCTGCCTGTTCTACCAAGATTTATTGAAATTGCACAATAATCAGAGCCTTACTGGGCCCTCCATTCAAACGCAGGGTCTGCTTCCTCCGTAGTTACACACCTGGCATGTACAGTATGTTGTTCACATTATGTGCAAATTGAAGGACAGGAGAGGGGAACATGTAGTATCCACTAAGAATGTGAATAAGGAAACCCATGTAGGCAAGCATTTTTACAGTGTGCCAATAGTGCATTATGGGAATTCAGCGGTTTTTTTTTTTTCCTATGAGGCTTCTGATCATCTGAACAGGTGAAATACGGGGAGACTTAAGGGCACTATTGAGACAACTGAAGGTATGCCTGCAGCTTGAGATTAACTCTTTATTAGCCTTTCCTTCTCCTTTAAGTCCCCCTGGAGAGAGTTGGAGGAAGCCTATAGTACAGCACAACTAGACCAGCATGGTATTTTATCTCATAGCCTCTTTCTCTTTCTATAAATAAACCAGGACCTTGTACAGGTATAGGACCCATTATCCAGAATGCTCGGGACCAAGGGTATTCCGGATAAGGGGTCTTTCCGTAATTTGGATCTTAATACCTTAAATCTACTAAAAAATCAATAACACATTAATTAAACCCAATAGGATTGTTTTGCATCCAATAAGGATTAATTATATCTTATTTGGAATCAATTACAAGGTTCTGTTTAAATTCTACATAGAAAAAGGAAATCAGTTTTAAAATTCTGAATTATTTGATTAAAATGGAGTCTATGGGAGACAGGCATTCCGTAATTCGGAGCTTTCTGGATAACGGGTTTCCGGATAAGGGGTCCGATACCTGTACTTGATCTTAAAGGTGATCTGAACCAAAAAATTGAGTTGATACAAACTGAGTAATACTCTGATCACTTTTGCATTGTACATTCATTTTCTGTTTACAGTTGTTTCTGTAGATATTAGCAGTTTTATATGGAGCATACCGGGTTTTTGGCTCAACAGCTTTCGCTGACTTAGGGCCACTTAATCGCTGACCTTCAAGGATAGCTGTTGAACCAAAAACCTGGTATTAGGTGCCTGAAATTTCAAGTATCCACAAAAGCACTTAACTGCTAAAATGCCAAGAAGAGCACCCAAAGTAAGTTTACATCAATTTATATTTTGGGTTTAGATTTTTTTTTTTAATCTTCATTAGGTATCTCCATTCTCACAGGTTATAGTTATAAATCATAGGTTATGAGGATATTTTGATATTCAAGAACCAAAGCAGGAACCTATTCTTACGTTACAGGTTGATGAAGCAGTAATAATAATATGAATATTATTTAGTGTATCCACTGCATTGAACATGGATGCATTAGAAAGTCTGCATTAGATGCTTACATTAAAGGGGTAATTTTTGTAACCCTGGGGTAACCTCCATTCTGCTTCTCGTGCCAGATTGAAAATCCAACATAAGCAGCAGAGTGAAATGTCCAGAGGAGCAGCCAAGCACTGTTCCCACTAGCAACCTTAGGGACATATGGACTTTTTGCATATCTGACAATCTAGCTGGAAAATATAACTGGAAATAAACACATAGTTAAATGAATACAAAAATGGTTATTTACCATATGTAAGTGGTAAATCTGAATAGCGTACATAAGAATAATCTGTTTCCCCTGAAGTGTGCACTTTAAGTAACACATAAACACTTGTCTTTTCTGGGAAGTTTTGAAGTTCCCAAAGAAAACATTATCCTGCTTTAGAGAAGCATCACAAGGAAAAAAATATGTGTAGGCTAGTCTCATTTCCAAGAGTTACAGCGCCATCTAGCAGTCAAACAGAAGAATGGCCTTGCTTAAAATGCCCAATATCTTCATTTTTTGCAGTTCATGTAAACAAAGGAATTATTCTCTAGTAGATTTTGAAGTGTATGGATATGTAATACAAGAAAGAAATGTATTTTATAACATATAAAAACCAAGCCAACTCTTATTTAGATAAAGATATTTAGATATTTATATCAACAAACATTGTATTCCCTCCAACCACTTATTTTACTTTAGTGCAATAAATATAGTGGGTGGGTAACATACAGGCACAAATTAGAGGGTAAAAGTGCACAAGGTTTGGGGGTTGGCCCTTAAGTGCAGGACTAGGCAAATTCATTAAATAATTCTCTAGAGCTCCAGAAGGTAGAATCTGAGTTTTTGAGACTGAGAGATTGTTTCTTACAAAATAATTTAGGGTAAGAAAAGGTAAGAAGTTTGATATTTTCCCCATTTATCAAATCTCTGCTGACATGTTCCAGACAGTCAGGAAACTTTTTAACAAACTGACACATTTAGAAGGTACTTACTTCAATTTGTCGAATGTTTTGAACAGTCAAACCCATGGCTGCTGCTGCATGGCCCCACTTATACAATAATGACAGAAACACAACATTCTCATTAAAGTGGGTAATAATGCATTACCCACCAATTTTTTGCTCTTAAACTGGCCCTTGCGCAATTCCACCTGATAAAGCTGTGACAATAAAGGGAAAAAAAAAACACAATATTAGAGATATAGGCATAGTTCAACAACACTTGAGAAAAAAGGGAGGATGGGATGCTTTCACTGTCTGTGCACACCCAAGGCTGCATCGCCTTCTTAAATAGCACAACCCTACCATTCCACTGACAACTGTGAATCAATGGACCTAACCTTCCTACAGTATTTGGTCCAGCAGCCATGGCTCTGCGCTCCCAATGAGCAACCTGCGGGCCCCCTTTCTGATCAACAGTCAGGTCAGAGCTCAGCACTATTACCCCTCCGGATCCTTTGCTATCCATGACATGTGAGAAGAAAGTATATAGAATTATTTTCAAAAAAATTGCATAAAATTTAAAGTTAAAACTGAACCCCCTGACTTTTTTGTTTTTAATGTGTGGGAGGTCATAAACTGAAAAACACTAAATGAATTTAGAGATAGATTTTGGGCAAAAACGAATGCTGTTTTACAAGTTGCACTCAAAGCCCTTTTTTTTTTTACCATTTATCATTTTGCACTGATTGCCATCTAGTGGACATGACAGAAACTTAAATAGCGATTTTGTACTCATGTCTACATTTTTTGTCATCATAATAAAACACAGGAAATTCCCACTCAAGTCGAAATACAGGCTTCTTAATTCAGTTTGCACCCTATAATAACAATGTATCCCTGCCTCGACCCCTATAGAGATTTGGCAGAGTTTCTAATAACTTAAATACTAGCTGTCCCTATGCTATATAGTGAATAATGTACCTTCTCTTGTAAACCAGGTCAAGGTCATGTAACTCTGAGGTGACTTCTAAAATCCTCATATTCTACAACAGGGTTGTATGTTTTTCATTATATTATATTTATTATTGTGTGACGCAAAATACATCACTAAGTACCGAGCCAAGCGCAGTGAGCAAAGTGGAATTTTGAGTGAAATAGTAATTCCAGTGTCATTACAGACACAAGGGGTTGATCCGCAAGGCGCAATTACACTGCTCCTACCACAATTAAGCCTGATTTGTCAAAATTACAACTGTGTGCACATTTTGGTGCAGATCAACCCGTTAGCAGTGCTTCATTTGGAATGGGAGGCAGGAAAGACCCAGTGCAAGTATGCAGAGGTGAAAGGATTGTATTTTGATGCAAGTACCTTTAATGAAAGTGGGTTTTATGCATAATCCACTCAAAAAATTGCAGATAAAGCAACTGCACTTGTGGACATAAATGAGCGCAGTTGCCATTCCATGTCCCCCTTGCTGCAAAGGACCTGAGCATTCTCCATGCAATAAATGCATTTCTGATAACAATGCTATCATTCTTGACTATTCTGGGTACTTACCCAAATGTTTCTGATTTTATTATAAGCTATTACCCACTGTAACAAAGAACATGCATGAACACCAACTGTTAGTTACCAAGGAAAAAACATTCTTAATGAACCCAGCCATGATCCAGGAACAGACAGGTTAAAAACCACCAGTCTCAAATTGGAATGGCCTGTGGTACTTCTACATATGGCAGCCCCAACTCAGAAGTTGCCAGTTCTTGATTTTTTTTTTTTTTGGAAAGGAGAGGGCTTTTCTTGGCTTAATCAACAGAATGGACAAATACAGCCAATTACAGGGAAATCATGAAATATATATTATATATTGTATGCTTACATCATGTAGCTGTGCAAGTAATATGTTTAAAATTGGTATTTATTTTAATCCATTTAAACCTACTTATACACCATATGCAAAGACTAACGCATTTCATACTTCCTCAGCACTTAATCATAGGCTCCAATGGGAAAAATTCACATTCACATATAATTACATGACAAGTCACACCCCAATTACTTAAAACCATCAGTATAAAATATAAATCAGTATAAAATACATCCTTCATTACATCCTCTCTCAAAGCCTACACAATGAACAACTTTAAGTAAGGCTAGGATTCAATCAAGAGTTAGAGCGTGTGTATAATCCATATTACAGGGTGATGATGGGTAGTATTCATAGAATGCATATGTATAATATAAATAATCAGATAAAAGATTAGATAGGTTCTTAAACAAAACTAATTTATTACACACAGCAAGTAAAATTCATACCCAAAGGTATGTGTGTATGTAAGTGGGAAATCCAAAAGACTGTATGCTTATGTAAAAGGGTTACGGTGTCTCCCCCTCTCATCCCAATTGTTATTCCTTCTGTTGCCTGTACTGAGAAGAATCTTTTTACCACTGTTATTACATTCTGCAAAATATGTTCCCTAATCCTAGGGATTAATTAGCAGTTTAGAGAGAGATTTTCTTATTCCTAAGTATGCAGCAATTCCAACATGTTATCATTTACCAAAAGTACACAAGGAGCCTCCAATTGGTAGCCCTGTTGTCTCGCATTGGCTCACTCAATGAACAGCTATCTGAGTGGGTTGGTGCACATCTGCAGCCTCTAGTCTTACTAGGGAGACTGGGGAGCTATGTACGAGATGCAGCACATGTTCTACAGAAAGTAAGCAAGGTTCAATGGCAGGATGAGTATGGGTGGGCCACATTAGATGTCATCTCCCTTTATTCATCTATTCTGCATAATAAAGGTTTAGAAGCAGTTAACTACCATCGAGGGAAATATAGTCCATTTTCTAGGGAATTAAAGGAGAATGCAAGTCCAAATTCCAAAAGCATACTGCCCAATAGTCCTCCTATTGTTTAGTAAAAACGCCACACTTTTGGCTCACCTAATCAAATATTTACTCAGTCACACTTACTTCACATTTTCTAGAACAGGCAGCCATCTCTAAAAAGGTATTCTCCCTTCCTTTCCCTCCTTGCTTCATACTGCACATGTGTTTCATTCCCTCCCCCCCCCCCGCCAGATCCGCTTCTGATTGGCTGGTGAGCATGTGTAGCTCAGAACAGGAGACAGGATCAAGTTACACACATGCTCAGAGAATAGGAAGGCTTGTTAATGGTGGTATACCGGTGGGAGGATATGAAGAATCGCTTTAGAGAGAGGGGGCATAAAAAGAAAGATGTTGAAAATGCCTTTGTGAAAGCAGCAAGAACTCAAAGAGAAATGTTAAAATATAAAATATCCTTTATTACCAGATATAGTAGACAATACAAGAAGATAGTACATGTTGTAAAAACGTTTTTGCTTATATTGTATGCTGACCGGGACTATTTTGAGACCTTGAGACAGAGTATTGGGAGCATAGCTAAGAGAGCTCAGACTCTGGGTTATATGCTATAACCAAGTCTATATACAAAAAAAAATTGAACATAAATATTTTTCGGATATAAAAGACAGATGTGGCAGCCGGCACTGTGTTACCTGTGAACATCTCGAGGTCTTGAAGGAGTTTCGATCAATGGTTAGAAATAAAATTTATAGAATAGAGGGATTTATCAGCACAGCGGTCATTTATTTAGTGACATGTCGGAAATGTACAAAACAATATATTGGGTGTAGGACGCAAGCCCTAAAAGATAGGATTAGGGAACATATAAATCAAATTGATAATAGTAATTATTCTTATAAAAGTAATATTACTAGACATTTTGCAAAATGTAATAACACTGATAAGAGATTCTTCTCATAAAAATTGGGATGAGAGGGGGAGACACCTTAACCCTTTTACATGGCATGCAGTCTTTTGGATTTTGCACTTACATACACTTGATATGAGAGTCCAGCCCTGTGTCCTATATATATATTGATAATGGATGAGTGCAGAGGATCTCTTGTTGATGCCTGTATGAATTTTGTGGTCAGTCTCTGCAGTCTCTCAAACCTAATGGTTTAAAAAATAGTGGTGAGAACAAGTTTCCCTTTCTTGTTACAGTTTAAGCAGGGGCAGTGGCCAGCTCCCTTCATTCCCAGCTACAGTCAGGTGATCCCAGTGGTGGCCAATAAAAAGGGACCATTTAGTAGTTTTAACCTTAAAAACAAGAAAGTTCAGTTAAAACTCAGTCCCTGTGTAAAATGTATAATGAAGCAGTAGATACAAATGAGCATAGGACTGGCCAGCCCAGGGCTGACTTTGACGTAGCTCCCCAGCTTGAATATATTGCAACATATGGACAAACAATCTCTAAGACTACTTACTGGGTCCTTGGGTGCTCTGGTTTTGATGCGCCTGCGCATGTGAAATGCAAACCTAATTTGCATTCCAGGATGCTACAATTTTGATGCGCATTTGGAGTCCTACTCTGATGCTTTTCTAGTAGCTTAATGCACAAAATGTTCATAGTATATTGATAATTCGTGCTGAGGACCTCTTGTCATTGCAGGTTGCCAGATTTATTGATGATAAAGTAGGACAAGGCTTTTGCAGGACCTAATTTACAGGGTAAGGTTTTACAGGCATGGTGAATATTCAGAAGCCATCCAAATGACAGACGCAAGCACAGGACAAGCAGGGGTGGAACATAGGGAACCAGGTTCCTTCAAACAGATTGCCAAGCAGCTTATAAACTGAGGCCTATGAGGCAAATGTCACACACTGCCATTACTCTGTCATCAGATAAAATGCCAATATAGCTTGCTACTGCCCATGTCTGTAGGCAGACAGGAATGGCATCCCCTTGACACTATTTTTAATAATTTTAGGCACAGACTGCATTTTCTGGCCACATTTCATCATGTGCTGACAAACAGGGCAGTAGAAGGCCATATCTCCATTGTCATGTATAAAATTAGCCTAACAGCCTAGGCAGGGAGCCAGACTGGGTTTTTAAAGGCAAGGTCCACAGAGGTCTCTAATGTTGATTTGCATTGGATAATGCAGTGCAGCTCAACCCAACTAGCAAGCTGGGCACAGGGACTGTAAGAATCATTAGGAGTAGGTAGCTTACCCCTGTTACATAGTAGGCTAGGAACCACAGTTTATTCTTTTGTTACTTCTCTTCTTCCCATAGTATTCAAGAAGGCCCTATCTTCCAGATCCACAACTGTTTATCCCTCTCACCTCAAATATATTGAAAGCCTTGTTGTGGGCAGTATTATTGTCTTGATGGTATGTCCACAACCCAACTCAGAAACGTCAATGCACTGAGTTGGCTGGTGGGTGGGAGGTACAATAAGGCCAGCCCGGCTACCTGGATCTGCTTATATCCTGGTTTCCCCTGCAAACCATGTAGCTAGGAATGTGCATAATGACCTTCACCCTCAGACAAAGTGGACAGACAAAAGGTTGTCCTCTGCCAATAATTTGCAATTGCCATGCTCCACTGACACAAGAATTGGGCTACTTCTAAAACAGACATGAGTTTAGGCTTTTTATATCAGCCACAATTCTTTCATAACTCTGTTTTATTGCCTTGTACAATTTATGGCCAAAAGTACTCGGACAGCCCTTCTAAGGTCACATGTAGTAAGTCGGAACACTCAAAGTTGAGTTTCAAACTGTCTCTGGATGCAACTTCAGCACAAGAAGTATGAGCTACCACCAACTTTATTACAGCCTTACTAATTCTCTTACATAGTTCCATAGGGTTGAAAAAAGACCTGAGTCCATCAAGTTCACCCCCACCAAGGGAACCCAGCACACACAAACCTATACTGACCTATCTATACACTCACATACAGACCCATACTGACCTATCTATACACTCACATACATAAACCCATACTGACCTATCTATACACTCACATACATAAACCCATACTGACCTATCTATACACTCACATACACAAACCCATACTGACCTATCTATCCACTCACATACATAAACCCATACTGACCTATCTATACACTCACATACATAAACCCATACTGACCTATCTATACACTCACATACATAAACCCATACTGACCTATCTATACACTCACATACACAAACCCATACTGACCTATCTATACACTCACATACAGACCCATACTGACCTATCTATACACTCACATACACAAACCCATACTGACCTATCTATCCACTCACATACAGACCCATACTGACCTATCTATCCCCTCACATACAGACCCATACTGACCTATCTATCCCCTCACATACAGACCCATACTGACCTATCTATACACTCACATACAGCCCCATACTGACCTATCTATACATTCACATACAGACCCATACTGACCTATCTATACACTCACATACAGACCCATACTGACCTATCTATACACTCACATACATAAATCCATACTGACCTATCTATACACTCACATACATAAATCCATACTGACCTATCTATACACTCACATACAAACCCATACTGACCTATCTATACACTCACATAACCATACCTATTAACCACAACCATACTGACCTATCTATACACTCACATACATAAACCCATACTGACCTATCTATACACTTACATACAGACCCATACTGACCTATCTATACACTCACATACACAAACCCATACTGACCTATCTATACACTCACATACAGACCCATACTGACCTATCTATCCACTCACATACAGACCCATACTGACCTATCTATCCACTGACATACAGACCCATACTGACCTATCTATACACTCACATAAGCCATACTGACTATCTATACACTCACATACATAACACTGACCTATCTATACACTCACATACATAAATCCATACTGACCTATCTATACACTCACATACAGACCCATACTGACCTATCTATACACTCACATACATAAACCCATACTGACCTATCTATACACTCACATACATAAACCCATACTGACCTATCTATACACTTACATACAGACCCATACTGACCTATCTATACACTCACATACACAAACCCATACTGACCTATCTATACACTCACATACAGACCCATACTGACCTATCTATCCACTCACATACAGACCCATACTGACCTATCTATACCACTGACATACAGACCCATACTGACCTATCTATCCACTCACATACAGACCCATACTGACCTATCTATACACTCACATACATAAACCCATACTGACCTATCTATACACTCACATACAGACCCATACTGACCTATCTATACACTCACATACATAAACTATATATTACAACATCAATACTAACTGTAGATTTTAGTATCACAATAGCCTTGGATATTATGCTTGTTCAAGAACTCATCCAGGCCCATATTAAAGGCATAAAAAGGATCTACTATCACAACATCACTAGGAAGGGCATTCCCCAACCTCACCGCCTTCACCATGAAAAACCACCGCTGCTTTCAATGAAAGTTCTGTTCCCCTAATCTAAAGGGGTGGCCTCTTGTGCTGTGATTGTTTTTTATGGCAAAAAAGAACACCCCCTATCTGCCTATAATCCCCTCTAATGTACTTGTACAGAGTAATCATGTCCCCTTTGAAGCACCTCTTTTCCAGAGTGGTTTAAATCTTCCATCTCATTTACCAGTTTAGTTACACGTCTCTGCAAACTGCACCGCATACTCAAGGGGAGGCCTTACCAGGGACCTATAAAGAGGCAAAATTATGTTCTCATCCCTTGAGTTAATGCCCTTTTTTATACAATATAGCACTTTATTTTCTTTAGGAGCCACAGAATGACACTGCCTGGAATAAGACAACTTGTTATCTACAAGAATCACCGGATCCTTTTCAATTAAGGATCCCCCAACACACTACCATTTAGAGCATAATTTATATTATTTTTACCAAAGTGCATAACTTTGCACTTTGGTAGGACATTTTCCATTTTGCTGCCCAGTTCTGCAAAGTGGCAGCATCCTGTTTCGAACTTATGGTTTTGCACAATTTAGTATCATCCACAAAATTAGAAATAGTACTTTCTATGCCCACCTCCAGGTCATTAATAATCAAGTTAAAAAGCAAAGGACCAACCCCTGTGGTACTCCACTAACAACACTGGTCCAATTAGAAAATGTTCTATTTACCACCACAGTTTGTAATCTATCCTTCAGCCAGTTCCCTATCCAAATACAAATTTGTTATAAGCCAATATTCCCCAATGTTATCATTAACTTTCTGTGCACTACTGTACGAAATGCAAGATGACATCCACTGTGGCTGAACTAAATGAAGCCATTCTAGCATCCAGTGGAGAGCAGAGGTTGCAAAGGAAGGACCAACTTAGATTTGTGTGTAAAATCTGGTATGGCTTCCGGTAATGACCTTCTGGTGGGACAGGTATTGTTTTAACAGATATTCCCAGAGGTCTGGGGATCTTACAGTCAAGACATGTTTAGCCTGTGTTCAGAGTGTTGCCATCACTGCTGTTCTGGTGACTAGCCAACAAGAGTATAGGCAGATGGATTTGTTGTTTGGGGTTATTAGGTTCCCCCTGTGGCACAGAGATTGCATTAACTTGATAAAGATCAAGTCCATCAGGACTGTGAGATCTGCTGCATTAAACATTAATCTCATCATCTTCCTGTGAGAGGGGCTATTACTATCTGAGAATTCACCTCACCAAAAAGCCTATTGATGCACCTGCACCCAGAATGACTGTTGAGCAGATTTTGGCGTGAAACTACTCGGGTATTCAGTTCCACACTGAAACATGCAACGTGGCAGCCGCCTAAAGAAAGATGGGTCCGGCTGATTGCTTCTATAATGTAACAAAATTAAGTGATCTAAACTTATTCAGATAGGTTGCATGAGCACTTATGAATTATACCTGCATTGTAGGGGTTTCTTAGATATTGAGCTTAGAATGCCAATACCAGGCTTTTGGCTCAACAGCCCTATTGGAAGGAAGAATGTCAGTGACCCCAACAAACAAGCTATGTGTTTTCTGTATAGTCAATTAACTCTTAGGTTTCTGGATCTCAATTGAGCCAAAAGTCTGGTATTTCCAGTCTAAACATGCAATATCTTAATGGCTTAAAATAAAAAAAAATACAATCTAACTGCAAAAGTGCTCAGAGAAGTACCCTGATTATGGTTATTTGAAAATGCTTTTCTTAAAAGGGGTAGTTCATCAATGTTTAGTATGATGTTGACAGTAATCTTCTGAGACAATCTGCAATTGTTTTTTTTGCTTTTAATTATTTAGTTTTTTGTTTAACAACTCTTCAGTTTGGCATTTACATAGCAATTTGGTTGCTAAAGTGCAATTTCTCCTAGCAACCAAGACCAACTGAAAAGCTGTCAAGAAAAGGACATTTTATAGTATACTTTACATATTAACATAATGGTAACCTACCCCTTTAAAGATGATTTTACCCATTAACTGTAATTTAAAATGTTTTAATTGTTTTTTTGACTTTTGTATTTACAATTCAAAGCAGTATTTGTTATCTCTTTCTGTTGTCTGGTTCAAAAAAAAAAAACAAAAAAAAAAAAAACACACACACGTTCTCCTTTAGGTCTGCTCATTTTTGCATGGTTTTAGAGAAAAACTTCCCTACACATAAAATTAGAATGTTGATAAATGTGCCTCACTGAGTTATCCACTCAATACTTCTTAGCTTATAAATCAAGACACCAAACTGTAAACTTATGAAAGTAGGTTACTCAATTCTTCACACTTGCTTTATATTTCTATTTAGTTTTATAGCTGACTTATCACTTCTATGTGTTTGATTTGTTATTATGTAGCCATTTAATTCGGTTGTTTGTTAAGCATTTAAAAAGGAGAACTGAAGCTTAACTAAAGAATGAGAGTAGAAATGTTGTACATTATGTTTTGGGCTTCTGTACCAGCCCAAGGCACCCACATCCCTTTAGCAGGGAAGATCTGTTCCCCCCAAAGATGCCCCAATAGCTCCCGATCTGCCAATTTTCTGCACATGCTCTGTGCTGCTGTCACTTACCTGAGCTTAGGGACCGACGCACAATTAAATAACTGGATTTTGGACGTTCATTTTTTACATTAAAAAATTTTACCGTTTTTGACATCACAAAATAAAAATACATGGACTGGCAAAACACAGACTAATACACAATAGCCTAATATATAACCAAATGTTCATATTCAAAGAATATTTAATATGGTAGACTTTTCATTGACTCCAATATATGCTTTCTTTCTTCTGCAGTTGGCATATAAGGCACAGTACCTTCCCTTCTTCTTGTTACCATAATTCCATTCTGAAAAGTCAAAAACAGGTTGTTCAGGCTTAAAAGAGTATTTGCCTTTTAAAGTTTAGTATATGTTAAGCTAATGCAAGACTTGGCTCCAAAAGCATACTGTGCCAGCAGATATAAGCACAGGCCAAGAATCAACCCCTCTTCTTATAAAACAGTGGGCAGTAGCCTAAAATGATTCAAATGCCCAAATAAAAATACACCTCTAATGGATCCAAATTTGAGCTAAACTTCAGGGATTTGGCCAGGTTTTGTGGGCCAGGCTTTATTTGAGCCACAAAATCTAGTCATGCAACAGTAAACAAAAGCAAGAGATTTTGTAGGATCCTAAAAATGTCCTCCCACAGCTATAATGTAAGTCGTATTAGATAAAGTCAGCTGGTGTGTTTTGTTCCTGCATTTTCACCTGCATTTTATGGAGAAGAAAAAAAAAAATCTTTCAGACGCCATTAGTTTTTAATCTTGTCCGATGCACAGTTCCCTTCCGACACGAGATACATGCATAGGTTCATCTTCAAACTTACCTGTATGTGGTATTTTCCCATCCAGTTTCTTTTTTTTTAGGTTTCTTAGGAAACCATTTTGCAAAATAGGTAGTAGTAGTAGTAGTAGCATTTGATAGATTGCAAGCTCTTGTTTTCCAAATTTCTACTCTAACCCTTGTGTGTTAATCTATTGTAAGACCCTGCTTATTATAAATTTATGTAAAGCTCTGCGTAACTTGCTGTTGCTATATAAATAAATCATGAGGATGGTTTCAGGAGAACGATTCTGTCAAATGTGCTTGCTTTGCTGAATAGTAAAAAATTGGATAAATGTGTGATTGCAGAGGTTTTGAAAATGTCCCAAACCAGCTACTGTAAAAGCCTAAATATACTGGTCTTGCAAATAATTAACACTTATTTATAAAGAATAAAGTAAACTCTTTATACTCTTATTATTCTAAAATAGTCCACAGAATAAGATACTTTCTCCTTCCATTTAATCTTATTTTACTTCTAAATCACAAGCTTGAAACTGCAGCTCATTTCAGCTTCTTTCTGGTCTAGCGTGCAGCTCTGCCTTTTCCCCGATTTTTCCCTTTTTGACAGTGAAGATGGTCAAAGAGGTGCCTGCGGCAAATGCCTGACCGATTTCCTTTTGTGCAGGAGGCAGCAAGCATGGCAGCTCTTTGACCATCATCTTTATGGTCAAAGATAAAAGGAGAGCTGAAAAGAGATGTTGGATAGGCAAGTGTCTGTGTAAAAGCTAAACATCAGGTAAACATACCTCTCAATGAGAAGTTCCCTGACCATATCATAGCGCAAGGCCAAAGGCAGAGTGCTTTTATATAAGTAATGGACCTATGAGGTGACTTAAAAGGCTTTACAACAAGGGATATATAATTTTTTATAAAAACCCCCATAAACTCTGTTTAAAAAAAAAAAAAAAGTAGTGCGGTAAAAAACAAACACTTGTGCAAAAAAAACACCCATTGTGTTAATCGTATTTCAAAACTTTTTGCCATTTTGCAAATTGTTTGCCAATGAAGAATGGAAATTAAGAATATGGCTAGCCCCATGTGAAATTTAAAAATTAAAATATAAAAAAAAAAAAAAAAATCTGTTTGCGTTTTTGAAAAATGGATTTCAATGCAAGATTCTGCTGGAGAATCACTATTAACGGATGCGTTTTGAGAAAAAAAAACAACCATGTTTTCCCATGACAGTATTAGTAGCGTTATTAAGTAGCTATTCTGGCAACAAAAATGCACTCTGCACTGTAAACTTGTCACTTACTACAATGTTAAGAATTAAAAAGTTGTTTTCTATAGGCACTCTGACTGCATGAACACTTCCAAGCATTTATATAGAACAAGTAGTTGTATGATCAAACAGCTATATAACTAAACTCATTAACGGTACATACATTTGTATGAGAGAGTAATTTGTGGTGAAATATATAACTATTGGACATGTTTTACCGATATTACACTGCTAAGTTTATACTTACCCAAAATTTTCTGCAATTTTTATATTTGACAAAGTAAGGGGTGCACAAATCCTTTTCGTAGCGATTATCATCCATGCACTTGGTAGATGCGTCGGTTTCCTTATAAAGGCAAATTTAAAAGTCAGCTTAGGTTTTGCGAACAATAAAATGAACACAACATTTAAAAGGAAAACTATAAAGACCTGTCAGAATCTCATTATATACAGATAAGCAAAATTGTGGAAACCATAATGTAAGGATTTTCAGTGGTACACTTCATTTATAATGTTCACTGGCATATACTGGCATCATGTACAATTCACATACCTTGCACAGTTTATGCCAATGGATTTCTGCTTCAGGAAGAATTTAAAATGAAACTATCATTAAAAAAACAGAACACATTAAACTTAATATGGGTGTCTAATAGACTTCACCAATTAATTGCTTGTTGATAATTTAGGATTTCCTCTTTTTTCTGCTGCAAACACATGCTGGCAGTAACGGTCACCTGGGCCAACAAGGTGATTATAGCTTGAATTTGGAAATTGGGTAGACTAAATTACTAACACCATCACATCAACTTATTTTTAGCAATAAAACACAATCCAATATTTGATTAATTCAATATTCACTACAGACACATATTTAAAGCACCAACATTTCCCTTTTAAGTATTGTTTATTAGACTGTTTAAATAAAAAAAATCCTAAATAAAAGAGCCAACACTCCTTTGTTTGGATACCTTAATGTGATAAATTCTGTTGCTTATGAATTCTGCATTATTATATATTTTACTTGAGCTATAACTTGTTTGCTATATGCTCTTTAATTGCTGTATTTATCACTTATAAAACTTTCTTTATGTTATTGTTCAATTATAAGACTTTTGGGGCAACATTCTGTGGAGGGCTATCATCTTTGCTTATGAATTATGTATTATGTGCTTTCTTAAGATGGCCATACACAGCGAGATCCATATACTTGGTGAGGCCACCAAGTGAGTGGTGAATTAGCCCTATATCACCATCCTGTGGGTGGGGATATCTGGGAAGCCAGATATCCCCACCAACAGGAAGGTGATATGGGGCTAATTCGGTCATTTGCGAATTGCGGCTGGTGCAGTTCCCGATCCAACAGAAAACTCAAACCTGCCTAATTGAGATCTCGCCAATTTCAGACTATATGTCAGTCAGGCAGGCCCGTTGTTCGTGCCCATACACAGCAAGATAATCTGCTGAATCGGTCTAAAGGACCAATATCGGCACCAAGGTGGCCCGTGTATGGCCACCTTTAGACTCAATAAGACAGAATCTAACGCATGCCTGGTATAAATCCTGAAGACTAAATAAAGCATGTATTTTTGACCTGTGAGCCACATTCAAATGTAAAAAGAGCTGGGTAGCAACACAAACATGAAAAATGTTCCTGGGGGTGCCATATAAGGGCTATGATTAGCTATTTGGTAGCCTCTATGTGGACTGGCAGCCTACTGAAGGTTCAGTTTACCAGAACACCTGTTTAAGAAACCAAAACATGCCTTCAAGTCAGGAATTCAAAAATAAGCACCATGTTGCTCACAAGCCACTGGTTGGGGATCACTGCATTAAAATGTTTGTATTTGTAAATCCCAATTAAATATTCTGAAGCTTCTGCCTCTGCATATTACTTTATTTAAACAATAATTGTGACATTTGTTTTTGGTGACATAAATAAAATGTGTATAAAATAGTTTAACTAACCTCTAAACAGGGATTTGAGTCTAGGTCCCTCATCCTTCTGTTCCTAGACATCATAAATGAAACCTGCAAAACATACAGATTTAAATTTCAGAACCAAGTAAAAAGTGCCAGTTATCTTCACACACATAGAAAGGTTCTGATGTAAAATAAAGTAGAATATGTGAACAAGCAAACATTGCAGCAGACACCCATGTATATCATGGCCTTATAAAAAGATATACAATTGCCGTCTTCTGAATCAATTGTATTGCAAATGCGTGAAAGGCGGCAGAAAAAAAAATGATGTAAATATGCTAATGCCAGTGTTTTGAAGATCTTTTCCTCCTAAACCGCCATCAGTGATTAAGGATTGCTACAAGTCCAATGGTAATTCCCTTTGCCTCGTGCACAGGGTGAACACTGTCCCTATGTGGTTATGTAACTGAGATAATACTCCCCTAGTCTACTTTCTTAAATGTATAAGGGGCAGATTTATTAAACTCAACAGGTACCCAAGCACCCTAGGTCTCTGTCATATGCAAATCAAAGGTAAACATTGCTGCCTTGCAGTGTTAATGCCCTGGTCAGAATCTAACCTGGCACCTATCTTCACAGCAATTGTATGCCCTTCTTGTGTTTTATGTGGGTTTCCTCCAAAACATATGGATGGACTAAATGATTTTTAGGTGCAATGTAGTTTGTGATTGTTCATAAAGCAAGTTTCTACATCAACTAACATTATATTCTTTGTGCTACTTAAAAAGGCACATTTCTTCAGAAAGACAGTGAACATGTTTTTTTACCCCCTCAAAACAGAAGAATGTAAAGGTAATGTAAGGTAAATGTAAATACAAAAGTATTTGCTATCTTAGGTGCCTTTAAAACTTACATTTGGGTCTGGAAATTGTTAAATTTTCTCAACCAATTTATTTGCCACCCAGGTTCTGGATGACTGCTTTCCAAGTCACATTTTGTACCCAATATTGTAGGATACCAGTCAAACCCAATGTTGTAAGAGGGCAGACAGGTGGACCTAAGAGGGGACTACATTACATTTTCCCTGTGTAAAGGCAGACCTGCAGTTATCTAATCAAATCCTACTCTTCTTCCAGGGACACTGACTAGAGAGAATCTATGAGGAGTGCCAAATGAGATATATAATGTATGTATTTCACCCAAATTAAAATCATATATTGTTGCAGTCTACATGATGAGAGGGTGGTTCAACTTTAAGTAAACTTTTAGTATGTTATAAAATGCCCCATTCCTAGCAACTTTGTAATTGGTTTTCATTATTTATTTTTTAATAGTTTTTTTTTTTTTATTTATTTGCCTTTCTCTTCTGATTCTTTCCAGCTTTAAAACTGACCCCGCAGGTAACTACTATTCCTGTGAGGTTACAGTTTTATTGCTATTGTGACTATTAATTTTCTTTCTTTGCAGACCCCTTCTATTCATATTCCAAACTCTTGTTCAAACCACTGCCCAGTTGATAGAGTAAATTGCACCCTAGCAAACCAAATAGCTGTTGAAATACCAAAATGGAGAGCAGCTGAACAAAAAGCAAAATATCTCTGAAACCCTAAAAAATAAAAAATGTAATTGGAGATTGTATTAGAATATCAATGTCTACATTATAGTAAAAGTTAATTTGAACTACCCCTTTAATACGCTATTAAATAGTGTTTTGTATCTATGCCACAGTCTAAGGGGCTGATTTACTAAGACACGAATTTGAATCCGAATTGGAAAAACGAACATTTTGTGACTCTTTCGTATTTTTTGCGATTTTTTCGGCGCCTTTACGACTTTTCGGAAATTATCGCGACTTTTTCGTTACCAATACGATTTGCGCGAAAAAACGCAAGTTTTTCGTAGCCATTATGACTTGCGCGAAAAAACGCGAGTTTTTCGTAGCCATTACGAAAGTTGCGCAAAATCTGGCGATTTTTTCGTAGCGTTAAAACTTGCGCGACGTTTTGCGCAAGTTTTAACTCTACGAAAAAACCGCAACTTTTCGCGCAAGTTTTAACGCTACGAAAAAAATCGCCAGATTTTGCGCAACTTTCGGAATGGCTACGAAAAACTCGCGTTTTTTCGCGCAAATCGTATTGGTAACAAAAAAGTCGCGATAATTTCCGAAAAAAACGCAAAATAACGATCATTACGAAAAAAACGCAATCGGACGCATTCGGCCCGTTCGTGGGTTAGTAAATGTGCCCCTAAATGTACAGCACTATGGATTAAAGGCAACTACAATGCAGTGTATCTTCTATCATTACCCAACAAAGGGAGCATGATGATAACTGTTCCAGGGATAGCTGGTCAGTACTGTATGTTAGTTCCATACCTATGCAATTCCGAAATGCAGGCAACTGAATTTTTCATGTGCCCTTCCTTACACGCAGAAATCAATACTTCTTTACATACGAATCTTTGGTTGACATCTGTAATTCTTTAATTCTATAGAGAAAATAAATGTCTTTAAATGTGTTACATTTTAGCAATTGCACAACTAAGTTCTACCCCAAAGGCATACTGCTTTTGATCATAGATTTTTTCCCCCCTCCCCCTAACCAAAATGAATTACACAGTTATATAGCTACATGTGATTTTACATGGCGTGGAAAGGACAAGGAGTGATACATTTCTATTAGTGATTAACCGAATACCAAGTTTTATGGTTTAGCCCAAATCTATCACAAAAGATTTTGATTACTCCTGAACTACATACAACTGCTACTCTGCATATGCAAATGAGCATAATCCAACCCCCCCCAAAGGGGAAAAAAAAAAAAAAAACTGTACAGGTAAAGGGACCTTTTATCCAGAAGCCCAGTATCCAGAAAGCTCTTCCACAGAGTCCATTTTTTAAATGATTTCCTTTTTCTCTGAAATTATAACAAAACAGAAGCTTGTACTTGATGGTAACTAAACTACATGAATCTATATTGGTGGCCAAACAATCCTATTGGCTTTATTTAATGTTTAAATGCTTTTTTAGAAGGCTTAAGTTATGAAAATCCAAATGACATAAAGACCCTTTACCTGGAAAAAACCCAGGTCGCAAGCATTCAGCATAATTGCTCCTATGACTCTATTTGATAATTCTTTGCAATTTGTATGTGGTAAATTTTTACAAAGCAGAGGCCGCTTTTGGCATCTGACAAATATTCCGGATGTCCGCTAGGTGTCACATGAACACATTCCAGCGTATTCACTAACAGGGAATCTGAAAGGTGATTCTGCAGCCTAAATTCTAAGCTTGGGGGATGGAAGGAAACTAGTCCTCGCATTATAGGTTGGTCCCTTTGAAGAGGTGGACTCCTACAGCATCACATTCTCATAAGCGAAGAACAAAAAACAAGCAATATTACATTTTTAACCCTTTCTTCGAAGGCTGGAATCACTACAGTAGGAGACAGCAGAACAAAGCTTAACTTTTAGCATTCAAGCAAGAGTATTCCTGCTAGAACAGTTTATACACTTGCAGCTCCAGATGCAGCTGCCAAAATATAATTCGCCCAATAGAATTGGTTTGCACATTACACAAACATCTATCAGTATTAATACCCTAACAAGTACAACTCCCAGCTTGTGTATAGTCGGTGCTGTGATTTGGACTTTTCCAGGTAATACAAGGAAGGCATGTAAGAAATAAAGGGCCATTTAATTTACAGATGTAGGCATATTATGAAACAATTCTAAACCTGCACTTAATCCAGGAGTATAGCTCTCAGTGGTTAATCACATACTGGGTTATTAGCACTACAGGGGACAAGTAGTAAACACACACACAGGACTAAATAACCTGTGCCATTGCAATACAGGCCCCAGTCAGCGCCTTGCAGTATTTTGTATGTGCTCCTATCAGGTGGTCTGGTAACCCTAGATGGCAATAACCACGTGTAGGCCTAACTGCAGCCATGACCCTGACAGAAGTGACAAGGACAGTCCCTCCCCAAGTGAAGAATGGCTGCTGGGAGTTGTAGTTTAAAAGCTTGAGGGTCAAAGCGGGCAGGGGAAGCCACATGACTCGGCACTGGGAAATGCAGCAATTCTAGCATTTCAAACTAAAACTTCTACTCCCAGAAACTACCCCCAACTGTGGTTAAATACTTCAAACTATAGCCAGAGGTGCTTGTGTACAGGCAGCCTCATTACCCCACACATGCCGTCGCAGAGTATATGCTAGAGTATATGCTAGAGTATATGCTAGAGTATATGCTAGAGTATATGCTAGAGTATATGCTAGAGTATATGCTAGAGTATATGCTGGGGACTTTGCAGAGCAGCGCTCACCTCCCCGTGTGTCCCAGACCCCAGTCGGTCGGGAGATTTGGAAAGTTATTTACAAACTGGCCTAAGGTCACAGTGCTGAGGGAACCTCTACTCACAAGGCTGTTGATACTAAGAACAACACCTTTCAAAGCAGCGACCGAACGACTCAAATTCGAAATACGTCAACTTCTCTCCTCACTGTGCTTTAAGTAGCGGCGCACAGTAACATGCTGATCAGCGCAGTTAATGACACCGTGTCAGTCCATTTGGAACTCAGGTACTGTTGACTGGCAGCAAGGACGACCAGTTATGATGCTCCCCTCATGTCGGCCCGATACGCCTACTACATGGCGTCTTCTAGATAATTGACAATCGTTGTAGCCAATAAAAATACGATCCGGTGTCTAGTAACCAATTAGCTTTGCGAAACTAGTGTGAGCGGCGGAGCAGCAGGGCTGGTTAGAGGGACGCTATGGAGGCGGTGTTTGAGGTGGGCGCGTCTCCCGAGGCAGGTTGGGCTGCACCGCAGCGCTTACACTACAATGGCTGCTGGAGAGAGGGGAAAGCAAACAATTTCCAGGCCCGCACCGTCCAGGCAAAAATATGGGAAAAAAATTATTAAAAAATCGGAAAGGCACCTAAACCCCGGAAATCGACCGCAGGAAGGATGTTAAGGCTCCCGCGGTGAGTTTGCAAGTGGTTTGGACGTTCGCTGCCGCCTTTGAAGCATAGAAAATCAGGGTTATTTAAATTATGGGAGAGGGGGGGCGAGGGAAAGGAGGAGGAGGAGGGGGGACGAGAGGAAGAAAAAAAAGTTATAGCATATGAAGCCCCCTTCTTGTTGTGTGCAATAACTTTCCTGGCAGAATAAAATGAAGGGGTGCACGAAAGGAAAAGTTTGAGGGGAAGATTGAAAGTTTTTGGGCAGTGTGAATTTTAGCAAATGTCTGTCAGACTTTGGCATAGAAATGTGCATTGAGTGGAGCCCTATGTATAATGTGTTGGGGGTGGGGGGCACTGCAGAGTGGGGCAAACTTAGTCTAACTTTGGGGGGGTTGGTGGGAAACTTTCTCTTTCTTTCCTGTAATATTGTGACAGCAGCAGCAGCAGAGGCTGGGAGAGGGGGAGACATGAAAGCACAGACAGAGCCGTGCTAGGGGGGAAATAACAAGAGAAAATGCTTTAAAATTCGCTCTTGTGTTGTAGAGCCCCCCGAATTGCTCGAAACGTTAGGGCGGGGGGTCCCCCACAGGCTTGCCGGCTTGGAATGGGAAACCCTGCATTTCTGCACGATTTCTATGCACTTTTCTTAAGGTGGGGGAGTAAGATTAGGTCAGTGCTGCAGTGAGGGTGGCAGGGGCTCCATGTGAGAAGGGTGGGCGCCCCCCCCAGGCTGGGCAATGGCTAGCAATAGGGCCAAGGATAGGGCACAGGGGGCATTGCCCCGGCATCCCTCACCCCTTGTTTAACAATTGTTGGATATTTTTAGAGTATATACCAGGGGTATCCAACCTGCAGCTTTCCAGCTGTTGGGGGCTGTTGGGAGTAGTAGTTTATCCACAGCTGGAATGCCCCCCGGCTTTCTGTATTCTCAGGCAGCCTTCCTGCAGTGCTAAGGCCCCCTCCTCTGTAGCTCCGGCCCTGCCAGTAGTTAGGAGGCAGCATGTAGAGAGGACCAGCATGTTGTTAGTCTCATAAACAACCAAAATGGAGGGAGAACAGAAAGACCATCAAATAAAAGAAAATATTTGTAAAAAATCCTAGAATGCGAGAACCGAATCGGGATTTACAGCCCGCAGCCCTTCAGCTCTTGCTGCACTACAAGTCCCAGCATCGTCCCGGTAATTTTCGGTAGCCGGCGGTTTCTGGGAGTTGTAGTTTAGCAGCAGCTGCATGACCGATTCGTCGGACTGGGACCCCAAATTCTTTACACAATTGAATAAAACCCGTACAAAAACTTATTTATAGTTGTATCCACTGAAAAGTGCCTTGTTTCCCCCCCCCCCCCTTCCCTTCCAGTCTGATCTCCTCTTCCAACATTCTGCAACGTTTGTGGTGTTTTAAAGTTATTTTTCTTAAGCGTCCAGCCTTAAGTGTTTCAGTAGATGCAGAGGCTGCTTGTCTGATGTGTTCATGCAAGGGGATGCTGATGTGGGGGTCTCTCTCTGACTGATGTATTCGGGTTCTGGGCTTATAGTTATTATTTTCCTGCCTGTCAAAAAAAGCAGTATGTCAGAGTGCTTTTTCCCTATAGATGTAAATTATCTTCCTTGTCACCTTTCTGCATGCTACAAATCCCTTATCTTTTCAATGCAAGCTCCTGCCACTCAGCCATTGCTTTTCAGTAGGAGGGCTGCTTGTGGCTTATCCATTCCCCTTGTGCTTCTGATAGTGTATGGCTGAGCTGCCTTTTACTAGGAAGCTCAGTTTATCAAGTGTTTTGGTTATTATTTTTTGTGTGCAACATACCCTTTACCTGCTGTAATAACCCCCCCCCCCATAGTGCATAATGCAGCTGTGCCCTTTCCATTGTTGTTTGCCTCTTGCACTCTATGCATGTAAAGGAGCTGCTGGTGCAGCTGATGCTGCTTCCACGTGGGATGAGGGGCATAGGAGGTACTGAAGCAATACACATTTTTGCACTCTGGTATTTGTGCACTGAGGCTTGGGGATGCTTGCTAATAAGCTATTAGTCTCTATATTGTGTAATAGGATTGTCAATGGAAATTATTTATCAAATATAAGTTTAAAGGACAAAACACCTTCCCATGTGAAGATGAGTTTGCTGGAATTTCCTTTGTTCTTTCATGTGTTTGTTATATTGTGCTGGAAAGATATTTTGCTTGTAACATGCCTCTAAATGTGTGTCTTTGTTGCACGAATGTATGTGTTCACTATGTATATTATTCAGTTGTAATCTGTTTCTGTGTAAAAATAGTGTGCTGGGCAGCAGTCTTTTTATTGGTGTGATTTAATATTAGTATTGTAATTAAGTTATTTTCTCTCTCAGGTTAATGCAGGATATGTGTATGAATTGCCTTGCAAATCTGCTGCTCATAATTGTAATTCAGGAGATTGTTCATTTGTGGTTGCCTCTTCCAATAAACATTTTTGTTTTATGTTAATTATAGTTTTGGCTTTTCGTAATTAGATGCATGCTAGTTTTATTAAGGACTGGAATTTATTAATGTAATTAATTTTTATTAACAAAAATACTGATCACATTTTTTTTATTGCTTCTTCCATGGTCCAGTGGGAAGTTACAATCATACCTACTGTTAGAACAGTGGCAGAAATGCAATACTGGCTAAATTTGTGTGTTACAGTGTTTCAAAGAAAAAAAATGTTGAAGAGTGACTATGTCAAATAGACATAACAGTGGTAAATACCTGTTGCTTGAACCCCCAAGGAACAGATCAGGTTGCTTAGTGCTGTTTTCCTTTAAAAGCTATTCTTGAATATTCTTCCTTGTATTGCCTGTTAATGAGGTACCTTAGCTGCTTTAAATACCCCCACTTCAGTGACTAGTGAAAACTTCTTGGCACAATGCAGATTTTTATTATGTACCCTCTTGAAATTGAGTTTGAAACCCTTAAGGAAACTTCCTTTGATAAATTATTATTGAACTGACTTTCTTCATCTCTGGATATGCTCTTAAACTTGTCCAGAACTGAATCTTTTCATATTTTTTAGATCCCTTTTGTCTAATAGTGACCTCCATGTTAATTGTCAAAAGGAAGTACTTCTTCTGAGGTAGGGTTTGGTTTCTCAACTTGTGTAATTAAGAAAAAAATACACCACAAATCAATTTCTTACTAAAATGATTCTTTAAAAAAAAAAGAGAAATGTAGCTGAAATGAACATTCCCTCTTTCATTAAGGTAGTCTTGTTTCCTTCTAAGGAAACTTTATTTGCAGCATCTAAATAAGGATTTAAACTCGCCAGATATAACAGTTTATTATAGATATGCCCAAACTGTCTTTAACAGGAAGTCTGTCTGTCAGAATGCAATTTAAATATTACTGAAGTTTGCTTTTGTATCAGAGCTGAATATACTTTGTTACACCTTGTTTTCTAGCAGTAACATTGTAACTTTGTGACTTCTTTGCTGAATTCAGTATTCCTTTTGCTACTGAGTTGTAGATTTCAGATTTCTAAGTTGGAATGCTCAACTTTTTACACATACATTCAATTATATTACACAAAAGCAATACACTGAGATTTTAAAGTAATCAAAGTTACATACTAAATATGTGCTGATGCTTTTTATTAATTTGTTATACACCATTCATATAAAAATTAAATTTAGATTAAATATTGCTTCTGACCCTATAAGGTTGTCACAATGAGGTGTGAATTTTCATTTTTTTAACAAGGCTTTTAAGTATTCATTTGTCACAGTATATTACCTATTTAGTAGTTTGAGCTGATTCTTGCTACATTAGTCCTTACATGGCTGACTAAGTGTTAGCCTGGATAATATAAAACATAGTTACAGATTGAGTTCTCTGCTTTATCTAAGAACAAGTCAAGTATAATCTTTGTGAGTGTGGTTTATGGTGATTGAGTGATATAATTTGAATTTCTTTTTGCAGCTGGGCCAGGTCCAGTTGCTTTAATTACAACCAGTCAGAGGCAGTGGGCATTAACATTTAACATGTATACATATGGTCAGATGTACAATGCCATGTAAATTCACTGATTGTAATGAAAGCTGATTGCTGATCATTTTACCGAATGATACAGTATATGTTTAGCTTTTGTTGTCAACATCTTTCCTGCAGTTTGGTTGACTGACAAGTAGCTATTTACATTTGGCAGCATGCAAATTGCCCGTTGCTGTGTTGATACATAGCTGTACATTGTAGCACTTACAGAAGAACACAAATGTATTTAGTCAGTAATAGAATTACAAGTATCTGTTTGTCTTCCTTGTATATTAATTTCATTATATCATTTTTAAAAACCTTGTTTAATGAAAGTGTTTTCAACACATATAAATTTATTCTGCAGTTAGAAGCTTTCTAGTTATCATTTAAGATGCTTATGACAAAAAGGATCATAAGGGTTATATAAATATTCTAAGCAGCATCTATCATCAGTTGTGTATATTGTGTGATATCTCAGTTAACTTTGAATTAGTTGTCTCTGTGTTTTTTTTTTTATATAGTAACTGTACTCCCTGATGGCGTAATAATGAGGAAACTATTCTACTCACTCTTGTATTTCACTTTAAAAATAATTATGTCCTTTTGATATTCAGTTTGTGAAGTTAACTATTCACCTGTCCTGGTTATTACTTTAATGAAAGATTGAAAAGAAAGTACACATATTACTCAATGCAATATCATTCATAGGTATGCTTTTTTTGTGTCCTTAATACTATACTGAGAAATAGTTTGATGGCAACTTGATACATATTTAAACTTATTTTTATTATTGTTTTTTAGTTGTTTATGTGCACAGGGAAACATGTCCTGCATCCTTCATTAACCTTAGTTTTAAAATCCCATTCAATTGAGGATATATTTTCTTGAAACCTACAAATATATAAGCTCTGAATTCAAGTGAACATTTTAGTAATTGTACAGCTTAATGTCATCTGTTAGCTATTATTAAATTAACTTATAAGAAATGCTCATAATTGGAATTTGTCATATGTGTGGGGACAGCAGAGAGCAGTATTGATAGAAGATCAACTACCTAATCTCTAAGAGGAGGGAATAGTGCAAACAATATAGAACCAAAATCATTTTAAATAAAAGAAATTAGTTGAGAATGAATTGCAAGTCTCTACACTACTTTCCAGTTAAATTTTTTTTTTTTTTTTGAAGCCTTCTCAAGGGTGGCACTAAGTAATTGTAGATTAGCACATGCAACTGCAACGTTGTGTTTAAAAGTCTCTAGTGGTGTTAACATATTGTTTTGTAACTTCTCGGATGCCAGATAGCCCCAGCCACCCGTGCCACGTAAAGAATAAATAGCACCTGCCAAAGTATATGTGATTTTGCTTTAATGAGCTTCCTGTTCTAAAGGAGAGCAAATGACAATACTAATTATACTTGTGTGAAGTAGATCGTTGTATAATTACATAAAAACACCCTCCTTTTTTTTTTTTTGACTGGCTTAGTATGTTCATATTTTTTACCTGCCCACTTTGAACTTATTTTCTTGCCCATTCCTGCTTTGAACAATAGGACATGGATTTCTTCATGCTGATTTGATGTGGTTTGGTTGGAAACAGAAGCAAGTTCTGCTATGGCACTATTCACACTGTATTCTGTGCTTGTTTTTTTAAGTAGTAAAGTTCTTTCATCCAGCTATCTCAGTATGTCTTTTAAATGTAACATGTATTTGTTTCCATTAAAATATATCAGAAAGTGTCAGGATGGAACAGAAGAGGGCATTGTATTATATAACATATATTGCTTTTGCCATGCAGTTTTCTCCATCACAGATAACCCCAAAGGATACCCAGAGCAAATGAATGCTTCCTTTTTGCTCTCTGTATATCATTCAGCTTCATATCTTTGTGTTTTTACTAATCTGTGGGTTATTCCTTTGCTTTTTCACATAGCAGCAAGTTGTCTTTAAGCATTGCTTTCTTTTTTAGACATGGTTGGATGTGTCCTTAATTTTCTCTCACTAGATCTATCATGCCATGTTTGCAGATGCCCCACTTGTTAAATCATGCTATCTTCAATCTGATTGGTGCAGGCTGTCTGCAATCTGACCTTTCTGTTATTGTTGCTAGTATGGATCCATTGGTTACCAGTATGTGCCTTGTAATCTGACCCTTCTGCAAACATAGCAGGACCAATAATGATAAGAGTCCTGTTTAGAGCAAACCTTTATGTTCTGCTCTGTGGTTACTATTCTAATACTTTAAGTTTGATTATTGCCCAGCTTTTACAGCTCATCACCTTTCTCCAATTTGTTATATGACAACAATTCACATTAATTTATTTATTACTTGTTTTTGTGGGTTGTGCTGATCCTTCTTTGTGTTTTTGTTCAAAGTATGTACTTGGTATTTCCTTATGGTCCTCATTGCAGCTTTTTATAAACAGGGGTCATCCTTCTGTCTGTATTGGTTTCTATTAGAAATTGTTGGTTTTCTCTATATTAACAATATCTACAGTGGTTTTACTAGTTCTTTGCATGGGCTTGAAGGGAGTTGTGTGGTGGAAATAGAAAATGTTAGTTGAGATTTGAAAAATTAAGGCTGAAGGTTAATCAAAACGAGACATTAAAAACATCTAAAGTAATCAATTTGTTAGTGGTAAGAAAAACTGCCATTTTGGGGACTCGCAGAACTTCATTTGATCTTTGCTTGGATTCTTTTTATGATATTGTTCATATAGAGAGCTCCAAGCATTTTTCTGCAGGACAACAAAATGGGAAACAATTTTGTTTTTCATACCTTATCTTTTTTGATTTGTAGTAATAATTTATATACCCATGATTATACAGAATTTAGTAGATTGATCAGAGTTCCTAGGGCAGATATATTAAAAATGGAAACAAAGTACATGGGATATTCTTTATAGTAAATGTTCTGTTTATTGTAATAGAATATTCAGTGAATTCTTTAAATTCTGCCCCTGTCCTTGATTTGGTGGCATTACTTTAAAAGGGAAGATTTTTCCCATTCTCCCTTCCAGTGTAAGAAATAATGAGCTTCTCCCTCTGTCATTGTGCTCTTGAACACAATACTTGAGGAATAGAAATGGAGAATAGGACTAAAGTATTTCCCCTTCTCCCTCAGTAACTCTGCAGAAACAGGCTCATCTAGGAGGTCACTGAATTTGTATAAGAGAAAGGAGTTTGAGTGTTTAATAAAACCAAAACTGTGGCCTTAAAGGCCCAGTAACACAAAGTTTTGTATGCTTTTAAACATGTGGGTTTTTACTGTGCTCTGGTAAACGGGATATTTGATTTAGAAACACTTTATTACACTATAAATACACTGCTGTGTATCTGTATGGGCAGCCATTCAGCTTTAAAATTGGGATACATGGCACACATTTGTTTCGTAGATAACAGATAAGGTTTATAGATGCAGTGGTTTTAGTTCTTCATACAGAGAAAGATTAAACAGGAAAAAATGTGGTTCTTGACTCTCCACAGCACTATACAATTCTAATATAAAATAGGATCCTTAGTTACCAAGAAAGTTTATTTCTAGGCACTGCTTAAGTTTTCTTGTCATTTAACAATTTTTTAACATGACCCTTATTGGTTTTGTGTTAAGTAGTTTTATGTACCTACTTAAATGAAATTAAAAATTGTTGTCAGTGGAACAGACATTAAATATATATACCAAACATAACCTTGAATGAATTTCTTGTTCCTTATTCTGGCATTTTCATATTTTCAGTTTTAAAAGAAGTGGTATGAGTCTTTGATATATGAATTGTGACAAAATGAGGCCAGTAGCTGTTAAGAACTTGGCTATTGATGTGGTCTTGTGGTCTTGGCTATTAATGGTCATACTAGTTTTTAAAATGTAAATTGGTGGCTCAGTTTCGTGAACAGTAATTAGCCTAATCTATTCTAGTAGTGTGGATTGTATTTTTCTGCTTACATGTAATCCATATTATCGCATGGAAAAAAATCAATTTTATATTAAAAAATAAAAAATAAAATTAATAAACACATGTGAATCTTTAGTGGCAGTAGCAAAACAGTATCATTGTCTTGAGAACTTTGATTGTTTAATTCTAATGACACTGTCTACCTATGTCATATTTAAAGTTTATGGCTGAAAAGGATACAGAGGTGATTTTAAGAGGCTTACTAGCAAAAAGTGTCTTAATTGGCTAATTTACCATAACATCTATACTTAAGTAATTGAAAAAATGAAGAGGTGAATTTGTATATTTCAATTTTACTTTTTTTTTTCAATCTCTTTGAACCTGTTCTTTCCCAGATTGCTGTTTCCTTAACCTTTTTTAGCATATCTGTGCACCATCATTATAGCTCTTTACAGCCCTCCTGTTGTTTTAAAATTCTCTTTAACCTTTTCTGTGCCTGCTCAGCCAGAAAACACACAATGCATTCAAACCCTGGAAACCAAGAATTTATGGGGCCGGTACTATTGGTGTCAGAGCTGTAGTTTTGTCAACCGCACTTCAGTGAATTTGTTAAAATTTAATGTGATTCATTGAGAATATCCATTTTTACTATGGATGCACCAAATCCAGGGTTCAGTTTGGAATTTGGCAATGATTCGGCCTTTTTCAGCAAGATTTGGATTCAGCAGATGTTGTTGTATGGTCAGATATCTTTAGAACACAACAACAATAATTTGGAAAATACCCACTTTCTTTTATTGTATGACTATACACGATAGTGTATTGCCAGAAGAGGAATGCCCAAGAGTTAATGCTTCATGGCAGTTCTCTCTTCTGTTGTTTATTCTGATGTTCTCACCTTTTTTTTTTTTTTTTTCTTTTACAACCCTCTTAATTGTTCCTCAACTTTTCTCTTTCCCATTTGGTTTTCTTTCCTGCCCTCCTTTTTTTCCCTAATTTATGTACAGCATATCCCTCCCATCTGCCATATTGTATTTTGTTTTGGTTTTTTTTTTTTTCTGATCAGCCTGCTGAGCCTGATCCTGACCCTAACTAGATCCTGATTGTAGCCACCTCAGTGCAGGCTCACTAAGATGCTAGAGAATCACATTAAAGGCATACTGTCGTGATTTTTATTGTGTACATTTTTTTTTCTAAATTACACTGTTTTACATAACAAATAACTAATTTTATTCATGAACCAACAAATGTATTTCTTTATTGTAATATTGGCGTGTAGACAGGCATATTGATCATTAACTTTCAAAGCTACACATTAAGGTGGCCATACACAATCGAATTTTAGCCTTCTTCTAACGAACTTTCGGATATCAGTCGTACATTTAAATGCAACAATCTGAAATTAATATTCCGACTGAAATTGTTGAATAAAGCCCTTAAAATACAAATCCTGAGGATGTTCTGAACATGAAATAGTTGGCAGACAGCAATCGTACGAAAGTTACTTCCATTGTACGTCCCTCAAGGATATCATCTGATACACAATACATCGACCAAACTGATTGTCATGGTATGAAAATTGTTGGGACGATAATTCGGGTCCCACACTGTCCGAAAATCATATGAAACTAGGTTTCATGCAATTTATCGGAACATGTATGGGCAGCTTTAGAACTGCTTTCAGATAACCTATTGTTTCTCCTACTCCCGTGTAACTGGAGGGGTCCCATGCCTGACTTGGATTTCTTACTATTGAGTGCTATTCTGATATCTACTGGGAGCTGCTATCTTGCTCCCTTGTTGTCCTGATCAGTTGCAGGAGAGGAAAGGGGGGGGGGGTGATATCAAATACAGCTCAGCAGTAAAGTGTGACTGAAGTTTATCAGGGCACAGGTCACATGGCTGTGGCACCCTGGGAAATAAAGAACATGGCTAGCCCCTTGTAAAAATTTCAAAATTAAATATTAAAAAAAAATCTGTGCTTTTAAAAAACATTTCAATGCACAATTCTTCTGGAAAAGCTCTGGTAACTGATACGTTTTGAAAAAAACATATTTTCCCATGACTGTAGTTCCTTTAACTTGTGTGATTGCATAATTATGAACGTGTGGACAGAGGGACCCATTCAGTGTTTTACTGTATTTTTTTGTTTTATATTGTAAAAGCACATGCATGCAGTTAGTAGAGGGATCATTTTAGATCTGCTGTATACATTAGGGCTCATATCTAATTAACAAGTTATTATAAGTTTTTATTTATTTATTTTTTTGTTATTGGATGGACTGCAGGAATATACTCATTTAAAATTTTGGTGACAAACCACCCATGATGGGATAAATGGGTTAAATATGCTTATACCTTCTGTGTGCTGTTCTGCCAGGCACCTAGGTAAGCAAGCCACCACAGGACAATAAGTGAGTGCTAGACCATGTTGTATTTGTATTGCAGTTTATCAGAAACCAATTAACCTGCCTGCATGCTAAAGGAGAACTAAAACTCAACAAAGAATTAAGGTAGCCATGCACAGGCAAATTTAAGTTACGAATTTAAAGGAACAGTAACACCAAAAAATGAAAGTGTATAAAAGTAACTAAAATATAATGTGCTGCTGCCCTGCACTGGTAAAAGTTGTGTGTTTACTTCAGAAAGTCTACTGTAATCTATATAAATAAGCTGCTGTGTAGCCATGGAGGCAGCCATTCAAAGGAGAAAAGGCCCAGGCACTTAGCAGATAACAGATAAAACACTTTTATCTGTTATCTGCTATGTAACCTGTGCCTTTTCTCCTTTTTTCCAGCCTGAATGGCTGCCCCCGTGGCTACACAGCAGCTTATGATATAAATTATAGTAGTGTTACTGTAGCAAACACACCAGTTTTACTAGTGCAGGGCAACAGTGCATTATATTTTTATTACTTTAAAGCTCTTTCATTTTTTGGTGTTACTGTTCCTTTAAGTCCTTTAGGCCAAGTCAGCAGCTTATCTGCCCGTGTATGACGCCCCCTGTTGGGCGTCCCCGATCGATATAGGGCCAAAAATCAGGCAGGTGTTGATTTGGGTAGGTTTGATTTTCCCGTCGGATCGGGGACTGCATCGACTCATTGATGCACTACTCTGTCTGACGGCCCCTATACCCGCTGTTTTTTTTATTGGGACGTTTTGTCCTAGGGCCATTGATCGAATTAGCCTGATATAACCCACCCTAGGTGTGAATATCGGGAGAAGATCTGCTCTTTTTGGTAACTTCGCCATCTTAACATGTATGGCCTCCTTTAGTCAAGAATTGTTAAACCATATGGGTTTTTTTTTTTTGCAATTTTAGGCATTAGATGCCAGGTTTTTTGCCCACGATGCAGCATATTTATAGTTGCAACAAGTAGATGCGCCTCACGTAATTGTGCAAATAGGCCACAGTTAAGCTGTCAGGATGTCTTCATTTTCAGCCCTCCCCATTAATGACATCTATACACAATTCTTTAGGGTGGAAATTCATTTAGGGTTCGACATTTCAGTAGATGCACTTCAGCAAAATTCAAAACAGGAGGTAAGACGAAGACCACCATTCACAAGTATACAGAAGTGCAAGTGGTGAGGTCACCAAATGAACTGATTTATCCTCCAATATGCCCACCTATGCCCTTTCCTTGTGCCCTAATATTTGAGAGGAACCATGCAGTAACTTTAATGGGTATTATGCACCATACAGGTATGTATTTAGCTGCACATATCAAACTAGTTTCAGGCTGAATTACTTCAGCAGGGGTGAATAGTAAATGGCACTTAAACACACATAGGTCTGTTGGAGTTGGCCATTGTTTGTTTCATTGGTGGTGTGTATTTAAGAGCTGCATCATCTTCTAAGTGGCACACTTCAGGCCTCCAATGCATGAACTATGCCTGAGGGTGTTCTGGATGCCACTAAGGATGCAGGACTGGCAATTTTATGTCAGCACTGTTTTACACCTCAATATGTTTTTTTTTATTTTTTTAGAAGTGGCTACCATATATTCATAGAGATGTATGCAAGTAATTTACAGGGTTTACAATCTGCCACACTGGAAACTGGAATGCATGGCATGTGGTCTGAACATCGGTTAGACCTACAAGTGTTTTCATCGGCAGACCTCCGGCTGTGGCTTATTTACGGAGACAGAGAAACAGGTTTATCCACTCTTTTGTAGTTTTTGGACATTTTGTTACAGGACGTTGTCTTTGCTCATTTTTTGGTATAGTACAGAATGTATAAAGCAACAGCAAATCCAGACCAAAACAACTATAGCTTTAGATAATTCATCTGTCAAGGTTAAATTGGTCTTTTAACCCAAGTGCAAGTTTAGACTATAATACCATAATGACAGCTGCAAACATTTTGTCACTATAGTACAGTCCTATGTATCTTGAGGTTTCAGATTCTGCATTTTTTTTGTACTTTTTTTTTTGTACATCACAGCCCCTATTTTTGGACTCCTATTGAATACAGTGGTGTATTGCTCCTTTAAGAAGGCTATTATTATTATTGTAGTTTATAAAAATTTTTGAGAGTGTTGCATCAGTGATGACTAGAGTATTTACAGTAAAATCATTTTCTAAGGTGTAGAATGGTCTCATTTAAAGCAGGACTTAATAGTAGAGCATCTAAAGCTTGGATTTTTAGGGCGCAGACACACATGTGCCTGCACTGGGAAGCATTAAATCAGCTCAGTGCAGGCACGCAGCCCATATCCACCAACAAACACCAAGGGCCAGATTCATCAAAGTCCGAATTTGGGATCATTAGAAGTACAAGTGACCCAAAACTTGGGTCAAATACAAAAATATTGTGGTACAATCCGAAAGTTAAGAAATTTTCATATCCGAATGATTGTAAACGACTGAGGCTGAGATTTTCAGCCCGCGGATAAGCCCTTGGGTGCCCTTGGGCTTGACTCATATGGCTGCTGATTCCATAAAAAGCATTATCTGATGCTTCTGCTGAGAGAGAATTTTAGAAAAACAAATTTTTACCATACTAAGTTTGTTTCTTTAGCAAATGAGTAGGCTGAGTCTAAAGATAAACACTGAGCCTTATTAGCTGTGGTGTTTAATATAAGTCACTAATTGTACTTCTGCACCAGCATTAGAAATGTGTGAAAAAAATGAAGTTAGCTTAGGTCATCTAAAGTGCCTGCCACATTGCTGCAGTACAAGTCTACAGTTGCAGTAGCCCCATGATGGAATAGATATAGAACATTTTTTTGCCAACATTTTTGGGTTTGATTATAGTGCATGCTGTCTGCTCAACTTGTCATAGGTGTCTAACTATGCTGCTGTCAGCTTTAAGAGAAAGCACTCTGCACATACACTGCTCATATTAGCAGTATGTGAATTAAACTTTTGGATCAACTGAGGAACATAACCTTCTTTAACACCACCCCAAGACCTTACTTCAGAACACAAACTTTTCCTGTCTTTGAAAACTGACAGCCAACAGTGTCCCCAACTTGAGGGAGGGGCATGCAGAGTTTAATAGCGCTTCCACCTCATTCTGTCAGCCGACCATGAATAGATGTCATAATAGTCCTGAACCAAGCACAAGGGTGAATTAGGCGGATGAAGATGCAAAGGGCTTTTCACCAGCGACTCCTATTGTTGCCGATGGAAAGCCTTTTTTGGAACGGTTTGTCACCCACGATAGTAGAGATCTACTATCACTGGCGACACAACCGCTCTGTGGAAAACTTCGGGTGACTTCAGAAAGCCTGAAGATTTTATTATCTCTATTTAAGCAAACTTGCTTGATTGAATAAATTGACAGCATGCATTTAAACACAAGCTATATTTCTTTTTTTCTGTTGAAAATGTGTCCATTTGAGCAAAAACGTGTTCATTTAAAAATCAAAATTCAGTAACGCCTAGGAATAAAAATGTCCTAAATGTGTTTACATATTATAATTTGGTCAGCACAAAAAAAATCTGCATTTCTTAAAAATAAACATCTTTTGGGGGAAGGCCATGAAAATGTATTAACTGATGATCCACTTAACACAACAGACTGGGTGGGGTGACAGCACATAAAAAATGGCTGAACATAGCAGGTAATAGTAATACAGTACAAAGAAGTATCAAAGAAAATATTTCATCTTACAGAATAGGCCTAGATATGGCAATTATATATCAGATTTCATTTTGTGTCACCTTAAAAAAAAAAAACTGCACAATAACAATTTCATCCTGTTTCATCTAATAAAACAATGCTGCAATCTTACTTTTTTTTTTCTCTATTCTTGAAGGCATACAAAAATGGAAACGTCTAGAGTCTGGTGTCCCCCAAGAAGTGCTAGTGAGACTGGTTAAGGATCTGGGAAATTTATTGGACAACCACCAGGTGTGAACCCTATGGAATCTATCCAATCTATCCAATTACAATTTTAAGTATGACTAATTTTATATAATATTTACATTTCAGCATATTTCTTTAATTCTTTCATTGATATCTCATTTTAAGATCAGGGATTTATATTGGTCTTTTCTTAGACCTGTGCCAGCTTCAGCTCTTGAGCTGGGACCCCATAGGGGTTGAAACAAATAATTGTTTCCTCTGCTGCTTTAATCAATAGTCCTGGGTAGCTGTTGACCCATGGCACTTCAATGTTTGCGTGTTTTGCAGCAGATACCTGTGTTTTCATGGTTATTATGTTAAGTACTGGCACAGGTACTACTTGGAAACCTGTTTCACAAAAAACTACAGTAATGCACTGAACCACAATGGTGGCAATGGTTGCATTATAACTCATTTTCTAAAAAGCATGGTTTGGTATTAGGGCTTGAACAGAACTATGTGTTTTAACTTCGACTGGTGTGTATATGTAGTTGCAAGCCCCCCATCAAATAAATCCGTTTTAAAAATAACAGGGCATCCTATTCCAAACATCTGTTTAGTTATCCCTTTAAACTTGCTAGTGCATACTAAAGTTAGTAGGATCTTTTGTTAAGATTCCCTAATAAAGCCATAGTTTTCTTTATAATACTTTAGAATGTTTCTCCAAAAAATTTGAACTTCTAGAACTTATCACTCATTAAAAACACTCTTAGCTTTATATTGTTAATTGTGAAACTCATCTGCAACAGAGTTAATCAGTATATCCTTTTTTTTTTTTCTAGTCCCCCTTTGGTTTTTTTTTTTGGCGACCACATGGAACTTGAGAAGCCACCTAAAGTGCTGTCACTTTGTCAAATTGGGCGATTGCCAAGTGTCAAGCAAGAAGGCCTGGTTTAGGCTGCGATGGCCACTGTCATTCCTGGTGATTTGTCAGAAATAAGAGATACCCAAACTGTTCCTTCAGGGAAGCGTAAGCGTGGTGAAACAAAACCAAGAAAAAACTTCCCTTGCCAACTGTGTGAAAAGGCCTTTAACAGTGTTGAAAAATTAAAAGTTCATTCTTACACTCACACAGGAGAGAGGCCCTACAAGTGCACACAGCAAGACTGCACCAAGGCCTTTGTTTCTAAATACAAATTACTGAGGTATGACATTCTATTTACCTAATTACTGTGGAAATCATTCAAGTAATAATCGCATATATAGAACAGCAGATAAGGCTAGTTTGCTCTGAAATTTGTAATTCTTTGAAGGAAAACTATACCCCCCCCCCCCAAAAAAAAAATGAATACTTAACCAACTATTTAGTTTATATCATATGAAATGACCTGTTAAAAAAATGTTATCAAACTGGAATATCTGTTTAAGTAAATATTGCCCTTTCACATCTTTTCCTTTGAGCCACCATTTTGTGATGGGCTGTGTGCTTCATCAGAGATCACATGACCAGAAATAATGCAGCTCTAACTGTAACAGGAAGAAGTGTGGCAGCAAAAGACAGAACTTTGTTCATTAATTGGCTGATATGACCTAACATGTATGTGCCCTTGGTTTGTTTGTGTGCGTTGTGAATTGTAAGATCCTGGGGAGGGGGGCAGCATTTAGTACTTAAAATGGCAGTTTTCTATTTAGGATTACCCAATGGCACATGGTACTAAAAAATATATATTTATTAAAATGGTTGATTTAGATGAAGCAAGTTTTTACCCAACAGCTGTTTTTATGCAATATATTTTTATAGAGACCTAAATTGTTCAGGAGTATAGTTTTCCTTCAATTCTTAATGCTTCAGGTTCTTAGAATATCAGTTATGTTTTGGGGGAAAAAAATTGTTGAGTGCCCCTAATTTTTTTTTTTTTTTTTAAATACATTGCAGTAACTATCAGTTGATATGACCCATTTTTTCCAGCTTTCATCTTGACCTTACGTCCAGTGGGCTAGTTAGTGAGTTTTAGGGAGAATGCCTATTTCCTTATTTGGAGCCAGAAGGTCTGTTAGGGGGAGATCTATGTGTGGGACATTTATGTGCAGTCCAAGATATTCTTTAAACTGTCTGAATTACTGACACAGTATTATCTTATAAATATATATAACCAAATAACTTATGTGGTAGTATCTGTGTTTTTAAAGGCATATGGCTACTCATTCTCCAGAGAAAACACACAAGTGCAATTATTGTGAGAAAATGTTTCACCGAAAAGATCACTTAAAGAATCACCTTCATACCCATGATCCTAATAAAGAGGCATTTAAGTGTGAAGAATGCGGAAAGAACTACAATACAAAGCTTGGTTTTAAACGTCACTTGGCCTTGCATGCTGCAACAAGTGGAGACCTCACCTGTAAAGTATGCCTGCAGACTTTTGAAAGCACAGTTGTGCTGCTGGAGCACCTAAAAACCCATGCAGGCAAATCTTCTAGTGGTGTTAAGGAAAAAAAACACCAATGTGAGCATTGCGACCGGCGGTTTTATACACGCAAAGATGTCCGCAGACACATGGTAGTGCACACTGGGAGAAAGGACTTCCTTTGTCAGTATTGTGCACAGAGGTTTGGGCGCAAGGATCATCTAACTCGTCATATGAAGAAAAGTCATAATCAAGAACTGCTAAAAGTCAAAACCGAACCCATGGACCTCTTAGACCATTTTACCTGCGGTGTTCCTATAAAAGATGAGCTGCTTCCTGTGATGTCTTTATCTTCCAGTGAGCTGACATCAAAGCCATTCACAAACAGTCTGCAATTAAACCTTTACAATACTCAAATTCAGTCCATGCAGAGCTCTGCAACTACTCACCAAATGGTCGCTCCAACATTGTCTTTGGGCATGCCTTGCCCAATAGATATGGATCCTGTCCATTCTTCTCACCATCTGTCTCTGAAATATCCACTTAATTCTACCTCATATGCAGTTTCGATGCCTGAGAAAGAACAGCCATTGAAAGGGGAAATCGAAAGTTACCTAATGGAATTGCAAAGTGGCATGCCACCCTCATCCCAGGATTCTCCATCATCCTCTTCCAAATTAGGAATGAATCCTCAAGTAGGGCCATTGGATGATGGTTCTGATGGAGTATCCCTCTCGAAAAGTTCAGTGTCAATTAGTGAACCTCTTAATGCATCATCATTGGATTTTAACCAGCTTTTCAATTTTATACCTGCCAATGGTCCTCCATACAATGTCCCTGCGTCAGTTGGCAATTTGGGAATGGGCTATTCCTCAGAGGAAGCCCATTCCTCAATGCCACAACTCCCACCGCAACCACAAGATCCTCAAGATCCTAGCAATAATTTATGTTTTGGTTCTCTACACCCATTGTCCTCTGCTTTTACAAGTAGTCTAAGCACTACAACAACATTGCCACGATTTCATCAAGCTTTCCAATAGGAAATGGTAAAATGGATTGATTTAGCCTGTTTTAACCTTAGTGCCAATGAACACTTTAAATACCTGATACATTAACAGTCTCCTCAAGCCAGTACATCTTTAGCTTTTCACATTGTACAAATGTGTATGTGTTTACTTTGAGAGATTTTTTCCTCTTAGCATTTTTTCACTGCCATGTTTTTGTTCTATAGGGAAAAAGCTAATGCTTTAACAAACCAATGGAAAGACACATATTGATCTCATACTTTGATTTTTGTCCATCAAGTTATGAGTTTTTACTCTAACAGTATTGCTTAAAATCCAGTTGCTTTTCTTTAAATAACAGTGTTTTGTATGAATTAATACAGGATCTCTCTATTTAGTGTTATATATCTTCACTTTCTTTTAACAAAACCTTTCCAGAACAATGTTTCTCCATGAAGATTTTATTGTGGTCATCTTCTAAAGTAAGTGAGATCTTTTGGTGCAAAACCCCCTTATATGAGCAAAGATGTGTTTGTGTTAGTAGGAAAATTCTAAGAGTAGCAGGAAAATAAAAGGGATGGGGAAGAAGGGCTTGCTGTAAAGCAGAGAGCGGCATTACTCTATACGTAAGTAATATCTTATAAGCCCTTTAAAAGCAACTCTTTTCTAAGCATTGCTGTTACATTTGTTCTAAAACAATTAATACAGCTGAATTTTTTTATTCAGTGAGAAACAAATGTAATTGGATTTTAGATTTTAAGAAACAAGGTAAAGCATATCCAAACCTCAATTTATTTGACTTTTTTGAATGTTTAATGTTTATTAATGTTTAGCATCAGTTTAAAATGAGAAAAACTAGTGGCACTTGTAATGTTTGTTAATAAGAATTGTTTTAAGCTTAGCATAACAATGTACTTATCCCCCCCTTTTTTTCTTATTATTTGCCACTTTTTTGCAAAGAACATACTTAAGAATAAGGTGAGTCAGTTTGTTCTTACCAAATGCTTATATATATATATATATATATATATATATATATATATATATATATATATATATATATATATATATATATATATATATATATATATAATATAAATATATATATATATATATTATAAGCATTTGGTAAGAACAAACTGCATTTATATTCTTTTTAAGCAGATATCTGTATTCAGGACATTGTTCGCCATGCAACAGATTGATGCATACAGCACTTGCAATATAAATACTTGGTGTAGGAAGTTTTCCTGCTACCAAGATTTTAAAATAGTACTCTAAAGAGTTAAGTAAGAGCATATTGCTTGCACCATATTGCTTAGCACAATAATTGTCTGCCCCTCAACCTGCTCTGCTGTCTAATTTTAGGCATTAGGAAAAGAGACAAAGTCTGTATCCTAAGAGATGGTTAATATATATTGAATTTGTTACGAACCAGAAAAAATGTGGCAGGGGCAAAAATATAAACAATAAGAGGATTAAAATTTAATATTATATTTTCTTAGTAAATCTGTAGTTATTCCTGTATTGTGTAAATAACCATTTTATTTCTAACAGTATTTTCTTCTAAAGGCATTATATTGTAGGGAACTTTTAATTCTAAATGTACAACAGCTCATTTTTTAGTAACCGTTTTAAATTCTGTACATATCTGACATATCCATTCAGCTATGATTTTAATTCAACCTATGGTTTCTGTGAAACAAACTATTGAGCAATTGAGGTTCAAAGGTGCCTTTTTATCTCAAAGCAAAAACCCAGCAGAGCACTAAAACTACAGAAGGGAATATATGAATTCTATTTTTATTTTTTTTTCTTTAATGGATAACTTGTACATTTTATTTTAAGGACCTAGGACAGGTCTTCTTGAATAACAGATAAACACAATTGCTTGTATTGTGTAATTTGGGGTTCCGACCATAATCCATCTATGATTTGTTTTCTTTAAACACAACTTTTTTTTACACTTTTGTATTCCCAAATTTGCCAAATTATAAGCAAGACTACCTAATAAAAAATAATAGCTGCATGTAAACCTAGCATTTTGTTAGGAAATACAAATTTGAAGACACCATTTTAAAGGCTAAAACCTTCTTTAACCAAACCTCTTTAAATCATGGCCTTATATGAGATTTGTTTTGGTTAAATGGAAGTGCCATATATTTATGATATTATAGTATAACGTGTCGGTTAATTTTTCCAAACATTATTTTATGTATTGTGTGTATATATATAATTCTATGTATCTGCTCGCCAACACCCTTAAAAGAATGAAAAGGCGAATTATTGGATTGCATTGGAAAAAAAAAATTAGATCACAATATAATTGTATTCCATTTGAAAGTCAAGACAATATGTTGAACCTCAATAGGTCATCATGGCTTTAGATGGGCTATAATGTTGCATTCTTTTACCCTTGACCTAACAAGCTACTGCTTTTCTAATGCCTGAAGATTATCTAGCTCTGCACTTACTAGTAGTAGTAGTAAATCATTTTTCTTATAACCAGTTATTATTGGCAACCCTTATTCATGTTGTATTGGAGAACAATGTTATGTCCTCCTCTCTAGAGCCTCTCCATGGCAGAAAAGGTTAAAATATTTAACTGAACACATATTGTTCTCCTAACCTACACCACAGTTTCTTTTGTGCAACATCTCTTGTTAGTTTCTTTTCATTGATAATGTTTTGGGGGGTTTTTTTTTTAACCCCAGATGTCACATGTTCACCCTTTCCCTTGATTTGTGGAGGACATTGAATTTGAAATAATCTAGCCAGTACATTTTTTTTTTCTTCAGTTTTTTGTAACAGTGTGCTGACTGATACATGAGCCAGAACTGATTGTGATGTTAAGGTAATGAATGTTAAAAGATCTTTTCAGGATCATTTGCCTAGTTAGCTAAATATGTCATAGGCCAATATTATAAAAAAATTTAGCTATTTAGCTTGGTTGACCTCGATGTTACACTTATTACAAGATATAGCACTTTTAAAAACAATGGAACCTTTAAAAAGAAAATGCTTTTTATTATAGAATCTTTCTGAATAATTTGTTTTCAAGTGCCATTAGATCAGATATGTAGGCCTCTGGTAATAATGCTTAGTGTACACAATGATAGACCTTAGTTTGGAACAGGTACAACTTATTTACAGTGTTTGCTTATCAGTTTGCTATGTTGCACAAAACCAGTGTCTTTTTAAATATATATATAAATATATAATGTTTAACACCATTTGCTGCCAGACACACTTGTGGAGCATAACTGAATCTCATAATAGATTCTGGTGATACAAGTGTTTGAGTTCTCTCCAATGGTTATTGATTAGGTTTACACATTTCAATCCACACTGCCTTCTTCAATGAAAATCCAAAGACCAGCACCAAAGTGGCGATATTTTCTCTTGTATTCGACACAGGATGTAGGTGTAATCATTTGCTGCTTTTGATAAGTTCATTAAAACGTGTGTGTGTGTATGTATATATAATATAATATAATATAATATACACACACAGACACCATTTTGTATGGCACCCTTCCTTCCCCAGACATATTGTAAGATACACTGGGCAATAGCCCATAGCCCATTTTTAGTTTCTCTTGTATGTTACATAGGATGTAGGTGTATCAGTTGCTGCTTTTTGATATATATACAAATACACTTACAAGTATGGCATCACCAAGGATGTTTTGATTCTTTCATTCAGCAAAAAATTGATCAGAAATGATCATTTTTTGAAGAATCCTCAATTTGCAGCAGTTTCGGCTTTGCAAACCTTTGGTATTCTGTCAATTTTTGCAGACATTCTATGGAAAATGTCAACCAGGGCTTTCAGTAGATCTTCCTAGAGGTGTAGCTTGTAGGGCACTTTTCTGTAACATTACAGTGAAGCTCTTCCCTTAAGAGCTCAATATAGTTAAGGTCTGGTGAATGTTCTGACTAGTTCATCAAACATAAGCTCTTACCTAGATGCGTTTTATTTCTCCTTGACATATTGTGATACATAATCACAATAGTAAGCTCCATAATAGACAAGGATCCCCTCTGCAGGAATCATTCAGTGTGTTAAAAACAACCTGTTTGCAAATGTTAATGCCGAGTTACATTTTATTTCACCATCTTTAAAAACAAAACCGTATTTGTGGCATGTGCAAAAGTTAGACTTTCCTAGAAAGTCAGTATTTAGTAACACCCCCTTTGGCACAGATCACAACTTTCATAGCCTCTCTCAGTTCTTGTAAGAATTTTTGCTCACACCTCCTTGTAGATAACTTCTAATTTTGAGATCATATTGGACCATATTGCATGTTTAAGTCAACACTGAAAATTTGTGGGTAGATTTTAATTGGTGGAATCTGGGGGCCATTGCAGAGTCTTCAGCTTGCTTTTCTTCATGTATAGCCCATGGTGCCATTTGAGGTAGGTATGTTTAGGACCATTGTATTAGCCGGTTTCCCTTTTCAGTTTCATGACTGAATTATTTGTTTTACCTTGGATTTCAGAATTTGCAGATATTAAATGGAATCCATTCTCTACACACACTGTTTCCTATACCAGTGACTGCCCCCACAACCCAATGCATAATGGCTCCACCCCCATGTTTAGCAGTTGATAGGGTGTTGTTTTGTTTTAATCAAATACCTATCCTTTTAACCTCCAAACAAACCTTTGGTGGTTGTGGCCAAAGACTTAAATTTTTACTTCATTAGCCCACAGAACTAGTTTTCCGCATCTTGTCTAGGTGCAGTTTTGCATACCTTAGAGCACTGACCCCCAACCAGTGGCTCATGAGCAACATAATGCTCACTACCACCTTTAGGGTTCTGGCACACGGGGAGATTAGTCGCCTGCGGCAAAACTCCCTGTTCGCGGGCGACTAATCTCCCCGAGTTGCCAACCCCTGCCATCCCACCGGCGAACATGTAAGTCGCCGGCGGGATGGCAGACGCGGCGGCGCGATTTCGCGCAAATCGCCGAAAAAGACTCGCGACTCTGTTCGCCGGTGGGATGGCAGGGGTAGGCAACTCGGGGAGATTAGTCGCCGCGGGCGACTAATCTCCCCGTGTGCCAGAGCCCTTAAAGTTTCTCCCAGTGGCTTTAAAGTAGGTGCCCATTTTTAAATGTTTGGCTTGAAGGTAGTTTTTGAAAGCACAGAGACACTGTTTTACTACAAATAGAGTCTCCTTCAGGTAGCAGTCTGCATGGGGCCCCAAAGAGCTTTCTGCAATGCTTTCTTTTTACATCTGAGTGTGGCTCAAAAAAGTAATAAGTATGAATGGTGAAAGTTTTCTTGCTTTTGCAGATCTTGTATTGACTTCCACAGTTCCCCCTTAACTGCCTTTTCTTGATGACATTTTAGCCAATCTTTTTATAGTCTTCCTCAGCTTTATATGCATTCGTTGGCTTCATTTTTATATCCTCGCACAGTTGCTTAGAGGAGCCCATGGCTGTTGAGTGACAGCCTAAAGTTTGGGGTGTTGGAAATCTTAATAAGCTCTAAGGCCTACCACAATAATTAGAGTCAGGGATTGCAAAAACAGTGCGGACAAGTGGAAGGGTATCCAAACTTTTGCACATTCCACAATAACTGTTTCCTTTGTTCTTGTGTTTTAATGTTTCTGAAATAAAATGTAAGTTTGCATTCACATTTGCAAATAGGTTGTTTTTTTTCTTTAAAAAAAAAAAAAAACCTCATTCCTGCAGTAGTTGTTTCCTGCTTTGTACTTACAAAATTAATCAAACATGGAATTTGGTAAGAGGTGCCCAAACTTTTGCCTCCAAATGTATGTATGTATATTAATGTTCTAGGTGTATCCGTTTGCTGCTTTTCATGGATAAGGTGATGTATAAAAGTGATATACAGACACACACAATTTTAGGACTAGAATCTATACTGGGCAACAGCCCAATTACTTATCAGATCCCAATGTTGTTAACTATACCATTTGTATATCATATATAATATCTTGTGGAAAAGGGAAATATCCTTCATTTAGTACTTGTATTTGGATTGAGATTGCGTTAACTCTTTTGCAAAAAAAAACACCACCATATCTTTCATTGTTAGAAGGCAGTGTCTTTTGATAAGTTATCTAACCGTGGAAGTGACAGTACTATTGCTAATCATATGTAAACACTTTTTTTGAAATAAGCTTCAGTGGTACAATCCAACCAGAATGAATGTTTATCTTTTCAAAAAAAAAAGAAAAAAAAAGAAAAAAAAAAAAACACTCCTGCAATATTGTTATATTGGATCATCATGCTGCTAATGTAACTTGGGATACAATTCTCTCATGGTGCTACAACCTTTCTGTCACTTACAGATGTATTTTTACTTATAGAAAAAAAAATTACTATTTTATTATAGCAATAGTTGTATGATCTATTTTTATACTGTGACTTAGTTTGCCCTCATTGAACTTTGTAAAACACCACAGCGTATTAATATGCACTTGCAAAACATAAAAAAAATGTTAAAAAATGGAAAAGGTGGCAGAATGCTGCCTTTTTTTTTCTCTAACACACAGCTTTTGTTCATTAAACCTCTGTACAAGTGTTTGAGATGGGCATGATATATAGTGTGGAGTGAAGATCCTGCTGTATATTAAGAGAAGTTTCAACATTGTTACATCATTTGGGAAAGTATTCAGAATGGATGATGCGCTTCTGACTTTTTTTTTTTTGCTGAAATTTTTTTTTTTTTTTTTCAGTGGTTAAAAAGAAAAAAGATAAACCTGTTCGGACTCATGTGCTAAAAAAAAAAATATGTTTTAGTTTATAAAGGTTTTAAAGTAGAAGAAATTGCATTCCAGACTGAATTTTTGTTTATCTTTCTTGCATTTAAAAATGTTATCAAGAGATATGAGAAGTTGTGTTGCTTATCCTGTAAATGTACTTACAATGTATTCACAAACTACTGTTGTATTTGTATAAAATATAGACAAAAAGATTGCATATATATTTTTGTGTATAAGCTCTGTAAAATAGCAATCACATTATGAAGCTGCAGCAGTTCTTCATGTTAAGCATTCACATCCAAAGAGACAGGCTATTTATTGTCCAGATTCTCTGATATAAAGATACCTTGCTGCTATTTTAAACAATAGTGCTGCAGCTTTTCATGGCCTACAGTGTTTGCTGTACAAAATATGTGAAATCCACAAATTAAATAAAATTACAGAATGGTTTTAGAGAAAATGTATACATTGACTTTTAATACAGTTCTGTGTTTTGTTTTGTTTTTTTTTTTTCCATATACACTGGAAAAGTATGGACAGAGCAGACATGATTGAGGCACTTGGAACTTCCTTTCACACCTACTCTAATGAGCATGTGTTACAAACCTATAAAATATATCCTTATTAAAGGGGCAATATATATGACCTTGTTTAATATTAGCGCTAAAAAAACTCTTACTACCTCCTCTTGAAATCAGTGAAGGTTAAATGGAGATAGAGATGGTCTACATATAAACAAGTCCTTCCCTTTCACCTTTGCCAGGTTTACAAATAAGGAGGAGTTAATTGTATGGGGGTCTTATCATTATTTGATTAACTACATTCCACTTTAAGCAATATAGCCATTTTAATAGCTTCTTCTGTACCACAATGTGCCATTTTCCCTTTATTCTTATCTTCCTCCACTATTCTTCTTTGTCCCTTCTCTTTAATAGTTTTTTTCTTATCCTTCTATGTCTCTTTTCTAAATGTTCCACACTTTCCTGTTATTTTCTTCTTTTTTTTTTTTCCCTCTTGAAACCAATGTTTATACTTTATACTTTTTTGCTCTTCTCTGTGTTTCTGTAGTCATCTTTTTCTACATATAGCAGTTTTCATTTCCCTTCTTGTTCTTTTTATAATGTCCTTCAGTAGATTTTGATTCTTCTTACATTTAGTTTCAGCCTTTTTCTCTCCAGTTACAGTTTCTTGACTTTTTTCCATTGATGCTTCTCTTCTTCTCGTTTCTCATTATGATTTTGTGCAGCCCACCCCCAAGGCCTTTCATCTACTGCTCCCCATCCTCTTCTCTTCCTCCTGCTCCAACTCCTACTAATGACAAAAACATCACTGAATGCTCTGTCTTTCCCTATCAATGTGCCACACAAAATGTGCCTATTTTAGACAACTAATCTTCCTGAAATGCCTTTCCACCGACAATAAAGGGAATTGCCAATGGAAAGGCCCTACACATTGCTTCAGCTTTCTAAAGTCATACAAAGTTTCATCCTGCAGGCAATGTTGCATGACTTTGGAAAACCAAAACAATACTTAGGCCTTTCCATTGGCTATTCCCTTTATTACCAATGGAAAGGCTTTTTGGGGAGATTTGTTGCCCGCTGTAGCAGAGATACTTTTAAATGATTGTTTCACGATGAGCTTGGTCCTATGATAATGAAGAGATCTTTTAAAAATCTACACGTGTATGGCCAGTTTAACTGTTCAGAAGGCAGAAGTGCATGGTGCCACTGCTGCACACTTCCTGTGCTCCCAGGTGGTGTCCAGAGTGCATGCAAGTACAGTACAGCTTCCAGGAATTACTATACTGTGCATATGCCCAGGTCAAGAGGCCACAAGACACAATTGGGTGCACAGGATCCATTGCACGCTACAGGTTTGTGTTTTTTTTTTTATAGATGCACACTGACCAGCCAATTTAGCGTGGGGTTTTAACAACAACAACAACAACAGAAAAATTGTGCAGCATTCTAGGAAGTGCAATATATTTATTTGGCTGTACCAGTAGGGCTTTTAAGGGTCAAGTTACAGTATCTTTGACTCCACTGCACACAATGGTGTGGGTTGGGCTCTGTTTAGACAACAGATAAAAGGTGGTGGACATAGTAGAGCTGATAGCAACCACAGTGACACTAACTAGCACTTCTTCTGCAAAGAAAGCATTTTAACTTATAAGGGCTCTGGCACACGGGGAGATTAGTCACCCGCGACAAAACTCCCTGTTTGCGGGCGACTAATCTCCCCGGATTGCCATCCCACTGGTGAAAATGTAAATCGCCGGTAGGATGGCATATGCGTCGGCGTGATTTCACTGAAATCGCGCCGCCGCGTATGCCATCCCACCGCTGATTTACATTTAGCCGGTGGGATGGCATTTCAGGCAGATTAGTCGCCCGAGACACGGGAGATTTGTCGCGGTCGACTAATCTCCCCGTGTGCCAGAGCCCTAAAGGTTTGAAAAGGGTGCTTCACCTTTGAGTTAACTTTTAGTAAATTATAGAATGCCCCCCTATGCAAATGCTGACCGTTATTATTTATAGTTTTTGAATTATTTGCCTTATTCTTCTTTTAAGTCTTCCAGTCTGCCTGGTTGCTAGGGTAAAGAAGGCCCTAGCAACTAGATAGCTTTTGAAATACCAAAATGTGTGTGTGTGTGTGTATAATATATATATCAGTATAATATAATACACAGTAAATATGTTGTTGGTCTTTTCCTGCTGAGGGGTACAAAACTATTTCTTGAAAGTGCTCTGTTCATTATTGGCAAGATTGCTGCCTATCCTTGGTCACAGAGTATTTTTTTTTGAAAACAGGACAGACTTCAAACCCAAAGGGAATATGATGGAACTAAAAATGTAATTGTAGCTCCAAACTCCCATAAAAGTTGAGATGCAAGACAGGGGTGTCTCTCAGATTGCCTGATGGAAGCTGAGCATGTAATTCGAAATTTGAATCATAAAAGCAGCGCCTATCTTAGGCTAAGGTGGCAAAATTTGAAGAGATTTGGAAATTCTTCATAGGATTTTCTAATGCGATTAAGGATTGAGAATATTCTTGCCCTTTGGGGTTTTAATAGGCCTATGGCCCTGTTTTGCCAAAGCTGTGAGTTCCATGACATGAACCATAATGGGTACAAATGTCCATTGAGTGCAAGGTATTAAGAAGAAAATCTAGTCGCATTTTTTTTAATATTAGCGGTCTAAGACAGCATGGCTTGAAATTACATACAAATGAATGCTAGACTAAAGCCTAGGTTAGGTTTGGCAACTCTATAAGGCACTTTGATAGTTGTAATTCTACAACAACTTTTGCCTTACATTGGTCTATCTTCTCAAGCTTATCCATAGGCCTCACAAATGCTACATATTCTTGAAAACCATGAGATAACTTTTTTACACTTTGCCATTTGTGTAATAATCTGGCTGTTTTGCCAGCAAGTTTATCCATAAATCATTGTATGAACTCTCTAATAGCACTAAAAGGTAAGTTATTTCTTTCCATAATAGCCTGGAAAAGACAGTTTATAGGAGCTCATTCTCCATGACTCGGCATAGCAGTGAAATAATGACGGCTAAATTAGGCACATTAATGTATTTCCTATGTCTTGTCTCCTGCTGTATAATTCACAGCTTTTGGGGCAAAAAGTAAAAATTCTAGCTGCCACTCTACATGGAGTGGTCTTATTCATCAATGGCAATAGAAATCAGAAAGATACTGGCAAATACACATTAAAATGATACTGACAAGAAAAAAAATTACTTTTCAAAATATGAATGTATATTGAAAGTTCCCTATAGGTCATGTTGATCATTTTTGCACTAATTGGGCTGCTTTTGCATGTAATTGTTACTTGAAGTTCCTGAACCTGAGTGTTTTGCCAACCTGACTGTCCCTTCTTCACCTGTCAGTTATAGCTTCTAATGCTAATGGACTCCTGCTGCACAAATATGGCCGCCTCCTCATAGAGGATCAAGGGGCTTTGATGGGTAATGTAAAAGCATCAGGCAAATACTTTTATAGCAAAATTATAAATATCAAGCGAAGATAATGTTATAATAGATGTAAAAAAAAAGGGTTGGGTATTTCTGGTGTCAGTATCTCTTTATCAAAATGTGAGTTTAGAGCTTAATACCTAAAACTCGCCCACAGTGTATTCATTCCTATTGGATTTTTGGAAGCATATTTATCAATGGGTAATGAGTTTACCATTTAATAAAATTTTTATAGGAATAAATAGAACATAGCTGAGTTTTTATTTATTAAGCCCTAAACACACATTTTGATAAATCTGCCCCTAAATGAAAAGGCTAGTAAATAGTGCTTGAAAGACATAATGGCAGTGCATAGAAAGAAACACTGCATGGTATGCTCCGGTGTCAGATTTAATAAACAACACGCAAAAGGGGTTCATACTTATAAAGCTCAGCCTTGCCCTTTAAAACTTGTACATGCACACACAGCCAACTGTCTGCTACACAAATGTACTTTGCCTCTTCAACATCAAACCTGATACTTAGCCCTAAAATATATCCTTGGCAACCAATAGAGGAAAAGGAAGTGTCACAATGTTTCCACCATAGAGCAAGGTGCAAAGGTTTTTTAGGAAAGAGAGACAAAACATTTCCATGTCAAGCCACAAAAGAAAAAAACATTTGGCGGAAGACAGGTTTGTTTATTATTTACTACCCTTTTCTTTGCACCAAGCCACTGTGTAAAAAATCATGGCAGTCAGTGGTCTCTTTAGATTTCAGTGCACTGCAGGGTTGGTAATCCATGGGTGGGGACTTTCCTAACCTTCTGCTTGGTCTCTCTTAATGACATTATGGAAATACAGGTATGGGACTTGTTATCTAGAATGCTTGGGACCAAGGGTATTCTGGATAAGGGGTCTTTCCATTATTTGGATCTCCATACCTTAAGTCTACTAAAAAAATCAAAACATTATTTAAACCCAACAGGATTGTTTTGCATCCAATAAGGATTAATTATATCTTAGTTGGGATCAATTACAAGGTGCCGTTTTATTATTACAGGGAAAAAGGAAATCAGTTCTAAAATTCTTAATTATTTGGTTAAAATGGAGTCTATGGGATAAGGGCTTTCTGTAATTCAAAGCTTTCTGGATAACGGGTTTCCGGATAAGGGGTTCGATACCTGTAATGGAAAAAAAATTTTATGTCGGACAGTGTTTTACACTTTGGCTTAAAGGAAAATTATACCCCCCAAACAATGTAGGTCTCTATAAAAATATATTGCATAAACAAGCTCATATGTAAAACCCTGCTTCTTCTAAATAAACCATTTTCAGAAAAATATATATATATATTTTTTTATCTAAATGTGCTATTTGGTAATACTAAATAGAAAATTGCCAATTAATGAATTAAGAGCATCCTGTCCTGGGATTACATGATTCATGGTGCACACAAACAAGCCAAGGCACACAAATGCTATGCCCCATCAGCCAATGAAAAGGCAGAGTTCTGTTTTTTACTCCCATACTTCTTCCTGTTACAGTTAGAGCTGCATTATTTCTGGTCAGGTTATCTCTGAGGGAGCACACAGCCCATCACTAAATGGTGGATCAAGGGAACGGATGTAAAAGGGCAATATTCACTGATTATATATTATATATAATTCCAGTTTGGTCAGATTTTTAAATAGGTCACTTAACATAATATAAACTATCAGTTGGTTAAGTGTTCATTCGGGAGTATAGTTTTCCTATAATCTTAATGTCCCTTTATACTGATTCTGGCAAATTTTTCTGTAAAACTGACGCAAAAATTCACTGAGTGAGGAAAAATCATGGTCACGTCACAGACAAGAAAAACTGAATCCATGAGCCTAGCCATGCTTGAAGACTATAATTATGCAGCTGTTCCTTAAAATTACTATTGGGCAAATCTCGAAAGTAGAGAAAGTTTTAGTAGCCCTTTAAAAAGAATCCTGGAATTCCAGTTGTGACACACTGCATATACATCTTAATGGCCTTTCCTTTCTCATTACCAATTCTGCCCAAAACAAAAATATTTTCACCTGGCAGTTGTTTATAGTCAGGGTTCCTGAAAAATATATCCGGCTTTGAAATTTGACATGAGCTGCATTAAAGTGAAACGGCTCGTCTGTCTGTGCTGATCAGCCTTCAGCTGGGGAAAACTTTTAGTGTATCTCAAAACAGGTTTTCCTATAGAAGCAGTGACTGGATGCAACTGAAACTAACACACTTTGTATCTCCTTTTAGGCATGTTATCCTTTTTATTTTTCAGCCCACTCTTGAGTTATCGAAGAGGGGAAAAACTCTCCAGAAGATGTATTGATCCTCAAGAATTCCCCCTAGGTGGTCTACCCCCCACCATGGGTAACCATTGTAGATGAAGAGGTAACTCTGCATCAAGAAGAAAAAGGAATGTTAATGACCTGTATGTCTTTCCTGTTGGGCTTCAATTACCAGGCATTCATCATTATGTAGTTTCTCCATACACACTTACACTGGATGGAGACAATCACTTGTACTTAAATGCTGAGTACAAGATTGTTTTGAATATATACATGAAAAAAATTGTAAGACTGGCACACCCTGTAAAAACATTACTATGAACACATTGTACAGAATTTATTTATTTGAACAAATTGTGTACAGTGTATATAGTGCACCCCGCTATATATATTTTTATTATTAACATTTATTTATAAAGCACCAACATATTCCGCAGCTCTGTACAATAAGTGGGTTTCATACATTGGACATACAGAGTAACAAATAAAGCAATCAATAATTGATACAAAAGGTGGAGGGCCCTGCCCAAAAGAGCTTACAATCTACAAGGAGAATATGTCATGAAAAACCTGTATTAGATAAATTACTTCTTGTAAACAAGTAAAAAAAACAGACTGATATATCATCATCATCATCATCATTTATTTATATAAATTATGCAGCGCTTCTCAATAAATTTAAACAAACAGGGATCTTAAAAAGTTTAGCAAACAATGGTATACAGAGTAACTATAGGGTCAGAGGGCCCTGCTTGCAAGATCTTACAATCTACAGGGTACTTTTTAAGGTAAATTAACAGGACAAAGAATATCACAAAATCTACTGCAATGCTTTAGGGCAGTGCTGTCCAACTGGCGGCCCGCGGGCCCCCTCTGTGTGGTCCCCCACCTGTCTGGCTGCTTTGATGGCTTACCTTTGTGTAAGCTTTAAATGGTATCAGTACTGAGATTAGTTGCCCTCCTGCATTGTTCTCACCTCAGATTTAGGCTGTAAACCCCCTGTATTGTTTAAAAAAATGTAATCCCCTGTGTTGTTCACACCTTTTAATCCCTGCATTGTTCACCCTCTGCAATGTTCACACCTCAGGCTTGGGCTGTAATCACTCACATTGTTCACCTGTTCACACCTCAGACATTGTATGTACTGCCTGGCCTATGCTGCCTGTGTGTATGGCACACACTGGCAGCATAGGGCAGGCAGAGTATGGCACACACAGGCAGCATAGGGCAGGCAGAGTACTGCCTGTGTGTGCCATACTCTGCCTGCCTTATGCTGCCTGTGGGAGGTGAACCTGGCAGGGGTTTGTTCTGTGAGTTTATTAGCAGTCGGAAATAGCCAATAAATGGTCCCTAAGGTGTGTAATTATGTGCTGGGGGGTTACTGTGCTATACACAGGGGAGGAGGCATATGGATTTATGTCTTAATATGACATAATATAATTATTTCACAAATGAATGACGGTTGATATCCCTGCAGTGAGGACCATGCATTTAGGTTTTTGCTGCACTACCACCATTGTGATAAAATGGGTGTGGTTTGAAGTGGGCGTGGTTTAAAAGGGGAGTGGTCAAAACTGGCTTCCATTATCGGCCCTCCACCATGTATGCTAGAGAAATTCTGGCCCTCGGCACCGCAGAAGTTGGACAGCACTGCTTTAGGGGATCCCAAGTCACATCCAGGCTCAGTTGTAGAAAGAGTGCTGAATGAGAATGAGAGCTAAGAGCCAAAGTGCTGGTAAAGCCATAATGGGCTGCAAGGATAGAGACCCGAGGTGGCCAGCAGCTAATTGCACTGCAGTTGCAGAAACTCCGCCTTAGCATATCAGAGGTATTTTGAAATGTAAATAGCTCGGTAATATCCAATTCAGCCGGCAGGTGGCACCAACCCTTAAGGTTGGCCTGTAGTGTGGGATTCCCCTTCAGTGACCTATATAAGGTGCAGGAACTTCTTTGGCTTGAGAACATCAAGATGGCAAGACAGACTGCAGAGCCAGACCAGGTGGGAGGCTGCACCCTGTTTTAGGCTAGTTAGGAGATTAGAATCAAGCTTATCTCAAGGTGAAAGGTAGTCAGTAGAGGCAGCCTGTAGCCCAAACAAGAAAAGAAGTTGATATTTGCAACAGGACCCTAGGCGATTGTGCTAATGGCATTCTGCTACTGCACATCCACATGGCAGAGACACTGGATGTTTCTAGAGAGGGAACATTGTATGAGTGAGGATGTGAGAGATTCCTCTAGAGAAGCGCTGATTTTGTGTAACTGATTAATAATGAATAATTGGGCTTCCAGTGCTCCAGTTCTGTACCTTGTCATACCTATGAGAAGCTGCTAAATAAAGTCTGCCTTGGTTCATTGCATTACTTGGTTAAACATCCACTTCTTATACAATCCGCTGGCAGAAATGAAATGCCATCCCACATAAATTAAAATTCTACATGCAAAAGTGAAATATTGCTTCATTTTAATCAAAATAGACAGAATACCACAGCAAATTGATGATTTATTTTAACTATGTTACAATATAAGAACAGAAATAGTGTAAAATGCAAATGCATTCAAACTGATCAAATTAAAAATGACCCCAGGCCTGCCTGCGGGGTGTCGCCACACTCGGTATGAGACAGATAAGTGTGAACACTTTCTCAGGATGTTGGAGGGTGCAGCCTTATATTCAATAAAGTGAATCCTTTTATATCATTTAAATCTCCTATATATACAGGACTTTAAAACACTGTCTCATTCTTGTTTTTTATCCAATTGGTCTCCTTTAATGGCATAATTTGACAAAAAAGAGGCACTTAAAGGAGACATATTGGATAAATGGGAAAACCCTAATTTTGTAGGCAATTCTGAATAATACATGGTTCTGGTTTCACTTTGGGATAAAATTGAATACTGTCTGCAAAAATGACCCCTTTATTGGAGCTCCTTGTAGATCTTATCAGTTCTCTGTCCCTGTTTCAAATGAGAGGTGGGTATGTCCTAACGGTCCCTGCCAGAAGCACAGTAGGAGGGGGAGAGCCAATCACAGCCCTGCAGGCATACAAGCACAGACAGTCTTCAGTTCCCTATCAGGTCAGCCTAGCTGCTGATTGGTTCCTATCCTACAGTGCAGGGTACGGAGGGCCGCCGGCTCCCCAGCTCATCCAGAGAATTCAGGCAGCAGGAAGTGGAACAGATGGGCGGGGCTAGTGGGGTTTTGGTGGAATTTCTCAATAAATCAGTCTGAAATACAACTTTTTTAAGCACATTCCTTCTATATCTAGAGGAGTATAATTCACTGGTACTTTCTTAATTTTTATAGGATATGTCTCCTTTAATCGAGAATATACTCATTTTCAATAAAAACTTTTTATTACACAAGGTGGTATTTGGTTGCCATGTTTCAAATAAATACAGGCAGGTTAATTGATTGTTAATCAACAATAAAGTTGATATTATCAGTAGAAATTAGGTTGGCGCTTAAAGTGGATAACAGGAGAGTCACAAAAAATTAAGACAAAGTGTTTCTTGCCTGTAGGGAACATAATCATAGGTTAAGTAAGGTTTTTAAAGAAGAACTAAACCCTAAAAATGAATATGGCTATAAATGTCATATTGAGCTTAATTCACTAGACTAAGGGGCTGATTTACTAATCCACGAATCCGAATGAGAAAAATTCAGATTGGAAAACAAACATTTTGCGACTTTTTTGTGATTTTTTCGTAAATTGTCGCGACTTTTTCATAGCCATTATGACTTTTGTGAATTGTCGCGACTTTTTCATAGCCATTATGACTTTCGCGAATTGTCGCAACTTTTTCGTATTGAGCGCTCGAAAAATTGTTTCCCAATCCTATTTATATCTATAGGTTCTCTTGCTTCCTGTCATAGTAGATGCGTATGAAAACACAAGTCCATCAAGTTTGGCCTTCTGCCTGTCTTCTAGTTGATCCAGAGGAAGAAGAAACTCTAAGTTGCTGTCTGGTTGCAAATGAAAAGTCATAACTATAAAGTTTATTTTTTTGCCTCCGTACTTCTGATCTCAAGAGATGGTTTCCCCTGGAAGGAAGGACAAATGTATAAGTTTACTATATGGTCTCCTTATAAATGTAGTGATCATAACCCTCCTGAAGAACATCTTTTCCAGTGTAAGCAATTCCTTAGTTGCTCTTCTCAGGACTTTCTTTATTTATGTCTCTAAAGAGTACTAGAGACTAAAACCACACTACTTATTATCTACACCCCTTATATATATATATATATTGACATTGAATCTCATCTGCCATTTAGACCCCCAGTTTAACCATTTGTTCAACCTGAAAAATCATACAGCGCTATGTAATTCCATCTATGATGTATCAGCATGGACATATTGCTTTCAACTCCCTCCTCCAAGTTATTAATGAAGATTTAATAAAAGTTAACCAAAGCACACCACATAGATCCCTGGTTCATTTAGACAACTAACACTGATATTTAGGTAGGGCCCTTTTTACCTCCTGTATCGGTTCTTGGTTGCTATGTATGTATGTATGTACAACTTTATTTATAAATCGCTACAAGGATACGCAGCACTGTACAATCTTACAATATACAGAATTACACAAAGGGAGTACAAGTGTTACAATAAATACAATAAATAAGTATAAATACACAGATATTAAGTGCCATGTGGTATGAGACACAGTCAGAAGAAGGTCACTGCCCTGTAGAGCTTACAATCTAAGTATGTAAATCTATTCAATGTATGTTCCCATTTATTGTACAGAGCTGTTAAATATTTTGATGCTTTATAAATACATCCTAATAATAAGAATAATAACTACTATCTGTACACAATCCTTAGCCAGTTCTCATGTAAACCAACAGACCTTAAATTTAAAAGCAATTGTTAAATGACAAAATCTAACAACATCATTTTCCAACTACCCATTATAAAAAAAGTTTTCTGTTTGACATGGTCTGACATGCTGATTACTTCTTATGTAATATATTATTAAAAAAAAAACAACATATTCAACAGGAGAGTACAATAGATCTATAAAACAAACCTCAAATAATTTCCCTACTACAGATATCAAACTAACAACTGCCTATCTGAGAATCTAATTTCTTTCTAAATAATGGAATATGTCAGCTTCTCAATCTTAAATTAGATGATAGAGAGTCTGACAAAATAAAACTGGCTTGGCTAAAATTGAGCAAAGCTCTCTAATATAGAAGGATTTATACCCATGGAGCCTTGTTCACGTTAACTTAAATTAACTTAAAAGAGTACTGAACCCTAAAAATGAATATGGCTAGAAATGCCATATTTTGTATACTGTACTTACTGCACCGGCCTAAAGGTTTAGCATCTCAATAGCAGTAACGTTCCAGGACTTCAAACCTGTTACAGCAGCTCCCCATCTTGGAAAGTGTCAGTGACATTCTCAGTGTGCCCTGGGCAGCTGTTAGGAAGCTAGTTTATTAGTTCTTTAAATGCCAGTCTTCATCAAACCACCCAATCTTGTGTGAGCATCTGACATGCACGGTGTGGACTTTGGCCTTAAAATGCATGGTTGTACATTATACTGATGGAAAAAATGCCATGTGTGACATTAGCCTTAAGAAAAACTTGAATGGGTTACTTCATTCACATCTGTCTCTACACCAGTGGAGCTTACAATCTAAGGTCCCTATCACATTTACAAACGCTATGGTCAGTTTTATCAGGGCCCATTTAATATGCCTGTATGTTTTTTAAAGTGTGAGAGAAATCCAGAAGAAACCCACAAATACACTCACCAACCCCTCTGATGTTGCTCCCAGTGGCCTCCAAGTAGGTTTTTATTTTTGAATTTCTGACTTGAAGACAAGATTTGGAGACATAAAGACAGTGTACTGTCAAGCAGAGCCTCTTCTAGTCTGCCAGTCATCATTGGGCTATCAAATAACCAATCACAGCCTTTACTGGTCATCGTTTTTCATGCTTGTGTTGCTCCCCAACATTTTTTACATTTAAATGTTGCTCATGGGTAAAAAAGGTTTGGGACCCCTACCATAGACAGTCACTATTTATTGGGCTGGTGGGGGCTGTTTGGGCCTCTGTGTACTTGAAATCCAGGCCTGCTTGGGGCGCAAACATGTATAGCTGTGTGGTTGTATCAGGCCTTAGTTAAAAGGTCTCTCTGATGGCAGCCTTGCCTGCAACATGTGGATTTTAAAGGTATTTGGTTTCAGAGAAACAAGGTGGCAATGCTGTGCATTTGTAATCATAAATCATTTCCTGCTGTACAGTTGTTTGAAAGAGCAGTCTATTGTACTTTTCTTCCACATACGAACACAAATTTCTGTGTGTGTCTGTGTATGTGTGTAAATTTATATCCATACAATTCTTCTTTCTTCACACCATGCTGCTTAGTAGAGAAGCAGCGCAGTGATGTTTATGGAGTGCAAATCTATACAGGTCTCTGTTTAAGAATCCTTTTAAGAATACAAACCAAGAATAAATACTTTGAGTTTTTTTTTTTTTTTTCATCCCCTCCCCCAAAAATGTAATTAGAAACCCTGGGAAGGTATTTTCTACACAGTTCATAAACTTCAAGTTAGGATCTAAGCAGGAATGCAGAATAGGGTTAGTGAGGCTACTCGGCGGCGCATGTGGCAGATGTTAAATGCCTAAACGACAAACTATAACATTCAACTACCAAATGCCAGAAATTCACACATGTGCCCTAATTCATACATGATCACTGCAGCCATGAAATGCTTGGGATCTACATTTGGATGAACTGAAAACTGAGCTCAAATGAGTTCAAATCGATTCACAGTGAAAACTAAGTGAAAAATTAAGAATTATCAAAGTTTGTTATTGCTCAAGGGCACTGTTTTTATTTACCAGTGCATAGAAATCTATGGTAGTTATGGGGATCTCCTGTTCAAAAAAAATAGTGACCATTCCTATGTATGTATGTATGTATAACTTTATTTATAAAGCGCCACAATCTTACAAAATTACACACAGGGAGGACAAGTGATATCATAAATAGATACAATATATATATATATATATAGCAAGACAGTGAGCCGCACACACCAGGACTTTGCAGAAAAAATAACAAATTTATTTATGAAAAGAAATCCAACGTTTCGAGCACTAACTGTGCTCTTCCTACTTTTTTTTCAAGTCACTTTGATTTCTGTCTTGCATTTATCTGTTACATGTTATGATTATGCTTGTTTCATTCGCTCACCACCTGGTTGTCACTATACATATGGGCACAGTTTGTTTATTTGGGTTGCCATGGTTACCTTCATTCTTTTTGGCGCCCTTTTTGTTGGGGTGGGTTTTTAAAGGGGTTGGGTTTACACTGTCTTTTGGTTTTTTCCCTGAGGAAGAGCACAGTTAGTGCTCGAAACGTTGGATTTCTTTTCATAAATAAATTTATTTTTTCTGCAAAGTCCTGGTGTGTGCGGCTCACTGTCTTGCTGTATTTTTTTGCTAGCACCCCGGGCATTTGAGCTTTAATAGAGTGTGCTCCGTTTGTTTCTATATATATATATATAAAAAAACAAAAACCACTGGCACTCACGTATAACCCACAAATCTGCCTGGGCGCAGTCTTCCAAAAAACAGACCGAAAATAGGACAACGAATAAGCCGCTCTGTCAGGACTTAGGTGCCACATGGGAGTAAGTGCCATGTGGTATGAGACACAGTAGGAAGGAGGTCCCTGCCCCGTAGAGCTTACAATTCTATATAGATTTATTGGACATTTTTACTGATTAAACTACTTACAAAGTTATTTGTTAGTTAAATTACTGTTGATAAAAAATCTGTCAAACTGGGGCTATAACACTGTTCAAAGAATAAAGGGAACACAAAAACAAGACATCCTAGATCTGAATGAATGAAATATTCTTATTAAATAATTCGTTAATAGTTAAATGTGCTGACAACAAAATCACACAAAAATTATCAATGGAAATCAAATTTATCAACCCATGGAGGTCTGGATTTGGAGTCACACTCAAAATTAAAGTGGAAAAAAACACTACAGACTGATCCAACTTTGATGTGATGTCCTTAAAACAAGTCAAAATGAGGCTCAGTAGTGTGTGTGGCCCCCACGTGCCTGTATGGCCTCCCTACAATGCATGGGCATGCTCCTGGTGTGGTGGCGGATGGTCTCCTGAGGGATCTCCTCCCAGACCTGGACTAAAGCATCCACCAACTTCTGAACAGTCTGTGGTGCAACGTAGTGGTGGAAGGAACGAGACATGATGTTGCAGATGTGCTCAATTGAATTCAGGTCTGGGGAACGGGCGGGCCAGTCCATAGCATCAATGCCTTCGTCTTGCAGGAACTGCTGACACACTCCAGCCACATGAGGTCTAGCATTGTCTTGCATTAGGAGGAACCCAGGGCCAACCGCACCAGCATATGGCTCTGGCAGTGCTCGTCCTGCTCCTCCTTGCACACAGGTGGAGGAAGCGGTCCTGCTGCTGGGTTGTTGCCCTCCTACGGCCTCCTCCACGTCGTCTCCTCCTCCTGTCTACTGGTAGCGCCTCCATGCTCTGGACACTACACTGACAGACACAGCAAACCTTCTTGCCACAGCTCGCATTGATGTGCCATCCTGGATGAGCTGCACTACCTGAGCCATTTGTGTGGGTTGTAGACTCCGTCTCATGTGAGTGAAAGCACCGCCAGCATTCAAAAGTGACCAAAACATCAGCCAGAAAGCATAGGAACTGAGAAGTTGTCTGTGGTCACCACCTGCACAACCACTCCTTTACTGGGGATGTCTTGCTAATTGCCTATAATTTCCGCCTGTTGTCTATTCCATTTGCACAACAGCACGTGAAATTGATTGTCAGTCAGTGTTGCTACCTAAGGCTAATGCCAGATGAGGCGTAGGGCGGATATTTTCGGCAAGTGGAAAAGCGCTTGCTGAAAATTCTGCCCTTCGCCTCCTACATATGCCTGCACCCGAATGAATGAGATACACTCGGGTGCAGGCACATGTAGCCGATATACGCATAAAAACACGAGACTTTGCATTATCTCACATTTTCATGTGTATATCGGCTACATGTGCCTGCTCATTATTGCCACAATTTATAATAAGGGATTGCTTTCTCCTCCTAAACTGTTCTACATTACTAACCTGGTGGCAGGGAAATAAAACTGGGAATCCTCTGTGGTGTTGGTGGGAATGAATGAGAAACCTGCCATTAAATACAGCTCAGAGTCTGCACCTCAATAGGGTCCTGCTGGCACATTGAGTTAGGCCTAACAAGGATATAGGGCTGATTCACTAAAGTGCGATAAATTTTATCGCACGCTTTTTTGCGTTAAATTAGACGCGATAATTAGCGCGCGATTCACCATAGTATTATCACGTGCATTAAGTTGCCATATCGCATGCACTATTTTAACGCATGTGTTAATTAGCGCACAGAAAAGAATACTAACGCATGATTCACAATCACTTAGACGCGCTAAATATTGCATTAGGCTATGCGAAAATTAACACCTACTTCAGGCAGGCGATAATTATAGAAAAGTACAGTTAATGAACTTTTGGCAATAAAATATGGACTTACAGTGTTATTTATTCAAGTCTGTGTTTCCCCTAGAGTGACGCAGCCGCCAGTTTGCAGGGAAATGGTCATTTTTAATACAGTAATTTTCCGCAAGTATTGGCGTGTATGGCTAACATTGTGTGCGTTCATTCGCACGACTATATGCGGCTACAAGTGATGAAATGTTTCGCCAGGCATGGATTTGCAGCAAATTTTTGGACGTGCGGCGAATTTTTCTGCGGCAATTTTTTTCATGCGTTTCCAGAAACAATCTGCCAATGGCAAAACGCATGAAAAAATTTGCCGCACGTCCAAAAATTGACACAGGCGTCAAAAAATAATAGTCACAGCAACAATTTTTTTGCCCGCACAAAATTTTTGCCGTTTCGTGGATCTTTCGAAAGATTTACTAATTTTTCACTAAAGATAACCAGAACACATTTGCTCATCACTAGTGGCTACTATTTATAAGCATCTACTATTTATATGCTACCATTTATATGTGGCTAATATTTATATACACTGTTTATAAGCTACTATTTATATCCGGCGACTATACGCGTGCGTTATTTAGCGCATGTACAGTCAAATACCGCTTGAAAATAGTCTTCGCGAGTTAAATAACGCATGCAATATTGCGCGTAAAATAGCGCAAGTATGCTTATAGTGAATCATGCGAAAAGTCGCGAAAATTAAGACACAATAAAATTTTTAACGCATGCTATAAATAGGGCACGTTTTATCGCACTTTAGTGAATCGGCCCTAATGACCTAAAACACAGAGGGACCCATTCAAAGGAGAAGGAAAGGTACAATCCCTGGAGGAAGGCACCCCCAGTGATTGTAATCGCTTACCTTATACCCCAGGCTGGTGCTCCTGTTATCAGTATGCTGGCTGGGGCAACCAATCAGCAATTTGTTTTGAACAGTCTAGAACTTATTAATTGCTAACCACACTTGTATGCTTGTAAGTCAGCCAAACACATTAAACATGCGCAAGACAACTTTATAAAAAGCTATCAACAAAAAGCAATTAAAATTCAGCTTTCTTACAGTTATAGTGTGCATGCACAGATAAACGTACGGATGCAGTTATATCTCTGGTTGTCTTAACCACTAACTCTACAACAGTGTCGCTTAAACTAGACTTCAGTTTATCGAGTTTACAGGGACTGTAGCTCTACCCTAAATTAAATCTGCTCCTGTCCACCCTAATAGGCATGGCAGTGGGCTGTTAGTGTGCAGATGGGACAGACTGTGAAAAATGTATAGTTTACCACAGGGATCCCCAACCCTTTATACCTGTGAGTCACATTCAAATGGATTGGGGAGCAACACAAGCATGAAAAGGGTTCCTGGTGGTGTCAATAAAAGCAATAATTGGCTATTTAATAGCCCCTATATGGACTGGCAGCCTACAGAAGGCTCTGTTTGGCATTATACTGGGTTTTTATGCAACCAAAACTTGCCTCAAAGCCAGAAATTCAAAAATAAGCACCTGGTTTGAGGGGGCACAGGGAGCAACATGTTGCTAACGAGCCACTGCTTGGAGATCACTGGTTTACCAGAAAAGAGCAGATTGGCCTTGCCTTTGCTGGCATTTATACACCAATAAAACACTTTGGGGCGTATTTATTAACACTGGAGACAAACATCACCCGTGATATTGCCCATAGCAACCAATCATATCTTTGCTTTTGTTTTCTAACTTGTAGGTGACTGTTCAAATCTAATTGCCAATTGGTTGCTATGGGCAACATCACTGATAATGTTTGTCTCCAACATTAATAAATATGCTCTTTTGTGTGCCACTGGCCTAACCCTCTAAAAACACTCTGCCTTTTGCAAAGCACCTTGATCTAAGCACTTCCACTAGGCCAGTGTGGTAAGTCCCTCACATGAGGGCTAATTAACTATGTAGGAACAAAGTACTTAACACAGGGGCAAAGGCAAGAATACTTGTGCAATATCAGGCAAGAACGGAGCTCAAGGAGTTGCATTAGTCTCTTTACCTTTTGCTACTTGCCCTTGCACTTCCCTTCTTGTACGATTCAGGGGGCACAAGCAAGGACTGCCAGGCATGCAAGGAACTACAGAGTCATGCGTTTAAAGGGGATTCAAAGCCCAAAATACAATACAATATATGGGTGGATTGTGCTCAGGGATATTCTATCTTCTTTAGCCCAGCAAATTAAAGTTCAGCTTGACATGTGCACAACATACATACATGTTTGGCACGGAAAAGTATGAGTTGATAAATGAATGAAAGGTACAAAGTAACCCACTGCAACCAATCAGCTGGTAGCATTTAATGGCCAGCTGTTTGAAAACAAACATCTCATTGGTTGCTAGGGGGTCACCACAACCATATCAAACTGTACATCTTTTTACTATTATTACCCTAAAAAGTTTTTAACACATTCAGGCCACCCTATCCCACAATGCACCCTCATGCAACACATCCCTACACCAAAATATAAAGACATTAAAAGCCCCATGAAACAGGGTCGGACTGGGCCTAGACCCGATCCCTGTTACTGCTTCCCATGGCCGCCGACGTCCTCCCCTGACGCGTTTCACTTACGCGCACTCAGGGGTGGACATTGTGCCCTGCACCCCCCAGTCTGACCCTGCCATAAAATGACATGACCTATACAAATTTGTTTTGCAGATTATCAAAACCTTTTGCAGTTAGATCTGTAGTTTGAAAATATTAGAACTTATGCCTCTGACTTCTATGTTGATGGAAGCAATTGGGTTTGGATTGGAAACCCAATGTAGTGCCACACTCACCTCCTTTATGCTTCCACTCCTGTGTTTACTACTGTATAGAGTGCATTTACTCTGCACTAAAAAAAAATTGAAAAAAAAATTCATCTCTTACCAGGCACATATTTTGCTGCCACTGGTCAAGTGCCCCTCATACAAGGGTCTTACCTTCCTTGTTACCTTCATGCATGCTCATTTTATGTACTAATCCAGGCTATGTTATCTGCCTATGCCAACAGGGGTTGTTCACCTTTTAGTTTACTTTAAATATGATATAGAGCATAATATTCTATGACAATCTGCAGTTGGTCTTCATTTTTTATTATTTCACTTTTTGTTCAGCAACTCTCCAGTTTGGAATTCCAACTATCTTGTTGCTAGGGTCCAAATTGCCTTGGCGACCAGGAATTGGTTTGAATGAGAGACTGATATATTTAGAGAAAGAAAAGTAACAAAAAGTAACAATAACAATAAAACTGGAGCCTCACAGAGCTGCTGGGGTCAGAGACCCCCATTTAAAAGTTGGAAAAAATCAGAAGGCAAATAATTAAAAAAGTCTGGTCAATATTTTTAAACTACAGTATTTATTGCTGTGCCCATACGTTCATATACCTGTAACATTTTTTGAAAAGCAAGCAACAGTTTAAGGGAACTTGAACCATAAATATCTGAAAAAAAAACTTTGCTCTGATCTGAACAACAAGCCCAGTTTATAAACTGCAGGTGACGAGTCATTTTTCAGTGTTGTTTGAGCAAAATCCCAGCAGGGGGCAGCAGAGAACAGTATATTTTCTGGTTCATTGGAATTCAAACAGCCTGTGGGTGTGCAAAACTGTGACTTTATCTAGTTGCAGAAATACATCTTTTGCAGGTGCACAGTGTGGGGTGGAAGCAAAAATTATTTTATTTTTATGGGGCGAAATTGGTGATAATTTTGAGTAGCAAACATAAAAAAAATGTATAAACAACACGTAAAACTGTGTATAAGAAAAGGCCATGGCAGTTAGAGTACAAAGTAACACTGTTGTGGGCACACATTTAGCGATACTGACATGAAGAATCCCATTTATATGGCTAATATATATATATTATAGGGCAGCCCATACATCAGGCGCACCCTCCAACCAATCGGCCCTTGGGCTGAATAGGCAGGGACATACATGGTATTGCCATCTTTCTATTGTTCAGATTGTTTTATTTTTTAAATTGTTAAAAAAGCACAGATGATGAGACAGGAGGAAAGGAGCTGTTTGAGCCCCACACACTGGCCAACATGGGGCATCGGCAGATGGGAGCTGCTTGGTTTCTGTGCTGAGTGATGGGCATGTGACTGACATGAGATTGATTCATGCTCATTCCCTGGCCTTGTTGTTTTATTACTACAGGTAATGCACCTATTATCTATAATGCGTTGGAGCCAGGGCCTTCTGGGTAAGGGGTCTTTTTGTAATTTGGGTCACTGTGCCTTCAGGATACTGGAACAGGTCTGGATTGGTACTAAAAATAGGCCCTAGTATTCCAAGTACACAGAGTCCCGTCCCCCCCCTCCACTAAATAATGACTGTCTATGGCAGGGATCCCCAACCTTTTTTTTTTTACTCGTGAGCCACAGTCAAATGTAAAAAGACTTGGAGAGCAACACAAGCACCATAAAAGTTCATGGAGGTGCCAAATAAGGGCTGTGATTGGCTATTAGGCAGCCTCTATGCACACTATCAGCTAACAGGGGGCTTTATTTGGTAGGAAATCTTGTTTTCATTCAACCAAAACTTGCCCCCAAGTCAGGAATTCAAAAATAACTCCCTGGTTTGGGGGCACTGAGAGCAACACCCAAGGGGTTGGGGAGCAACATGTTGCCCCTGAGCCACTGGTTGGGGATCTCTGGCCTATGGCATCTTCAGCAGCCCCTGTGGCATTTGCCAGAATCCACAGATTGTCAGTCTGGCCCTGAACTGGATACATTTATACATGTGCCATTGCTGACTGAATGGGGCCATGTGGCAGCAACTCAGCCCCAGGGGATTAGCGCACACTGTGCGCCTTTGCATTGGGTGCTTTTGGCCCAGCTCTATAGAATACACTGGGAGAAAGCGCTATTTGGCTAATATGATGGATGTGGCTGATTGGGCAGGTTAATATGTATGCGGCTCAGGCAGCTGCAGAAAGGCAAAGTAGAAAGCCCAGTGAGCTGATTGGCGCAGGTGGGCCGCCGGCTGGCTGATTGCGTGTCCCAGCAGAGAGCGGCGCTAGGTACATATACATGAGAGTGCGCCGGCCCCTCCCCCAGTAGCGCTGCATATTACCGGCGCATTAACAGCCCCGCTTTGCACCATGCCTTCCCCTATCCCTGTGGAGCGCTTCCTGCCCCGGGACCTGTCCCCATCCATAGACCTGAGGCCATGCAGCAGCCCGCTGGAACTGAGCCACCGCAAAGTGCCGGGCAGCGGCCGCCACCGCCTCCTCCCTCCCCGCCTGGCCTGGTGCAGTATTGACTGGGAGCAGGTGCGGCTGCTGGAGCCGGTGGGTTCCGGGGGGTTCGGCTCCGTGTACCGGGCCATATACAAAGGGGAGACCGTGGCGCTGAAGAAGGTGAAGCGTTGCACCAAGAACAGCCTGGCCTCCCGGCAGAGCTTCTGGGCCGAACTGAACGCAGCCCGGCTCCGCCATCCGCATGTGGTGCGCGTCCTGGCCGCCAGCGCCTCTTGCCCCGGGGACCCCGGCTGCCCCGGTACCATTATCATGGAATACGCCGGGACCGACACCCTGCATGGCCGTATCTATGGGCGCTGCCCGCCGCTGGGGGCTGCCGTGTGTATGCGCTATGCCCGACACGTCGCCGACGGACTGTGCTTTCTGCACCGGGATGGGGTGGTGCATCTGGATCTGAAACCGGCCAATGTCCTGCTTGCCCCGGGGGGCCTGTGTAAGATCGGGGATTTCGGCTGCTCTCAGAGGCTCCGGGATGGGGATTCTGCTGGGGGGGAGCCGTGTTGCACCCAACTCCGCCATGTCGGGGGGACCTACACCCACCGAGCCCCGGAGCTGCTCAAGGGAGAACCCGTCACTGCCAAAGCCGATATCTACTCGTTCGCCATTACCCTGTGGCAGATGGTGAGCCGGGAGTTGCCCTACACCGGGGACCGCCAGTGCGTTCTCTATGCGGTAGTGGCCTATGCTCTGCGGCCGGAGATGGGCCCGTTATTCAGCTGCACGGAGGAGGGCAGAGCGGTCCGGCACATTGTGCAGAGCTGTTGGGCAGCCCGACCTGAGGAGAGACCGAGTGCCGAGCAACTGCTGGAGAGACTGGAGCAGGAATCTGCCCTGTACAGAGGGGTCTCTTCCTCCCCTAGCGCTCAGTATACCTCCCCTCCTCTTAGCGCTGCCCATAGAGGCCCATAGAGACCCAGCGCAGGGACCCCCTCAGCACTATAGTACAGGATATACAGCCCCAGTACAGGGACCCCCTCAGCACTATAGTACAGGATATACAGCCCCAGTACAGGGACCCCCTCGGCACTATAGTACAGGATATACAGCCCCAGTACAGGGACCCCCTCAGCACTATAGTACAGGATATACAGCCCCAGTACAGGGACCCCCTCAGCACTATAGTACAGGATATACAGCCCCAGTACAGGGACCCCCTCAGCACTATAGTACAGGATATACAGCCCCAGTACAGGGACCCCCTCAGCACTATAGTACAGGATATACAGCCCCAGTACAGGGATCCCCTCAGCACTATAGTACAGGATATACAGCCCCAGTACAGGGACCCCCTCAGCACTATAGTACAGGATATACAGCCCCAGTACAGGGACCCCCTCAGGGCTGCAGCACAGGGCATGTAAACCTAGAACAGGGATCCATTCAGTAACTGTGCCACAGGAGATCTAGCCCCAGTGCAGGACTTATTTTGTACCACTGGCTCCCACAGACTTGGCCATACAGATGCAGTACAGGGATCCACACCAGACTGAAAGAATCCCAGGGATCAGATCAAGTTGCTGGGTTCCACACAGTCATGTAGCAGTGGGCACTAAGGAGACACCTTGCTTGGCCAGAGGGTCTGAATGATGACTAGGTGCTCTGGGATGCCTGTGCCTTGGAATCTGCCCCAGACTACCTGCATTCCAAGCAGCTGAATACTTTGCAGGGACTATAGGAACTGGTTAACACCTGGTGGCACAAACTAACTGCACCTTATGAGACCCGCTGGGTTGGTAGAGCTTTCCCAGGCCAAGACTTGGCATTAGCCATAATGGGTTTCTGAATGTGTGGCACTGAGTCAAATATGTTTTGCACATTTCATTGTCTGCATTTTTATCTTGGGCTTGACTTACTCTTCTGATTTGTGTGGGATTAATTCCTTTTCCTGGGGGCTGTTCACACCAGCTATGTTAGAAGCTACATGCTGGCGCTGTCCTATGATCATTTCAGTAGTGATTGTATTGGCCGGCTAATGTATAAGCCCATACACAGCCACTGTATTCATACAACTGAATTGCATTTAGATCAGTAGCAGGAATGGGCCTATTTTTCAGTGTTTTATGTGTGTCTGGTGTTTTATGTGTGTTCTCTTCTCATATGCACTTTATGATGCTAAATGTAGGAAGCAAGGGTTTCCCTCACAAAATGGTCATGCCATATAGTGCTGTCATTCGTTATCCTTGTTTGGTATTTCATTTTTTTTGTATTGTGGAGGAAACTAGTTACTTGTAAATCCAAGTGCATTCATAGGTAGAAGATTGTGATATTCCTGTCATTTATTATTCCAGACTGTAGGCAGGGATCAGCTGAACCATCGCACTTAAGCCAACAACTAAGCAATTCTGGCAATCTCAGTTCCACAACCACCTATTCTCAGGTAACATAAGTAGAAAGGCCCTTCCCATGATATAGTACAAACTGAGCATCTCGGTGTCCCTTATTTTATATGGGAAATGCTTTCATCCATATTCCCATTCTCCGAGCAGTGAACTGAATTGTACAATTATTGTCCCTACGTGTGATGTTGGTGCAGTCCGTAGTACAACTGTAGTGTGCAATAGTCTACACCATACATTAATATGTTTGAATTAAACTGAAATGTAGAACATCTTAAGTGGCCCCTCCGCACATTTTTAAAATGTTATGTATTAATGTATTTCCCTTTCTAACAGTGATGCAGCCATTGTATAGATATTGTGCTGAATGTACGGCAGGTATCTCTATCAGTCACATGGCTATACATCAGTTGGACAAACTGCAAGATTGACACCTGGGGTTCCTAAAAAATGCTTCTGTAGGGGACTGTCTCCTTTAAACACTGGCCCCCAGCATTAGCCTTATGGGGGTGCACTCGTAGCCAGGAGTTTATATGTACCATTAATGGCTGGCAAACACATGGGGCTATATTCTCTAAAGCCGGGTGTCTGGCCTGTGTTTGTACAGGTTTTAAAAGAACTTCAGTAGTTGCCGTATTCAGTCAGTCTGGGTGCACTGGGTCTTGTTTATATTTAGATATGAATGACTGCCTTTAACCTTACTTTATAACACTGAAAATACCAGCAATGATTTAAATAGTTTTTTTTTTTTTTTTTTTTTATTTAAAGTGTGGGAAATTTACATTGCTGTTAAGTCATAGCTCTCCATATGTGAAAATATATATATATTTTTATAATAAATAAATTGGTTTGTCTAATTGCTTTGTTGCCCAGTGTGGGGTATTCATTAAGGGCCATGGGAACAGCAAATCACTGGGGGGGACATCTACCACTGCCATTCATTTGCTGCATGGCTTCATAGCTACTTGTCTCATTTACTATGGATGTCGGGGAAGCACCCCATCGCAAGTAACGGGCGTTTCCGTGACTGGACACCACACGCACTGCTGCTAGTGGCCAGGTATCCGTTTGTGTGGCTGCTCATTCCAAGCTCAGAACACTTCATATCACTTTCCATTAATGGGGTGGTTCACCTTTGCAATAACTTTTAGTATACTATAGAATGTTACATTCCTAGGGCATTGCAGCTCTGGGCCTTGGCTTTAGCTTAAAGTAAAACTGACAGTAAAAAACTACTCTTCATAATACAACTGTACATTAAAGTTACTGACCTATCCCCTCACATACAGACCCATACTGACCCATCTATCCACTCACATACAGACCCATACTGACCTATCTATACACTCACATACATAAACCCATACTGACCTATCTATACACTCACATACATAAACCCATACTGACCTATCTATACACTCACATACAGACCCATACTGACCTATCTATACACTCACATACAGACCCACACTGACCTATCTATACACTCACATACAGACCCACACTGACCTATCTATCCACTCACATACAGACCCATACTGACCTATCTATATACTCACACACAGACCCATACTGAACTATCTATACACTCACATACAGACCCACACTGACCTATCTATACACTCACATACAGACCCATACTGACCTATCTATCCACTCACATACAGACCCATACTGACCTATCTATACACTCACATACAGACCCATACTGAACTATCTATCCACTCACACACACTCATCCAGGCCCCTTTTAAAGGCATTAACAGAATCTGCCATTACAACTTCACTAGGAAGGACATTCCCTAACCTCACTGCCCTCACCATGAAAAACCACCTACACTGCTTTAAATGGAAGTTCTGTTCCTCTAATCTAAAGGGGTGCGCTGCTTGGTTTTTCTGTACTTGTACAGAGTAATCATGTCCCCTCGTAAGCACCTTTATTACTGAGAAAACAACCCCAACCGTGACAGTCTAACCTCATAGTTTAAATCTTCCATCCCCTTTACCAGTTTATTTGCACGTCTCTACACTCTCTCCAGCTCATTAATATCCTTCTTAAAGGAGAAGGAAAGGTTAAAACTTAAGTAAGTTTTATCAGAAAGGTCTATGTAAATACAGCCATAAGCACTCACAGAAACGCTGCACTGACTTCTCTGAAAAAAGATTAGTTGTGTCTGTAATTCCTGTGCCAGAGACACGCAGCTTTCTGTTCTCTGCTCTTTGGAATTAGGCAACTTATCTACAAAAATCCCCAGAACCATCTCAATTAAGGGTCTCCCCCAACACATTACCATTTAGTGTATAACTTGTATTTATATTATTTCTACCAAAGTGCATAACTTTGTACTTTTCAACATTGAACCTCATCTTACATTATTCTGCCTAGTTTTCCAGTTTTGTCAAATTGCTCTGCAAAGTGGCAGCATCCTGCATGGAAGTTACTTTAAGAACTTTAGTATCATAAGCAAGAATAGAAACAGTACTCTCTATTCTCACCTCCAGGTCATTAATAAACAAGTTAAAAAGCAAAGGCCCAAGGACTGACCCCTGCGGTACTCCACTAACCACACTGGCCCAATTAGAAAATGTTCCATTTACCAAAACTCTTTGTAATCTATCCTTCAGCCAGGTCTCTATCCAAGTACAATATTATTATATATAATGTTCCAAGCCAATATTCCTCAATTTTATCATTAACTTTCTGTGCGGTACCGTATGAAATGCTTTAGCAAAGTCCCTGTGATAATAAAGGTCCCACCCCTTCTTGCTTCATTTTTTTACCATTCACATATTAAAAAAATCATTTTGGATTCCTTTTACTCCTTGCTGACTGTCCCTTCTCAAGCTGTCAGTTATAGCTTCTAATGCTAACAGCCTAGTGCTGCACAAATATGGCCGCCCCCTCATAGAGGGACATGGGGGATTTGATAGGTAATGTAAAAACATCAGGCAAATACTATGCAAAATTATAAAAAGCATGATGTATGATATATGTTAAAAAGCTTTAATTTCTGGTGTCAGTAACTCTTTAGGCTTTTTATTTCCCTTTTGTTAAGGCCTACCATTGTCGTTTCTACATACCCCATATTTATCGGCACTAAACCCATTTGTTTGTCCTTACTTTTCTTTTTGGGCGAAGTGTAAATAAATCAATTTATAAACTCCTCTCATCTCTTTCAGCCAAGTTAGTGTGCAATCTCATGGGAAGCTTAATCCCTCTGTATTAATGCCTCCAGCAATATATTCAGGGGCGGGCCAAGCCGACTGGATGCCCTAGGCAACCCGGTTGGCCAACTCCGCCCACCTCCCCGCCCCCCAACAGCGCATGCGTGCCAAAGCACAGGAGGCGGTGCAGGGGGGCGGGGCGATTAGATCGGTCATTGCCTCCGCCGCTAATGACAAGCAGCGGAGGCAAGGACAAAGTAGCACTAGGGGTAGGCAGGAGAGGCTCCTGCCTGGCGCTCCTCAATCGTTGCGCCCTAGGCAGCTGCCTCTTCTGCCTACCCCTAGTTCCGGCCCTGAATATATTGGCACCAAAGGCAATTCATTATGGGAAACAACCTTTTTTTTTGTTTGCTTAGATTTTTTGGTCATCTTGGGCCTTCTGTTGTGGTAATCGGCACAAGATGACCAAAAAAAAAAGAAAATTTAAACTACATTTAAATTGGTTTTGTGTCAGAGCCCATTATGCTAAAACCTAAACTTTTAATAAACTTTCAAAGGGCCAGTGTAGGTTTTAGTTAAAAAGGAAAAAAAAATCACCAGTAGCAGTGCAGTGCCAACAGCAATCATACAAGAGACTTGTTTCTTGATGTCTCCCTAAAGTAGTTATATCAAAATTGATTGGTTGCGTTCAGTTACAGCTTTAGTGCAAACATGCCCAGTTCTGGTAAATGAGCCCCACTTAAAATCAATGAATGATAAAGACATTATGTAATCATAAGAAAATCACAATAATTATTGAAAATAGGGATCATGGGGGAGAAAATAAAAGCACCCTGTCAAAACTGAAACCATTATATGCTGGAATTATTTGCCTTTTTATTCTTTAGGTCAATCAGATTTGTACACACAAACAAAAGGAAAACAGTGGCTCAGTTTTAAAAAAAAAGATAAAAAAATTAGAAGGGGTAACCATAAACTTCTTATAGCCCAAAGCCCAGATGTATAAGTCCCCAGGCTCAACACATAAAGGAGTGCTCACTAAATCATCAAACCGGCAGCTCACCAGATAGTCCGACTGCCCAAGATGTAAAATCCCCAGGCTTCCCGACAGGCTGTACTGTAAAGCAGCAAATCACCAATAATGTCGAGTGGTCAGGGTCCAGCGCCCCGAACCTGTAGCTGGAGGTGCACTAGTGCCACTCTTAAATCTTGACTTTTATCCCAGAAGTCTAAAAGCTGGAATAAAAGTCAAGTGTAAGAATGGCAGAAGCAATACATGCCATCTATTATTCATCTTCCAACAGATTTGTGCTTTAAAGTTATTCTTCTGGTGACACTTATTTCAGAAGCCTAGCCATGCTTAATGGTGGACCTAATGGTGGGGGGTTACAGCTTTTAAGACAAAGTTTTTCCAATAAGCATCAAGTGCTGCCATTCAAGCAATGGTTGGCTTTTCTGTATTTATGCCATATGGACCTTCTATGGTATACCAGTTCATTGTGCAATGTTATTGGGAATCTTTTCGTCTCACCAGCAGTGTCACTCACAAATGCAGTGCAATATTGTGTTTAAAGGATCTGGCTCGCTATACCCCCTTGTTAAACATAAGTTTAATGAATAGGGTTTGTGCTGAACATACTTTTTATCTATTGTTTTTATAATGAAAAATCTATGGTATTTTTCTTACTCCTTAATTTAGACAGATCAACAGGGAAATTGACACTACTCCATATTTGGTATATGCAAGCTAGATTACCAAAGCATAGCTTATTCACCTGAATAAGGGAGGCTGGGGTTTTTTCTTACTAATTATATACCTTGCAACAAAAGAACTTATATTTTTCATGATTTCAACAATAGGTATGTTTAGCACAAGCTGCCCCCATTTCCACAACAAGTGAATATTAGCAACGTCCTAGGGTATCATGACCATTATTATTTGTAAATAGAAAAGAATTAAAGGAACAGTAACACCAAAAAATTAAAGAGCTTTAAAGTAATAAAAATATAATGTACTGTTGCCCTGCACTGGTAAAACTGGTGTGTTTGCTACAGTAACACTACTATAATTTATATAATAAGCTGCTGTGTAGCCATGGGGGCAGCCATTCAAGCTGGAAAAAAGGAGAAAAGGCACAGGTTACATAGCAGATAACAGATAAGTTCTGTAGAATACAATAGTGTTTTATCTGTTATCTGCTATGTGCCTGTGCCTTTTCTCCTTTGAATGGCTGCCTCCATGGCTACATAGCAGCTTATTCATATAAATTATAGTAGACTTTCTGAAGTAAACACACAACTTTTACCAGTGCAGGGCAGCAGCACATTATATTTTAGTTACTTTTATACATTTTCATTTTTTGGTGTTACTGTTCCTTTAAGAAGGAATGGGACCCTTATTGGGGGGGGGTCAATTGGTTGATGAAAACAGGAAAAAAAAGCAAAGATTCAGAACTGTTATTTTTCATCTATCTACACAACTGAGTAACCTGCTAATAAAGGATTCCTTTTTAATAGAATCTATTCTAATAATATAACTGTTAAAGTATAGGTGATTCAGGATGAAGTTCATAAGGGACAAGAACATATAAATGTAAAGGTCCAGGACTTAATGGGATTCATCATCCCAGGGTACTAAATAAGCTTAGGACTGTGATTGCTTATTGTTTTTGGTTAAATTTTCATGATTCCTTATGGTCTGGCATCGTGCTGAGACACATGCCTTCTATGAGGAGGTGAGCAGGAACCTTGACTCTGGAATGGCAGTGGATAGAGAACTGAGAACAAAGAGTGGTAGTAAATGAAACATTTTCTAATTGGACCAGTGTTGGTAGTGGAGTACCACAGGGGTCAGTCCTTGGCCATTTGCTTTTTAACTTTTTTATTAATGATTTTGAGATGGGCATTGAAAGTACTGTCTTCATCTTAGATGATACTAAATTGTGCAAACTTTAAATTCCATGCAAGATGCTGCCACTTTGCAGATAGATTTGACTAAACTGGAAAACTGGGAATTAAACTGACAACTGAGGTTCAGTGTTGCTAAGTGCAAGGTTATGCACTTAAATGTGAGTTATAAACCAATTAATAGTGTGCTGGGGGATCTTTAATCAAGAAAAAAAAGAATCTGGGGATTTTTGTGGATAACAAGCTGTGTCCCTCTAGGTAGTGTCACACAGTGGCTACTAAAGCAAATAAAATACTTGCATTAAAAAATGGCATGAACATGAGGCATAGTTTTTGCCTCTATGTCTGTGATAAGCCCTCACCTAAACTGGTAAAAGGTATGGAGGATTTAAACTATGAGGTTAGATTGTTATGGTTGGGGTTGTTTTCTCTGGAGAAAAGGGACAATCTTGCCTGTCTTAGGAATCCCAGGGCCAAAGCATGCTCAGTAGAGTAAAAAGGAAGAAGATTGCTTGGTTGCAGGTACCAGTGCAGCTTTCTGTTAACAGGAGCATTGGATATCGGGTAAGTGATTACAATCACAAAATGTTATACACCCCCCAGCAATTAGATTTTTCCTTCTCCTTTAACCCAACGTAACTCTGTAACTATACAAAGGCTACAGGCTGAATGCTTTTCTACAGGTCATGGATCTCTGAAGTCACTTTTTATTCTCATATTTTACAGCACCAATTATAACTGATGACATCCCTAACCACCATTTATAAGGATATCATTTACAGGATATTCTTGGCTCGCTTTAATACAACACAAAAGTACTAGGTCGCAGTGAATATACTTAAATTACCATAGGGTATATATTATTAGCTATTTATCACTGGGATGAGACTAAGAGAAGATTCCTTTCTTTACATATGAATTAATGATAATTTGATTCTTGCTTGCCTTTTCTAAATTCTTTATATGTTTAGACTGTGTTATGTGCATGTCTTGCATTTGAGAAGGGCTCTTTGGTACCTTTTAGTTCTTGTCACCCTAACCTACATGTTTTTTTTTTTCTTTTGCTTGGATTGGCAGTGTCAAACACTTGAGAAAAATTGACCTATTCCTCTGAGGCATAATTAGAAGAGGCAGTAAAGAGAACAACAGCAGTACAGATGGTACAAGTAGGCTGTAAAGTTGAATTCATTATTGAGGCTTATAAAATGCATGGTTTTATTGAAGGTGCGCTATTTGCTCCTAGCATTTCAGCAGTGCTCTTTAACATGTTTCAACATTTAGATTGCAGTACAAAAGAAATAGCCTGCAGGTGCAGATGAAACCCTGGACTTGGTAGGTGATCAAAAGTATAAAAGTGTAATATCAAGCTTTTCCTTGCATTACCAGTTAATAGACAGTAGCCATAGACACAAAGGACTACAGAAATGACACTGAATGCTTCAGGGGGAACCTGTACCACAAAGACAGCTTTCAGAGACATCAACCTGGCCATGGATGGAGGAACTGTGGCACATAAAGTGCACTGCCGAAAATTTTTAGATGTGCTCTATGATGTCAGCATACACGGCCAGAAGTAATGTCACTGCACGTGCCAAAAGGCTCTTCTAAAGCCACTGAGTGCTCCCTGTACATGCACGCGTGCCCATACTGATGTAACTGAGTGCTCCCTGTACATGCACGCGTGCCCATACTGATGTAACTGAGTGCTCCCTGTACATGCACGCGTGCCCATACTGATGTAACTGAGTGCTCCCTGTACATGCACGCGTGCCCATACTGATGTAACTGAGTGCTCCCTGTACATGCACGCGTGCCCATACTGATGTAACTGAATGTTTACTGTACATGCACGCGTGCTCATACTGATGTAACTGAGTGCTCCCTGTACATGCACGCTGCCCATACTAATGTAACTGAGTGCTCCTGTACATGCACGTGTGCCCATACTGATGTAACTGAGTGCTCCTGTACATGCACGTGTGCCCATACTGATGTAACTGAGTGCTCCCTGTACATGCACGCGTGCCCGTACTAATGTAACTGAGTGCTCCTGTACATGCACGCGTGCCCATACTGATGTAATTGAGTGCTCCCTGTACATGCACGCGTGCCAGTACTGATGTAACTGAGTGCTCCCTGTACATGCACGCGTGCCCATACTGATGTAACTGAGTGCTCCCTCTACATGCAGCCCATACTGATGTAACTGAGTGCTCCCTGTACATGCACGCGTGCCAGTACTGATGTAACTGAGTGCTCCCTCTACATGCACACATGCCCATACTGATGTAACTGAGTGCTCCCTGTACATGCACGCGTGCCAGTACTGATGTAACTGAGTGCTCCCTCTACATGCACACATGCCCATACTGATGTAACTGATAAAGGGTATAACCCGAAACATGTCGTGTTACCACTACCCATGCACAGAGCAACAACTAGGAGCTGCATTTTTCGTAAGTACTTTATACAAAGTGCCCATACTGATGTAACTGAGTGCTCCCTGTACATGCACATATGACTGCATGCACGCGTGCCATACTGATGTAACTGAGTGCTCCCTGTACATGCACGCGTGCCCATACTGATGTAACTGAGTGCTCCCTGTACATGCATACGTGCCCTGATGTAACTGAGTGCTCCCTCTACATGCATGCGTGCCCATACTGATGTAACTGAGTGCTCCCTCTACATGCACACATGCCCTGATGTAACTGAGTGCTCCCTGTACATGCACGCGTGCTGAGTGCTCCCTGTACATGCTACTGATGTAACTGAGTGCTCCCTGGACGCGTGCCCATACTGATGTAACTGAGTGCTCCCTCTACATGCACGCGTGCCTCCCTGTACATGCACGCGTGCCCATACTGATGTAACTGAGTGCTCCCTGTACATGCACGCGTGCCAGTACTGATGTAACTGAGTGCTCCCTCTACATGCACGCGTGCCAGTACTGATGTAACTGAGTGCTCCCTGTACATGCACGCGTGCTCATACTGATGTAACTGAGTGCTCCCTGTACATGCACGCGTGCCCATACTGATGTAACTGAGTGCTCCCTGTACATGCACGCGTGCCAGTACTGATGTAACTGAGTGCTCCCTGTACATGCACGCGTGCTCATACTGATGTAACTGAGTGCTCCCTGTACATGCACGCGTGCCCATACTGATGTAACTGAATGTTTACTGTGCAAGCACATGCAGAATTCTCTGGAGAACTTGAAACCCATGGGAAATAGGTATGGTGACAGGAGACCGGGACTGAGCTATGATACTCACTTAACTGACTGATCTTAACATTTGGAATTTTCTACCAGAATTCATAGAAATCTTCTTAGTCATGGGATCCAGCACTGCAGGTTTGTCACTCACAATGTACATTTTCTACTGTTAATTGGTACCGAGGCTGTTTCCCTCATTGCCGCTCTGACTGGCTGATCCATGTGTAGCTGATGCTGTAGCCCACATTTCCACTGTGAGGTTGGAATCTCTGCCAATTTGTTAGAGAAGTTCTTTGCAGACACATAGCTCATGTACAAGAAGACATTACCCTGGCAACTCAAGCGGCACACTTGAAGGTGAGTGGCATTCTGTCTGCCTTTGTTTTCTATATCCTTCAAATCATATAGACCTGGTATTTATTAAAGGGGAACTCAACCCAAACACTACTTTAGCTTTTTGAAAATGAAACATAATTTCAAGCAACTTTGCAATACACATTGATTAAAAATTATAAAGCCTTTTCATGATTTTTATTGTAATAATATGGTTTGGAACAGTTACCTAACCTGGCCCCCTGTTCTCCTGCTGATCTGGCTGGCTACTTTGAGTCTCCAAAAAAAAATGTAACAGTAGTTGACTGTCCTCAGCCAGATTCCTCCAAATCATTTGTAACATCAGTGTTTTAGTCCCTCCTCCCCTGGCAGTCTTTCAAATGATGCAGAAAGAGAACTGTTTTGCAGCTGGATTTCAGCATATAAAATTGGTATTTTTTCATACTTTTGGAACAGATTTCAGCAATTGGTATATTAGGGGTTTCTGTGTTGTGTAGGGCTCTATAGATATATGTTCTGCACTGTAGAACACTGACTTTCTAGCTAGTGGTATATTCCCTCTACAAGTAAATACTTAAACTAAACAATGACGTAAAGCAATAAAATTTCTCTTGGGACAATTGCTCCATGATGAATGAAACGGGGACCTGGGGTTCACAAGAAGGTTAGAGGCAACTGGCAAATTGTGGCCGTCCGATTTCTGAAGAAACAGAAGAGGGCAATGAAAAAGGAATGTCGGAATAGTTTAGGCGTGATCAAAGTGTGCAGGGTGGAAATGAGAGGGCTGAAGGTGAATGGAGGTCACAAACTGAAATTAAGCAATGCTTTCTTATTAGCATTCAACTGACTAGCCAGAGCCAAAATCCACAACTGATGGGCTAGGAATTTACTGTTTCTGTCATTTCAGGGTGACTAATGAAAATGTGGAAACAATTTTTTTTCATATAATCTATACACTGAAGGGGTGCTTGTATTCCGCACATTCTTTTTCATGCTGACTGCCTTCCAAACTGCTTGCAGAACTCATCCCTATAATACTGAGGAAGGAGACCCAGCGGCCACTGGGGGGGCGGGAAGTATAGGGGGCATTGACTGATAAGTCGCTTCAATATAAAATTGTGGCTAAAAATACTTGTATCCTTGCATTTTTTTCAAATAATCTACAATTCAACCTGAAATAAATTGATCATATGCAATTAATAACTCCTTGTTTCCCTCTTATGATTACAGAATTTTGTTTTATATTCAGAACTTTCTGTGTGAAAATTGACTGACAAAATCTTTGACACCCTAAACTGGTAGGACTATGGAAATTCAAATTTGTGAATTTTCGAGTATTTATTTTTAATAACACAGGAAAAAAGTATTTAGAACCCCGCAAGCATTTCATTCTAAAACACAAATTGTTCTCTTCCATTTTGCAAGCATATGAATGCAACATGTAGCTGACATGCTGGTAGCAAAAGAGTTAAAGCACTCCAATTTCACATTTTGAGAATAATTGCCCTCTTTATGCCATACCATACAATGTTACTAAGGTGCCCCAAGGCCACTTTCACTGGTTTCACTCCTTAAAAATATGCTATCAATTAGATATAGTCAGAGATCAGAGAGAAATTGGAAGATTTTTTTCAAAATGCTCCTTCCAGAAGAATAAGTAGAGACATACTTACTTGGCCAGAGAATGGCTTTGCATTAGCAACACTATAGGAAGCCAAAGTATACATCATATTTTTATTTTAGTTTATTTTCCATTAAATATACTGAAAGGGAATAGCTTTCACTTCTTCATAGTGAGAACTATTATACTGTTCACTCTGTCCCAGACACAGACCTTCCTATACAGCAATACCGCCCAAAATGAAAGATTCATACCTCATCCAAATAGCTTTTGCTCTTATACTGTACATATAATAAATTACCCACAGGCAATGCTCTTTGAACATCATAAGCTGTGCCCTTTTTATTTTATTGTCTAATTAATAATTAAATATACACTGTAGGATATGTTATTTTGAAACTGCCAAATGGTATTTAGGAGCTTGTTTTAGTTGCAATATTATTACTCTGTGCTGACTGTTGGTATACGGCACATGAACATACAGGATGCATGGGTTCCTGGGACATTCCTAATTTATACACAGGTCACCTCCAGCTTCCTGGTGACGCCCTCCCCCCAACCTTAGCCTTGACCCCCTCTGAAACATTATCCCCTCTGGGACACAAATTATTAGCAAACCCCTCGTACTTTATAATTCATCCTTTCCCAAATAAAACTCGGATCAGCTTTGTTTTACTATGGAAGGAATCAAAACAATGTTTATCTAAACACCCATGCAAAGTGAAATCATCTTGTTGGCGCTATATAAATAAATGATGATAATGATCTCTGGGATACATAGAATTTGTGTTACACAGGCAACAGACATTCCTAGAAATGCTCCTAATCAACCAAAGGTCAGGTTTCTTTTCTGGTAGAGGGAAGCCCTCCCTGCTCGAGTGTGACTTCATCTTTTCTGGACCCTTTGCTTTCTTAAATATTTTCCCCATGTTCAATGGAAGTGCCACAGGCATGGAAGCTCCCTTTGCTGAGCTAGAACTAAACTGAAAATGGGTTAGATTCCTCTGGCAGAGAAAGGGTTAATCTTTTTTTTTTTTTTTTTTTTTTTTTTAACTGAAGTCACTGCATACCCCACACGCTGCACAGGAAGTAATAGGGCTCTAAATATGTTCCACATTTTAAAGTGCAAGCAAAGTTATATGCCAACCTAAAAAGACTCCCAGCCATGTGTTGGTACTAGGCAAAAAACTCTGAAGTGTAACGGATGCCCCCCAGTGGCAGTAAGTAACTGAACATTGCAGGGATTCTGTCATGATTTTTGTGCTGTACTTTTTGTTTCTAAATTACACTGTTTGCATAGCAAATAATTCACTCTACCATTTAAATTTTATTAAAACAATTAATCAGCAGTACAATGGGAAGGGAGCAAGATAGCAGCTCCCAGTAGATATCAGAACAGCACTCAATAGTAAGAAATCCAAGTCTGGCTTGGGACTCCTCCAGTTACATGGAGTAGGAGAAACAATAGGTTACCTGAAAGCAGTTCTAATGTTTAGCGCTGGCTCTTTCTGAAAGCTCAGACTCAGGCACAATGCACTGAGATGGCTGCCTACACACCAATATTACAGCTAAAAAAAATAATTTATTGATTTAATGAAATTTAAATGCTAGAGTGAATTATTTACTATGTAAAAGTTTAATGTAGAAATAAAAGGTGCACCATAAAAATCACGAGAGAATCCCTTTAAGGACAGAATGAAACACCTAAGGAGGAGCTTATGCCTATGCATTAATAAATATCAATTTTGATTTTGCAAGCCTGGTTTGGTTTTCCCTTTGGAGGGCCTAATACATCTGCAGTATATACAATTGGTACGCTTCCCGTTGCTGTAGGCTCCGAGCAGTGCAGCTGTGGCCTCCAGTGTACCGGTGAGCTGCGCTTTAATGCATGACTTATTCTTGCAATATATTTTGTCAGTTTTCCTCACACTGTACAGTGTTCCAGACATGTTTGTCTCAACTTCATGAATCCTCTCGTATGCCAGAAGGTGGCTCTTTTCAGGAAGGTTTCTTACTCCATTCTCTTAATAGCTTCTCACCTATAAGCCTCTTTTGTCAGATTGTATTTTTCTCTTCATGTTTCTTATTTAGAAAGTATTTTACCTGGCTGCCTGGCTGCATCCAAAGTATCAAAGGAATAACTGTATTCTGGCAGTTGTCAGCTTTTCTTAATCATGCCAGTCAGGGTCAGACTGGGCTGGCAAGACCCTGGGAAAAAACCCAGTGGACCCTGGCCTTCATGGGCCCCACTGAGCCAGTCCCTCTCCCCATGGCACAACTTCCTAATCACAGGAAGCAGGTAAAACTTATGTGGCTAGGGAAGAATGATAAATCTATGTAGAGATATAACTTTACAATAAAGAATGTAGGCATATTTGATTATTTGAATTACTTGACAAAATGATAAAACATTTTATTAGATTACACAAAGGAATTACAAAACTCAAAGCATAGTGTTTTCATATAAATACCTAGAAAACTGACAGCGCTCATGTCTGATTTTCCTGTTAGAAGATAGTTGTGTTGATATAAGAGAATTTGGCTGTAAGGACTGGTTTGGGCAAACAATTTTAATCAATCTAAATTTCCTAGATAATATTTTCTACCCACAAAGAAGTCAAAGTCTCTTGTAAGCTACTGTGATACAGTACAGTAAGGTTAAAGGGGAAGATAGCCAAGTACATAAAACTCAAGGACAACACATCTATTTACTATTCTACAATTTCTTTGCTTTAGTGAGCCTTTCTAAAGACTTTCTTTATTATTTTGGTAGCATAGAGATTTTACACTGCAACAGGATGCCAGCAATTTAAGTTTAAAAATAGCTGTTATTGTAAAAAATCATAAAAACATAAAAACAGGGAACCTTAAGCTTTACACATTTTGTGGCATTTCACCACTTCCTCAGACGCAAGTCTGAAGTGGCGAGATGCCATGAAATGCGTAAACCATAAGGTTTCATATGATATATTTTTTTTACAGGAAAGCTATGTTTTAATTTGAATCTCAGCTGCTACTGGTTTTTACATGAAAAAGCACGATACAAAAAATTTGTATTAAATCCGATATTTTCTTATGTGCGCTTAAAGTACAAAAATTTTGTATCGTGGTCAGACAAAATTATCGTAGTAGGATCCGAACGATCGTAAAAGGTGCAAAAAACTTTTTTACTTTGAACCTTCAGTGCATGATTTTGGAAGCCTCCCATAGGACTCAATGGCACTCTGCAGCTCCAACTTGGCCCAAGGAAAGTCTCCCATAGGGCTCAATGGCACTCTGGCAGCTCCAACCTGGCCCAAGGAAAGCCTCCCATAGGGCTCAATGGCACTCTGCAGCTCCAACCTGGCCCAAGGAAAGTCTCCCATAGGGCTCAATGGCACTCTGCAGCTCCAACCCGGCCCAAGGAAAGTCTCCCATAGGGCTCAATGTCACTCTGCAGCTCCAACCTGGCCCAAGGAAAGTCTCCCATAGGGCTCAATGTCACTCTGCAGCTCCAACCTGGCCCAAGGAAAGTCTCCCATAGGGCTCAATGGCACTCTGCAGCTCCAACCTGGCCCAAGGAAAGTCTCCCATAGGGCTCATGGCACTCTGCAGCTCCAACCCGGCCCAAGGAAAGTCTCCCATAGGCTCAATGGCACTCTGCAGCTCCAACCTGGCCCAAGGAAAGTCTCCCATAGGGCTCAATGGCACTCTGCAGCTCCAACCTGGCCAAGGAAAGTCTCCCATAGAGCTCAATGGCACTCTGCAGCTCCAACCTGGCCCAAGGAAAGTCTCCCATAGGGCTCAATGCACTCTGCAGCTCCAACCTGGCCCAAGGAAAGTCTCCCATAGGACTCAATGGCACTCTGCAGCTCCAACCTGGCCCAAGGAAAGTCTCCCATAGGGCTCAATGGCACTCTGCAGCTCCAACCCGGCCCAAGGAAAGTCTCCCATTGGCTCAATGGCACTCTGCAGCTCCAACCCGGCCAAGGAAAGTCTCCCATAGGGGCTCAATGGCACTCTGCAGCTCCAACCCGGCCCAAGGAAAGTCTCCCATTGGGCTCAATGGCACTCTGCAGCTCCAACCCGGCCCAAGGAAAGTCTCCCATAGGGCTCAATGGCACTCTGCAGCTCCAACCCGGCCCAAGGAAAGTCTCCCATAGGGCTCAATGGCACTCTGCAGCTCCAACCCGGCCCAAGGAAAGTCTCCCATAGGACACAATGGCACTCTGCAGCTCCAACCCGGCCCAAGGAAAGTCCCCCATAGGGCTCAATGGCACTCTGCAGCTCCAACCTGGCCCAAGGAAAGTCACGATAACGAAGCTTGAATGAATCCGAAACTTTCGTACTCGGCGCAACAATGCGATTTTGTCGCAAAGTACGAAAAAGACGCAGAAAATACACACAGTACGAAAAAATACAAATTTTTTGTATTTTGGACCTGTCGTACTTTGACAAACCAGCCCCTTGGACTATGAATTGGACTTTCACACTGTATTTGATAAAGATTGGAGGTTACCCCATTATTCAATTGAACTATAGTCAATCACATCCCGGGCTTGGGATTGTATGGATATAAGTGCCTGCTGTAAATGTACACTATTAATCACTTATGAAAGAGTCATTTCTCGAAACATGTTGTGAATAAACCTTGCAGCACAGCATCTGTGGTTTCTGAGCCTGTTTTCCACAAGTTTTTGTTTTCAGGGGAATTTTATTATTCATATCATATTATTATTTATGTTATTGGATCTTTTTTTCAATTAATAAATGACCAAATATAATTACTTTTGTGTTTAATTAGGGTTTCTTTATCTACTTTTAGGGCATGTTTGAAAATTAGATGATGTTTTAGGTCACATTCATATAATACATAATAAAAATATATACAATTTTATACACAAGAGGTCCTCTGCACTCACCCATTATCAATATATATAGGACATTGTCCGGATTTGAACTGGTCATTTGCTTTTTCGTAGACAAATTGGACCCCTAAAGAGTTTATATAAACACCCTGTTGTGTAGCAATGGGGGCAGCCATTTAATAGAAGAAAATACAGCAGATAACAGACAAACTCTGTAGAATACAATGGTGTTTTATATGTTATCTGCTATGTAAGCTGTGCATTTTCTCCTTTTTCCAGCTTCAATGGCTGCCCCCATGGCTACACAGCAGCTTATTTATATAACCTATAGTAGGGTTCCTGAAGCAATCACCCCAGTTTTACCAGTTCAAGACAACAGTACATCACATTTTAATTACTTAAAACGCTTTAATTTATTTGGTGTTACTGTTCCTTTAAGGCTTTGGGTGTATGTTTAAACTAAACTTGTCGGAAACTTTGATAAAACAGTAGATAGTACTATTATTGTGGGCGGGAAATAGGATGGCGCAATATATTTACCCCCGAATATATTACCCAATACAGTACAGTTTTAAACAAAGTTCCCAAAAATGACCGCTTGTGCTTCCCAAAGATTTTAACGCTAACAATGTGACATTGTTTCCAGATGAAATAGCCGTGACGATGTAATGCAAAGTGATACGCCCTCTTAAAGAAAGAACACGAGCAATTTTTCTGTCCCGCTTCTTCTCAGTAAAGGAGGAACTCTACCCAAAACAAAAATGGCCGCACAGACCGTGTTTACTCGTCACACGCACGTCTGTGCAGTTCCTGACGTAGCGACGTCAGTGCGGCGCAGTTATAAATAGAGAGGGCGCTCCCCAGTCGCTCTCTCTCCGTGTGTAGGCACTTAGGCTTCTGCACGCTGCTGCTCCTGGCTCACCGCTGTTCGCTCGGCAAGCACCGGACCATTCCGTCGGACGAATAAGTCGGTCAGGAAAGCGATAAGAACGATGGTACGTGTGACAGTGTGTGAGCCTGTGTAATTATTGCCGCCCTCCATTATTGCGCGCCGAGGCCCATGCTTGCGCTCTAATGGCTCTGGGCTCTATATGCAGTAGGCCGGGCAGCGTGGCATGGTTATGTGTGCATTAATTTTCGGAAAGCAGCATCTGTAATCCCGTTCTGTTCTCTGGATCTGTAACAGATCATTATAGTAGGGGTTTGTTTTCCTGGTCTGCTACATTGAGTCAGGAGTCAGAACATGTAGTGATTGTTAGAATAAACATGAAACCCGTTGATTGTGAGGTTGCCCAGCCCTGGGTTATGCTGAATTCAGTTCTTGGGGTTTGTGCCTGGCAAGGGCTGATCTGATGCTGCTTTGGGTGCCCTGTTGAGGGGCATCACATGGGGCCTTGTATGTTTTAGTGCTGGGATTTGGGCAGAAGCAAGCTCTGTGTATATTTATGGAGATATGTAATAAAAGGCACTGTTTGCACTGGAGCTTTTACCCATAGCAACCAATAGGTAGCATTTACTGCTTACCTGTTTAAAAAGACATCTTATTGGTTGATATGGGTTATTGCCCCTGGGCAAACTCAGTGCATCACATTGCATATGGGGGTTAGCTCCCTCCTATTGTAGGTGCCAAGCACTTGTGGGGGCTTCTCCCCCTTTAAGGGATTTTCATCAGTCAACCTGCTGGAACTTCATGTATGGAAATGGAGGGAATTAGTGACTGATGGACAGGAAATCGGCTATATAAGGGCACTGAAGCTTTACTTGCCTTTAAAACAAAGTCCAATCGAAAAATATATATATGGAGAGCATGAGACAAAATGCAAAATTTCTGCAAAAAAGTGCTTTTATTTTTATGCCAAAAAGTGTATGGCACTGGCAGAAGACCTATCTAGTCCTTTAAAACAAAGTGGCAGAGAAATGGCATAAGATTAAGTAAAACTTCCTTTTGCTATAGGATAGCATAGAGACACAGGAAGCGATGGTGTTGTTGGCCAGTTCCATACTGATGTTTCCCAGTCTGTATGTGGCCTAAGCACACACATTACTGACTCCATACTAAAGCTGCCCAAGTTCAGCCTGATAAAGCAATGGTGTTTGTCTATAGGGGATCAATACCAAAAGAAACCTACACTAAACAAGACTAACCCCATATGTAATAAAATTATCTCTAGTAATCTCTTTATGAACAGGACCAGTAAATTCTACCTGATTGGTTGCTGGTGCAGGCTGTATTTTTAGAAACTTCCCCCAACTATTAGCCTGAATCTCTAGTGTGGGCAACAATATAAGGTTTATAGGTGCACATTAAGCATGTTTGGCATTTGTATAAATGGCATCTCGCACTGTAATAAGCATGGGTTATGGGTTTTATTACTGTGGCTCTCCGTTTCTATGTTTTCATGGTGCTGCACATGCTGTGAGGGTTACTTCTGCTCACTGTATAACAATTAAGCTCAGACCCTAGATCAGAATGGCCCCAGAAAGTAGAACTGACCTAATGCTTTCCACCTGAGCTGCTGGTGATTGTGTTACATCACCTTGGGGCTGTGCTGGAATTTAATTTAAATGAGTTTACAGGTCTTAGGTGCCCTCTTCTCTAAGTTGCTTTTTAATATAAAAGGTTTTAAACGTGCTGATAGTGCTGGTACTTAACCTTGCATGGAGCTGCTCTTTGCTTGAATAGCAGTGAATAGTTTCATTCGCGTTTCTCTGGGTCTTCACTGTTCCTCTTGAGCACTGAAGTCACTCCTGCGCCTAGATTGTCTTTCGGACAGCCACGCAGATTCCTTCAATCACTGTTCGCTGGCCTGTATGTGTTAATGTCGCATTGGCGTCCGTATTACTCCCTTAGTCATTCCTTTGATTTTCAGTTGGGCTCAATTATAGGTTCAGCCATCTGCTATTGCTATAGTTTTCTAACTTGTCATTTTATCCCACAGTCTGTGTATATATATATATATATATAGATATAGATATAGATATAGATAGATAGATAGATAGATATCTATCTATTTTTATCCTTGTGATAGGGAACTTTTAATGTATGCATTGCTGAATATATTAAACATGCTGACTGAAATTACATCATGGGTTCTGTTTTTGTATTTTAACAGGCTTTTAAAGATGCAGGCAAAGCCCCTGTAGATCAGGAAGTGGCCATCCATCGTATCAGGATTACCTTAACAAGTCGTAATGTGAAGTCTCTGGAAAAAGGTAAATCCATTTGTTTTATAGGTTGCCATGAAATTTTCATAAAGTGCCAAAAATACAATTGGTTGGTCTGAAAGCTGCCTTTTTAAAGCACCTGTTTTTAGTATCCATCTGTGGTTTAAAGGCACTTTCATCTCCTAAATCTTTGAAAGGAAAGTGGAAGAGGTTGGCAATGAGGATACATTTTCTCATGAATCAAAGTGATTGGTTTATACGCTATTCTGAGCTTACTCATACCTCACTAAAAGTTTTCAACACTGCACTTTGTAAATTCCACATTTGTAAACTCTCGTCTTCACTGTTTGCAGTGTGTGCTGATCTGATCCGTGGTGCCAAAGAGAAGAACCTGAAGGTTAAGGGCCCAGTCCGTATGCCTACCAAGGTACAGTTGGAAAGCTATATTTCCCAGTGTGCAGCTGTATGTTGGGAAAGCAAATTCCAACACAGGATATAACTAAACAACTTCTACAGCTGAGATTAGCCAGTTACTGCCCAGTGCCTTTGCTCAATGATACTTGAGCCCTAGATCAGTGCAGTCAACAGACTCCAGTCTGCTTATGCAGCTATTCATAATAACCATACTGTATAGTGGGGATGCTGCAGTGTAAGGGCATGCTTTGGTGTTAAGCCTTTGCTGTTCTGCTGAATTTAGCAAACTTAGGGGGAACTTTCTGGGGAATTACAGGTACTTGTATAGTGTGGGTCATTCTTCAGTGGCAGAAATGGAACCCTACTGCTTTCTTACAACATGAGGGTTTAAGTTTCCAAATATGACTTGAAATATTTAATCCAAGAAACTGCCGCACAATGAAGCTTGTTATGGTGCCTCAAAGTGAGTTTATTAGCTCATTATATGTAACATCAAAGCAATGTTTTGGGCCTCACTGGGCCCTTTATCAAGCTTGACTTATACCATTTGTAACTTTCATATTACCTCTATCCTTCAGACTCTCCGTATCACAACAAGAAAAACACCTTGCGGTGAGGGTTCCAAGACCTGGGATCGTTTCCAGATGCGCATCCACAAACGCCTCATCGACCTGCACAGTCCTTCCGAGATTGTTAAGCAGATCACTTCCATCAGTATCGAACCTGGTGTAGAAGTTGAAGTTACTATCGCTGATGCTTAAATGACACTTCTGTTTAATAAAAGAAAGTAACGTGGACTGTGGCTTTTTTCCTTGTGTAATAACCAGGCTGTTAAAGCCAAGCAATATTTGCTGAAAGCTGTTAAATCTACACAATGACATACAAAATGGTACATAGTTGTCAGTTTATTTTTTATACATATTGGTGCCTGGCTCTTTCGGGGAACTGTGGCAATAAAACTCCAATGCTGAGATTGTAGGAAAAGGAAAATGCTGAGTTTCATAGGAAAGGAAAATGTGCTGGGAAGGGGATAGGTATTGCTGTGGTCTTTCTTGCCCCAGAGTTTAGATCAGCACATCAGATTGCAGAAGTTCCTTACTGTCCCCTGTTTAGATGACTATGGATATGCTATAGCAAGCTTCTTGTCACATGTAGAAATGCATGCTCTTCCACAAAGTACTATACTATAGCAAGTACTAAAATGAAATTAGGTTGATGGAGCAGGGTGGATTATATACACTGCACTGTTTGGAACTATGCAAGCTAAATTAGTGACTGGCAGGGGGATGGGGTTGATAATCAAGATTTAGAAAGTGTAGCAAGCAGTGACATGGGGCAAAGTAAAGTTGCCTCAGGTGTGCAGTAAAAGGGGGGGTGAACATTTTCTAATTAGTGGAGAACCCGAAGCCTCTGTCCTTGCCCTTTGCTTTATCTTTTATTGCACATTTAGGGGTATATTTATCATGCTGTGTAAAAAGTGGAGTAAAACATCACCGGTGATGTTGTTCATAGCAGCCAATCAGATGCTTTGATTTGGTTTTCTAACTGTTGAAATGTTATTGCTGATTGGTTGCCCTGGGCAACATCACCGGTAATGCTGCTCTCCATTTTTTACACAGCATGATAACTATACCCCTTAGTACCATCAGTCTGGAGGATGCTGCCACTTTGCAGAGAGACTTAAATACATTGGGGAAACTGGCAAAGAAGGTTCCATGTTGATGATGCACTTTGGTAGAAATGATACATTTTAAAATATTTATGATGTACATTGCCAATTCTATAGGGAGCAACCATGGCTGGGTCATAAGTACATTAAAGGACATAAAAGGTTATATTTTGGGGTACTGATGCAGTTTAGAAATGATAATGCTGCAAATGAATACTGTTAGTAGCTGATCACACCAAATGTACCATTTCTTTGTAAAATGGGCAAAATTTCCTAACAAGGGGGCGGTGCAAATGTGATTGGATTCACTCAACAATGGTTTCATGTTGGACATCCATCCATTTCTGTCCCTATTGGAGCAGCAGCCCTTGTGCATTGTCTGGGGCTCCTTAGATTCCAGAACACTACTGTTGTACGATCCAGCTGTGGTGGTTTGCTGAGCAGTTGGGAATACAAGCTATGAGACTGGACCAAAATTACTGCATTCCACAACTTGGGCGGTGCTCCTAGTGTTACTGTATAAGATCTGCCACTTAACACTGTACAGTGACCTTGGTGTGTTGGCTCGTTTATAAACACAAGTGTAAAAGAATGGGTGCAAAGTTGTGTATACATGCTCCTAAAAAGTGGCAGTGAGCTTTAAGGTGGCCACACGTGGCGATTTCCGATGGTCGCACAAAAGATCGTACAATCGGCCACTAACCGTTCAGGGCTGAAACAGTAGATAAGGAGGTAGAAATAATAGGATTTCTGCCGATTCAGCCCTGAAGGCAGATTTTGCTCAGGCGCCCGATCAAAATCTTTTAACCTGGCTGATCGGGAACTTGACCGATATCAGCAGGTTCCTGCAATATTGGTCGACTTGCCGACTCGCCATACACGCACTGAATATCGTATGAAACGGGGTTTCGTACAATATTATCAGTGCGTGTATGGCCAGCTTTAGTGTGTGCACAATTACACAGATACTAGGGGGAGCACTGAGACTACTGGCAGCATGCACCTGAGTTTCCCTTGTGATTGGCACCTATGGGTTACTGTAACTTAATGGTGTTACTGAAAATGCACACTGGAGTTCCAGAAGTAAAGCCATCACCACTCTAAAGCCATGTGTTGCCACTGGAATTTAGGAAAAGTGGTTTAATTTGCCCCATTTCTAAGTTGCAGTGTATGCTAATCATTGGCTGGAATTCTAGGGTAACTGCATTGTGGATAGAAAACATGGTGATTTGCAACTTTGCACTTGGCTTTGTAAATGAGCCATTCAATACTAATATATTTACACACAGGAACTAGAGGACAGTGCATCTTATCATTTACCTGCCAGGAATGGTAAATTTAACAGCACTGACTGTTATGATCCTCACCAGCAGTTTCTGGGTTATTCTTTGATCCATCAGCATGCAGTGCAGAATGATGAACAGACACTGGCAGAGAAAGGGTTAGGAATACTGGCATGCATGCTTCTGGGAAGGGAAGTTCTGGTTGATACTATTTGGTTGAAGGAACACAGGGTGGACATTCCTTTAAATATTAAATAATTTCATTAAGGTGAATAGAATAATTACGAAATGATGTCTATTGCTATCTAGTTCGCTCATTTTAGCCACGAAAAAGCATGGGATTATCCCCACCCACTAAAGTGCATTGAGACGGCCTCCCCATAATATCAGCCTATAAATAACTACTTCCTGTCTAGCCCAGGTGGGTTTTGTTGCTTGTTTAGGGGCTGTCTCCTTTGGTTGGTAAGGTAGGGAACAAAAATCTTCTGTCTTTAGTATAGCTTCTTTTTTGACCTAGCATTTTTGCCAGGTAGTTCTGATTCTTTTTAATTATTTTAGCCATATTGTTTATAGTTACAGAATAGTAATTAGTCAGTAGTATTGGGTAGTAGTAGCTGAGTAGGTAGTAATGTAAGTTGAACCCCAAACATACAGTGGCCTGCTTGCCCTCTGGCTAGGTTAGGCATTATATTAAGGGAACTACCCAAAGTTGCTAATTGGAGACTTTGGGGACTGTATGTATGTGTATAATAGATATTTAATATATACAGTCTTCAGGGCTACAAGCAATCTAATGCAGTCATGCTGTGTGCATATTTTAATGTGTCCTGGTTTTTAGTTGTGCCAGCTGCCTGCAGCACTCTGTGCGTCTCTAAGCAATATGAGCATGTATGGCTTTGATATCATTTCTATGTTATTTCAGGTGCTGCTGTTGGGTTATATTTGCCTATATGTGGAACTGCTTTGCCTGCTCATGGTTTGATTATTAGTGCGCCCGTGTTTTCAGCTGCTTGAGATGATTAGGAAGGGATAATTATTCTGAGTCTGAATATTCTGGCTTGTAATCTGGTGACATTTATCTGTGCCTGACTGACTTACACTTGCATTATATACAGAATGTGACTTGGCTATATGCTTTGCATTCTGAATTAGGCCGTCAAAGTGGGAAACTAGTAGTGCAATCAGTGTAGGGTGGTACTTATCTTTCATGCTACTCCCCCTTTTGGGGCTGCATAGTTTTAGCAAGCTGTGCATTGCTGCTGCATTCAGTGTTTGCAATTTTAAAGGGGAAGGTTGGAAGATAAAAGCCTGCAGAAGTAATCAGTGGGTCCTCTGGCGCTACCCTAACAGATTGCACATCGCTATTGTACAGCACTGTGTGCACAAGTAGCATGGTATATATAATATACATATTTACAGTGCTATACTGTGCACTGCATTCAACTACAGCTCATATATGATACTGTTTTCGGCACCTGTTATCCAGAATGCGCAGGACCTGGGGTTTTTCAGATAAGGGGTCTTTCTCTAATTTAGATCTCCATACCTTAACTCCTGTAAGGTTAATCGTATTTGTCACTTGGAACTGCTCAATGGATAATGTTGCAGATTTTTTTAATTATACATGATACCATAGTACTTATTTTTTCTTTTTTTCTTACAGCAAGTAGAGTGATGGATATTAGAGACGAGAGTTCTGTGTATCCAGCAGAGTTGAGCTCTGTTCTCGACCCCCCTGCATGCAGTACTATCATTGACGCTCTAGATTCTGACTCCGTATTGTTGGTAAGTTTCCCCAACATTGCAAATGTCCTTCCCAGAATAAACAAGGCTAGTTTTTGCTGCTCTATACATTTGATTTGATATCTGTGCTTGACCCATGTGTGCTGTAGCCCTGTTGGTGGCAACAACAAAAGGTGTGCCCCATTTATAGGAATGGCTAATGCCAGAAAGGACCTGCAATTGATTTCATTTCTAGTACTTTGGCTCTGAATGGGACATAATTGGAAACATAACCGATGCACAGTTTGTGTGCATGTGCTACACCGCTTATCCCCCATAAGGTTTGTGGGTAAGGACTAAAAAGTCTTTGTAATGGGTAATAAGTTAATCTGTCCTGTTTCACTTTGCCGATAAATTTGTAAAATTCATTAAAGTCAATAGGCTTTTTTTCCATCACTAGTAATGGATTCCATTAACATTACTTATGCCTTGGCCATTGGGTGGTTCACCTATAAGTTAACTCCTAGTTCTAGAATGTCCCTTTCCAGCATCTCGGCAATTAGTCTTCACTATTTATTTTTGTATAGTTTTTGAATTATAGGTATTTGCTTTCATCTTCTGCCTCTCCAGCTTTCAATTTTACAATTTTATTTATTTATTTATTTATTTATTTTAAGGTAAATTTTTATTAACAGACAGACAGTTGTGCCAAACATTAGTAGTGTACATTTCCCAATAGTACAAATTGGTTATACAGAGCTGCAAGACATACTACATAAATATATAATTTCGCTTTGCTAATAAGACTTGTTGTACAGAGTTAGTCTAACCCTGCCTCAATCCACGGGTTCCAGATCAGGTCGAACTTAGCCTGTGTTCCCCTTGCTTCTGAGGTAAGTTTAATTAGAGCAATTGCTTGGTTTACCAACTGTTTTCATGTTTTTATGGACGGTGGCCGTGCTCCCATCCAGTGCATGGCGATGTTTTTCCTAGCGTAAAAAAGAAGGGTTCGGTACCGATTTCTGGCGTAACTGCTTGGAATAATGTCTTCCAGTATTCCAAAAAGGCATATAGAGGGAGAGGTGACAAGGGGAAAGTCCAGGTTATCCACTAGATTTTTTAGGATTTTATACCAGTACCTGGCGATGTCAGGACAGCTCCATATCATATGGAAAAATCCTGCTGGTGAAGTATTGCATCTGGGACATGAGGGGTCTGGTTTCCTCCCCATTTTTTATAGCCTGTACGGCGTAATATATAGCTGGTGCATAATTTTGTATTGTACCAGGCGATCTCTGGTCGATATTAAATAATTGTAACAGTTATCTGTTGCCTCCTCCCAGACCTCAGAGGTCAGTTGTGGAATATCAGTGAGCCATCGGGTTCTGGCTGTTTCAAATGGCCTGGGTTTGGTAGACAGTAGAATACTGTAAATATGTGACACTAATTTAGGAGCCTTAGGCTTATGGAGGATATGTTCTATGTCGAGTGATGTTATTTCTGGGCTTAGTGTAGCAAATTGGGCATTGAAAGCATGCCTGAGTTGCAAATATCTAAAAAATTGTGGTTTTGGGGGCTGACATTTTGAGGATAGTTGTTCGTATGTGGGGAAGGTAGAATTTATCAACAGGTCCCCGAGGTATTTGAGATTTTGAGTTGGCCATAATATAAATTCTTGCAAGTTTCGGAGATGTGGAAGGTGGGAGTTTCCCCATAGTGGAAGCCTAGCTGAGACTAGTGGTGGGTCTTTTTTATAGAGTTTCAGGGCTGCGTTCCAGTTCCTGTACGGCACCGAGAGAGTGGTGGGTACTTTGGGGAAGTCATTCACATGCCGGTAGGGAAAATTGTTCATCCCTTCTATTGAGTAAGAGCCTGAAGTGTCATGTTTGGGTTGTAGGGGTCTGGGAGGAAGCACCAGTGCAGATAATATAACTATGAAGCCATATAATATAACTGTAAGTTCGGGAGCGCCAATCCTCCATCTGTGTAGGAGGCAGTTAATTTTTCCCAAGCAATACGAGGTTGTTTATTGCCCCACAGAAAAGGAATGAGTATTTTGTTGATAGCTTTGAATACTTTAACAGTAAGATATACTGGAGCATTGTGGAAAATGTATAGAAACTTTGGTAAATAGATAATCTTAAAGATGTTGACTCACCCCCATAGAGTTAGTGGGAGTTTGGCCCAGTTCTCTGTACATATTGATCAAGTCCTGAGTGTACTGTAATGCCTAGGTACTTTGAAGGAAGAGACCCATTTGAGGGGAGTATCTACTGTCAGGACTGGGGGGTTTGGATTAGCTAGTCCAGTGCTGTCCAACTGGCGGCCCGCGACCCCCCTCTGTGTGGTCCCCCACCTGTCTGGCTGCTTTGATGGCTTACCTTTGAGTAAGCATTAAATGGTATCAGTACTGAGATTAACTGGCCCCCTGCATGGTTCTCACCTCAGATTCAGGCTGTAATCAGGCTGTATTGTTTAAAAATGTAATCCCCTGTGTTTTTCACACCTTTTAATACCTGCATTGTTTACCCTCTGCAGTGTTCACACCTCAGGCTCAGACTGTAATCACTCCCATTGTTCACTTCTTCACACCTCAAACATAGGTACTGTAGGCAGAGTATGGCACATACAGCCAGCATAGGGCAGGTAGAGTATGGCACACAGAGGCAGCATAGGCCAGGCAGAGTATGGCACATACAGCCAGCATAGGGCAGGTAGAGTATGACACACACAGGCAGCATAGGTCAGGGAGGGTATGGCACACACAGGAAGGGTAGGGCAGGCAGAGTATGGCACACACAGTCAGGGTATGACACTCTGCCTGTGTGTGCCATACTCTGCCTTCCCTATGCTGCCTGTGTGTGCCATACTCTGCTTGCCCTATGCTGCTTGTGGGAGGTGAACCTGGCAGGGGTTTGTTGTGGGAGTTTGTTAGCAGTTGGAAATAGCCATTAAATGGTCCCCTAAGGTGTGTAATTATGTACTGGGGGTTGCTCTGCTATCCACAGGGGAGGAGGAGGCATATGTAATTTAAGGGTATATCTTAATATGACATAATTCTTTCACATATGAATGATGGTTGATATCCCCACTGTAAGGACCAAGCATTTGGGATTTTGCTGTGCTACCACCATTGTGATAAAATAGGTGTGGTTTGAAGTGGGTGTGGTTTCAAAAAGGGGAGTGGTCAAAACTGGCTTCCATTAGCGGCCCTCCACCATGTATGCTAGAGAAATTCCGGCCCTCGGCACCATAGAAGTTGGACAGCACTGATCTAGAGAGTAGAGGACCGATTTTTCCCAGTTTATTTTTAATCCTGAGAAGTTACCAAATTGATTAACTGTTTGTAACAGAGCAGATAAGGATGTGCCAGGGTCAGCTAGGTATATAAGTAGGTCGTCTGCGAAAAGTAAGACTTTTTTGGTTATAGTTTGGTACGTGAGACCTTTGATAGACTGCGAGTCTCTAATGAATATAGCCAGGGGCTCGATTGCTAGGGCAAATAAAATAGGGGATAGGGGGCATCCCTGTCTTGTGCCCCTTGTCAGGGGGAACGAGGCCGAGGTGATCCCATTGACCCTGACACATGCTTTTGGAGCATTGTATAGAAGTTTTACCCATTTAATGAATCTTGGACCCAGGCCAAACCTTATCAGTGTCTCCCAGAGATATGGCCATTCGACTGAGTAGAATGCCTTGGCTGAGTCTAGGGAGGCAATGATTCTGGTTCCTTTCTCTGCGTGTGTCAGTTGCAGGTTAGTAAATAAGCGTCTGATATTAAAGGCAGTGGACCTTCCTGGCATAAATCCTGATTGATCGGGGTGTATGAGGTCCGCTATAACCTTTTTAAGCCTATTTGCCAGGATTTTCGCTAATATTTTTGCATCGGTATTCAGGAGGGATATAGGGCGATAGGAAGAGCAATCAGTTGGGTCCTTTCCTTGTTTAGGGATAACCACTATTTGGGCTTCTAGTTGGGATGGGGGGAGCGTCCTGTTGTCATATGCATATTGTAGGGTTTCCAGAAGGTGAACTGGGATTGGTTTTGACAGGGCTTTATACCACTCTGCGGGGAGTCCATCTGGGCCTGGGGTTTTGTTGGGGGGTAGGTCTGCAATGGCCTGTTCTATCTCTTGAGTGGATATTGGGTGATCTAGAAGTGCCTGGGAGCCTGGGGATAGTGTTGGTATAGTAATAGTGTCTAAGTATTGGGAGAGTTGAGTAGGGGTATATTTTATTGTGGAGGTGTACAGTTTTTCGTAAAACATTGCAAATTCTTGTGCTATGAGTAAGGGTTCATTGACCAATGTCCCTGTTGAAGTTTGGATTCTTGCTACTGCAGAGGGAGAAGTTTGAGCCTTGGCCAAAAAGGCCAGGAGTTTCCCGTTTTTGTCTGCTTTTTCAAAGGTTCGTTGGCATTGGTATAGGATAGCTTTTTTTGTAAGAGTTGTTTCCTCTCTCTCTAGGGCATTTCTATCTTGGAGTAGCTTATTATAGGAGTGGTCTGAGGGGGAGAGAATATGTTCTCTCTCTGCTTGGGTCAGTTCCTCCTCTGCTTGTTTCACTTGGGCTTTAGCATTATTACGGGCCTGTGCTATTGCCTGTGCCAGAGTTCCCCTCATAGCAGCCTTGGATGCATCCCAGACTGTGTTTGGGGAAGCCGTGTTTATATTGGTAATCCAGTATTCTTCATAGGCTTCTGTGTTCCTGGCTTCTACTTCTGTGTTTTTTAGCCACAGAGGGCTCAGGCGCTAGGCTCTATGTGTTGTTGGGGATAACCATCTAAGAGTTAGTAGTAAAGGGAAGTGGTCGGAGATGGCTTGTGGAAGATAAGTTATTTGGTCAAGTAAGGGCAGCAAGTCTGGGGAAGTTAGTGCTAGATCTATTCTAGACAGTGATTTATGTGCTTGTGAATGACAGGAGAAGCTTTGTTGTGTCGGTTGTTTCCATCTCCATGCATCTCGGAGGAGCATGGAGGCGGTCCATTGTGCAAGTTTTGTTGGGCCTTGGGTGTTGGTGTTTAGTCTGTCTAGAGATGGGTCCATACATGAGTTGAAATCGCCCATTAGGCAAAGTGGGGCTGGAGAAAATTGTGCTAGTTTGTTCATTATTTGGTTGAGTATATCTATGTTGAATGGCGGAGGAACATATAGGTTAACCAGTATCAGTGGTTTGTTTGCTATGTTGGCTTGTTACAATTTTATTTTTATTACTTTTTGCTCCTTACCTTTTCATTCTGACCCTCTCCAATTTATATTCCAATCTTTCATTCTAACCACTGCCTGCTATCTGGGGTAAGTAAGACCCTAGCAACCTGATAGCTGCTGATATTCCAAGCTTGAGAGCTACTGAACAAAAAGATAAATAAATGAGAAAAGATAGAAAATGAAGACCAACTGAGAAATCTATATTGACAATTGATTGACATTAATCTATATTATACTGGAACTTAGTTCAAAGGCAAACTACCATTTTCACAATAAATATTCTTGCTTCCTAAGAGCGATCCGGCTTCTCACCCACTGAAAGTGTACCTGAGAGTGCGGCCCTTTTCAAAAGCAGAGCTTGCAAGCAATGAAGCACAGGTAAGTGTCTCACTGAACTAAAACTTTGTGATGATGCTTCTTATAACTATATAAACTTTGCTCATGATATTGTATAAGCACCATAATGCCCTTGTTAAAGCAGCCGCAGTATCTGTTTGTCAGTGACCGGAGTCAGTTGTTTAGTTGTAATATTGGTGTGTAGGTGCCATCTCGGTGCATTGTGCCTGAGTCTGAGCTTTCAGAAGGAGCCAGTGCTACACATTACAACTGCATTCAAGTAACCTATTGTTTCTCCTACTCCCATGTAAATGGAGGAGTCCCAAGTCGGATTTGGATTTCTTACTATTCTGATACCTACTGGAAGCTTCTATTTTGCTCCCTTCCCTTTGTTCTGCTGATCGGCTGCTGGGGGTAAATGGAAGGGGGGTGATATCACTCCAACTTGCAGCACTGCAGTAAAGTGTGACTGAAGTTTATCAGAGCACAGGTCACATGGCTGTGGTACCCTTGGAAATGAAGAATATGGCTAGCCCCATGTGAAATTTCAAAATAAATGAAAAAAAAAATCTGTGTTCGCTGGAGAAGCTCTATTAACTGATGCATTTTGGGAAAAAAAATCTTTTCCCATGAACGTATGCTTGTAACCTGTGCGTATTCTTGTGCAAATATGTGAACTGGAAAGCCTTATTAATGTTCTTGAATGTAATGACACAGATTGGTGCTCACTTGTGCTTTCCCATCATGCAGGGTGCTTTTCATTAGCCACCTCGACCCTGCAGGTTCCACCATGCGGGATGAACATTAGCTGGATAATTGACAATTTCCTGAGAAGTCGCTTACCCATCTGGTGTTTTTTTTTTTTTTTTCCCAAGCGCTGCCCTTCTTAACTAAAATTAATTAGTATTTGTTCTGCATGGGTTCCCGTAATTGTTTGCTGAAACTTCCTCCTAATTATTGTACTTATTTTTATTTTTTTTTTCGCTGTTCCTATTCTGAGGAGTTGTAACTTCAGGATTCATAGTTCTACAACTTAACATTTTTTCAGATTTATGCATTCTGGTGCTATTGCTGTGCTTTCCTTGCTTCAAATGGCACGCTCTCATTAGAGTATTGGGTGGTGTGTCGGTCAAAAGCCGGCTCCGATCTAATGACTTCTTGGGTACAGGAATATGCAGCGAACAAATTCCGGCGCACGTAATACAAACTTGGTTGGACTGTTACTAGCGATCAGTCATGGTATCCAAACTTAATATTTCATTCTAATACTCTGTTACTTTGCTCTTACATAGTTTTAAACTAATTACTGTGACTTAGGGCAGTGACACACGGGGAGATTAGTTGCCCGTGACAATGAAGATTTGTCGCGCGGTGACTAATCTCCCCGCAATGCCATCCCACTGGCTAGAATGTAAATCACCAGTGGGATAGCATATGCAGCGGTGTGATTTGCCGAAGTTGCCTTGAGAGGAAACTTTGGGGCGATTTTGGCAAATCGCGCTCCGCAAATGCCATCCCACCGCGATGCCATTGCGGGGAGCTTAGTTGCCCGCAACAATGAAGATTTGTCATGTGGTGACTAGTCTCCCCGTGTGTCGCTGCCCTTAGGAGGACACTAAGCTGCAGCCTTAAAGGAATTCTGCATTGACATCTTTAAAAAAAAACAAAACAAAACAGATTTTTAGATTTAATTTTGAAGTTGGGCTAGACATGTGACTTGTGCTTTGATGAAATTCAGTCACTCTTTACTGCTGAGCTGTAAGTTGGAGTGATATCACCTCCCTCCCTTTCCCAAGCCGATCAGCAGAACAATTGGAAGATAGCAAGATAGCAGCTCCCTGACACCTGTATTGCTCAAAATGCTCCCATGTTCCACCTAGTGGTAGATAGGAGTATAGCACTGAATAGTAAAATTCCAAGTTCTTCCTTGACTCCTTCACTTACATGGAATAGGAGAAACAATAGGTTATCTGAAAGCAGTTACAGCTAAAAAAAAACATATTTTGGTTCAAGAATAAAAATTTTAATGATAGAATAAATTACTTGCAATGTAAATGGTGTCCTTTAGTGGTAAAAACTACACCATAAATATCATGATTGAATCCCTTTGAGTGGTTCCCTTATGGAGAACATGTGGCAACTCTGTCTGCAGTTTGTATGCTGTCCCATATAGGAATTATATATAATATATGTGAATCTTGTATATTTTTTATATATGTGAATCTTTTATAATATATAAATATGTATATAAAATATTATATATTTATGACGTAGAAGAAAAGATGCTGTAAAATGCAAGCTTTGGGCTAATTTTTAGCAAAGCATTACAGCTTAGTGTAGAAAGACCTATTTACCCTTCTTGGATTCATGAGTGTCCACTTTCCCAAAAAGATGGTTTCCTAGGCTAAACCCACTGTAAGGGGAACTTTGGCCTTGCAAGTACCCTATTGTGGAGCTGGTGAGTTTAGGAGACATGGGGATTTCCAAGTCCCTCTGATATTCATGCATCTGACAAAATACATATGCATGTCTATGAAAAATGACATTCTATATATATATATATATATATTAATTTATTTAATTTTTTTATTTTTTTAAACTTTGGTTGTTTGGTTATCTCAAAGAACTACAGCTTTAGGACCTGATATCCAGAATGCCTGGAACCTGGAATTTTTCAGATAAGGGAAATTGTAATGTGGATCTCCATACCTTAAGTCCATACCTAGATTCAGAGTTTTCTGGAAAATAGGTTTCTGCATTACAGATCCAATACCTGTATTTATATTGGTTTCCTAGGTAAAGCCCGCACCCAGGAAATGCACAATGTTCAAAAAAACAGCTGACACTATGTGAAAATGAAATCAAATTGCTGGCACTTAAATGGCAAGTCAACCCAAAATATAATTTTTGCCTCATGAAAGAAAATCTAATTCTAAGTAATTTTGCAATATACATTCATTACAAGTTTGCAATGGTTTTTGACTTATTTGTATATATAATTGATATTAATAGCAGTGTTAGTCTATTCTCTGCCATTTGAAACATGTAACACAAGGCAGCAGACTGACAGACCTAACTTGCTGGAGGAGACTGACCTTTGCAACATTGTTTAAAAATTAACAACCAAGCTGCAAATGCTGCTTTCAATAGCAATTACATTTACACATAACGTTTAATGCACTAAAAATTTTATTTTTGGGGTTCACGTATCCTTTAAACTGGGTTAAACGGGGCTACAGAGATTAAAATAGGATCAGTCCAAAATGATTTTTAAGCAGGAAATGGCTTATCTATAATTGTAACTTTGTAGCAGACCGGTCTGTGGGTAATAGTGTTTTTCTGTTAAATAAAAGAACTACTGGTACATTTTCTGAGGATGTTATGGTTTCACAATGACGTATAGTGTAAGGGAACAATGCAGTGTAAGTTATTTTCTTCTCTAGGGTTGTGTGACTATTGAGAATGGGGAGTTGGTATCTTTGCGGGCGCCTAAAGATTCTTCTACAATGAAAAACTGTGAAAGGGGAATCGGGCAGTCTGTGCACAAGTTCACATTTACTAGGGTAGGTACAAAACAAAATTCTAATGTAACATCATGTTAGAAATTGGAATTCTCTGGATACTAACTCATCTACTGGTTTTTGTGCTGGATCTGACTCCTCTAGATTTTTGGCCATGAAACATCACAAGCAGAGTTTTTTGAGGGCACAATGAAAGAGGTGGTGAATTCCTTTTCTGATGGACAGAATGGACTTGTCTTCACGTACGGAGTGACCAACGCTGGCAAAACTTTTACCATTCAAGGTATGAGATGAACATCCTTTTGTGCTTGGTTATTGATGCAGATCCTACAATGCTGTGATATACTGTTGCCAGGTACCCCAAAAGATGGGGGTATCTTACCCCGGTCACTGGATGTGATTTTCAGTCATATGAAAGGGAGGCAGTACCGCAGGATGAATTTGAAGCCCTATCTTAGCAACGATATCATGAAACTAGAGGCGGCGCAGGTTAAACAGGAGGAATCCATGAAAGCCTCACTCCTTTCTTCATTAAAAGAGGTGAGTAAAATGTAAATACCCATAATAAGCCTTCGCCTCCCAAAGTTCTCCAGCAGAAAAGCCGCCTTGTGGTAACATCCCTAAACACAAATGTCACCCTCTTCCCCTGCCTGACAGGCATAGGCTGATTTACAGTCAGTATGGAAGGCTTCAATCACATTAATTGGGCATTAAAAACTATCTGCCAGGGCCCCTTGTGTGGTGGTCTTTGGCAAGAAGTAGAATGGGGCCCCAATGAAAGACATGCCCCTGCTTTTGCATGGTTCCCCCCTTTTAAGCCCTGTCCCTTTGCGCCGCCTTGTTTGTTGGGGCCACTGGACCCCTGAATGGAGAACTGTTTCCCCTGATGATGGCCTTGCTGATGGCACAACAATTTTATTGAGGTTTTACGTGTGCTAAAGTAGATTTTGGGCATTTTGCCTGGAAGTACAGACAATCCCAGGTTTTCTATTCTAGATAATCCCAGCTCTTATATTCTAGATAATAGATCTCTACCTTTCTGACATAGTTATAGTTTTGTATTTAAGGATGGCATGAAAAGTGTCCCAAGCTCAAGTAACCTGAAGCAAAGTATGTCCACGTCTTGTGAAAGCATCTCAAATGATGGGTCAGGTAATATCTAATTACTTAACATTAAATGAACACAAATACATCTATAATTTTTTCATTTTACTCTAGCTACATATCTGCTACTTCTGCCTGTAGATGGTCTTCTCTGTTCTCTGGAGTGTTGGGGCAGGACTTACCCTTGAGGCATTGGCTTTGTTCTGTGACACTTTCTGACAGAGAAGGTTTCCTTTATATGTGAGCACAGAACACAGGCAGGCTGCAAGAGAAAGACTGACACCCCCAACACAGAAGAGTGAAAGCAGGTGGATGTATAAGATGCACGTCGGCATAAAAAGGTTTTGATTTATTTCTACGGAAGAAGGAACTCTGCACATACTGTGTGTGTGTAGGTTTTCCATTGCTAAACAAAAAAACACTATTCATTAAATTCCCCTAGGTGTCACTGCTACACAATTCTGTCCCCTTAGCCTGGCACTGTAGTGTTGCAAGAAGGCTGTTGAGCAGAATAGCGACGCACAAATCTATACTAACGAACACATCTTCTTGCTCTTGTACAGTCTGTGGATCTCTTGAATGTGAGGATGGAGATGCTGTTCAGTTCTCTGCTTGGGTGGCTTTCTTTGAAATCTACAATGAGTATGTCTATGACTTGCTGGACCAGTTTCCTTCATCAAAGAACCAAAAGCGACCAGCCTTAAAAATCTGTGATGACCAATCAGGCAATTCTTATGTAAAAGGTATCAGTATGGTTTCCTATGATATTTTCCTATAGACCCACCTTGGCTTTTAAAGGGGAAAAAAGCCTGGTAACCAGTTAAAGAAAACTATCAGTAAATTATTACTTTCAAAATACATTTATTTATATTTCCTCTAGAAATGTCATGCTGTAATGGGACCCGAGTTTGCTCCAAGTTTCACTGAAATGAATATTAAGAGGGTCCTGTTTACCAGATCTGCTGCACTGTTTTCAAGCATTAGCAGTGCACCCAAAGTGTTATTTAGGGGACCATTTCTGGAAGAATTTTCTTTCTTGCCTCTAGCAAAGATGATATGAATAAAGCACAGACGGGAGATAAATGTACACAAAATAACTGGTATTACCGCTAGATGATCCTTTTGCATTCGTTAGGCCACTTTCCACAGAGCAAAGGGAGAAGCTTTGTCAAACAACGTGGGTTTGAGAATCATTCCATATATTGTTAAACTGCTACTCCCAGCATGCTTTAACCCCTGATAATATATTGTGGTATTCTGGGAGTTAGTCTGACAACATTAGGGTAGCCAGTGATAGAAGTAACAGTGTAATGGAAGCTTATGTCCCCCTTTAACACTGCCATCTTTGTCTCATTATAACAGTTCAAGACTGATTATTCTTTTCCAGGGTGGGACCTACTCACTTTTTCAGGGTTTATATGAATCCGATAAATTATATGAACCTAGGTTTGCCACCTGTCTCTCCCCTGGGAAGCCTGGGTTTTGGAAACTAGAAAATCCTGACAGGACTTGAAAATAAATGGCATGGCGATCAGCCAGATGTTAATTGTTGTATTATAACCCTTCCCCCTGATGGCACAGACTCGCCCCTAAACCATCGCCCAACATATCCCTTGTCTGGGCTACCCTGCTGCAAAAGTTCAAATATTTATGGTCTAGTTACAGTTTGCTAGGGTAAACTGGAGCCTAGCAACCAAATAGCTGCAGAATTTCCAAACTGAAGAGCTGCTGAACAATAATTAAACTAAAAAAAGACCTGTTTCAAAAGGGCTTAAAATATTACTGTCTGCATCTTGAATATATTTAAATATGAATTGAAAAGTGAACATAAGTAATGTTTTGCGGTGCAGTACCTCTGTATGTACTGTTTTGTATTTTGTTTGGTTTTTTTTTCTTCCAGATTTAAAGTGGATAAATATTGCTAGTACTGAAGAAGCCTGCAAAATATTACAGTTTGGCAACAAGAACCGAAGTCTGGCATCAACTCGCATGAACCAACAGTCTAGCAGGAGGTATCTGAATTGTGCCACCAGGTCTCTTGGTTACATGTGTTGGGGGGGATGTCTATTAGTACAATATATGGATAAGTAATTTGTTTCCAACTGATCCAAAATTATTTTTTCTATATTTCAGCCACAGCATATTTACAGTCAGGCTTCTGAAACTTACTGCCGATGATGATCCGCGAGTCCTCACAGTGTCGGAGTGAGTATTATACACTGCCATTTGGCTCTTCTGTGCCCCTGAGGCACCTGTTTCATTTATATCTCTAAATGAAAAAAACCCTTTCATAATAAAATAACTTGCCTTCCACCCAAACTCTTTGCCTGTATATGCAAAATATATATTTCTTAGGCAAGGTATTGTCTAATGAGTACTGACAACCAAAGAACATTGTGCAGAATAAAAAGCTACAAAAACAACAACAAAAAGCATATGGGATATATGTTTCGCTTCTTTCCAAGGGAGAGAGCTTGCCAGCATTGGTTGTGATTAAATGGTCTGCCAGTGTAGCAGACCATTGGGCGTTGGGCTTCTGACAGTTTTCTAACGTAGCTGATTATTCCGCGCAGAATGTCCCTGTGTGATCTGGCCGGATCTGAGCGGTGCAATAAAACTCAAACAGTTGGCGACAGACTGAAAGAAGCTGGAAACATCAATAATTCTCTTCTCATCCTTGGCAAGTGTATCGGGGCCCTGAAGCAAAGTCAGAATCCCAAGTAGGTTGGATGGAGGCATCTGCTTCACAGCCACTTCTTTCCATTTATTTAAATGTTTTCATATTTTTATAGGAATAAGCTGAATTTATTTTCTGTGCAGGTGTGTTGTGTGTGCTGTGTGTGCTATCAGTCTGTGCATTCACTCATAGCCTGGCTAACTCCCCATAGATCTGGCTTCTTTCTAGATGGCCTACATAGACATTAGAGGGTTTTTGGCTCACTCATACAGCATTAAGATAGTTTAAAAGTTTTAAGTACTAATTTTCTTTTAAGTATTAAGATTTATTGAAGATACCAGTGGGTTTGGGGCATCTGATCGGTCTCTATATCATCAACTGGTGAATGAAAATTAAAACAGTTTGGTTTGCTACTCAGCAGGATGGCCCAGCTTATTTTATTGCCTGTATAACTTCTGTACTTTGTTTCACTTTCTGTTTTGAACACACAATGAGCACTGTAAAGCTGACTGAGGATCTGGATCCAGTATGAGCATATTCATAACAGCACTGTTCAAATATCCTTTCAGTCTCGGTTGTATAACAATAAACAGGCAGATTTCCTAGCTGACAGCATTATTGGGAGTTGTATGCTTTTTTTTACCTGTTTTTGGTTTACAGCCAGAAGCACTGTTAAAGGAGAAACTAAACCCTAAAAAATGAATGTGGCTACAAATGCCATATTTTATGTATTGTACTAGCTTAAAGGTTAAGTGTGTCTATAGTAGTAATGATCCAGGCCTGCACAGTTATTGCAGTCCCCATCTTGGATTCTGTTAGTGGCACTGCACATGCTCAGTGCCCTCTGACACTTCTAAGGCAGCTGCTGAGAAACTACGGGTTGTTGCAGATAAGCAGAAAGAGATTCATCTGTCATATAAGCTGATGCTACAGGGTTGATTATAAATTCTGATGCTAATTGCACTGGTGTCTGAGCTGCCATATACTAATAATCTTTTCAAAGATTCGCAATTTTTTTGGCAAAGCGAAACGGGACAGATTCGCTCATCACTGATCTTAATTAACAATCGCCCTTCTCTTGTGACATTTATATTGTGTGTATATATACAGTATATTGTAAGTCTGCCCCTAAGCTCAGTAAGTGACAGCAGCACAGAGCATGTGCAGGGAATCAGCAGAGAAGATGGGGAGCTACTGGGGCATCTTTGGGGGCACAGATCCTTCCTGCAAAAGGGCTGTAGGTGCCTTGGGCTGGTACAGAAGACCAAAACATAAGGTACCGCATTTCTAGCCTACTGCTTTAGTTGGGATTTAGTTCTGCTTTAAAACAATAGAATCTCTGTATAAGGCTAAGTATCCTCAGAGAGAAGAAAATTCCATGTTAACACTGTTGTATCATGGAAACACTATCCCTCTGGAAAAGGGAATAAATTTAAGTTTCCAACTAAAGTTTGCTGTGTGTTTCCCTCAGCGCAGACCTTAGTGCATTGTTGTTGTGTCCAATTTTCTTTCCCCTACAGAAAGGCCAGCTATGTCCCATTCAGGGAAAGCAAGCTGACTAGGCTATTCCAGCCCTTCTTCTGTGGCAAGGGCAAGGCGTGCATGATTGTGAACATAAACCAGTGTGCTTCAACATATGATGAGACCCTGCATGTCATGAAGTTTTCAGCTGTAGCGAAACAAGTAAGTCTTGTTTCTGTCAGCATGATTGTATTGTGTGGTTTTCATCAGAACTCTGGGTGGAGCAAACAGAAAAATGCTAAGAAAATTGAGTAAAGGGTAGCAAATGTTTTTGGACTTAGTCCAGATATAGTCACACAGTTTTGCTCTATTCTTGTTGGCATTGCCTTGTGACATGCTACCCTAATGTAGAAGTGCTTAGGAAAATGTGGGTCCATTTTTGACTGAATCGTAGAATGTAAAGGTCAAATGCAACCCCAAAAACACCACGAGTTTAGTGCTTTAGTACATCTTCTGTGGATATTACCCAATGTCACTTTCCTTTCTTATTGACTCTATTCATTGCACAGTAACAATTAGCTCTAAAACAATATTTGCTTATTAAAGGTGGTTCAGTCAATTCAACCCAGAAACTTTGAATTTATGGGCCCAAGGATGGTTGGAAAAGATGGAAAGGTAATCACAGAGATTGATCCAAATATTTCTGTTGAGGAACTTCTTTCTGATGATGAGGACGAGGAGCTGGATGTCACCATGAATCCAGAGGTAAGGGAACTTATATTCTCCCAGGTAACTTGCCTCTAATTGATAACATTCATATGGAGAACACTCATGCAAGGAGCAAATTCATATAAAATTAAACTAATGTCATTATTCCATATGTACAATTCTTAAAGCTATTACTTTTAAAGGAGAAGGAAAAGTACAATTAATGAGGCGTGCCAAAACGTTCGGCAACCCCCAGTGATTCCTGTGCTTCCTTCTCTCCTTTTTTTTTTTCCTTCTGTTAGTTGATACATGCTAATGATCCCATAGACACTCGAGAATGTACAATATAAAAACACTAAATGTCTTTAAATGTAACGTTTTTGTTATAATGGTGGGAATTTATATTTTTTTGTTTTAATTCCTTAAAGATCCTAATAAAAATCATTTAAACATGAAAACTGGTTTGGCAGCTTATCTGCCCGTGTATGGCCACCTTAAAGCTTGCGCCCATGAGACCAATTTGCTCTCTACCTCAGTAGGGTATTTACAAACTTAGATTTAAAATTTATTTAATTTATAGTCCTAGGGAGGCTGGTGCCCACATCTAGCTTGTAGGTCTCCAAATGGATAGATCTGTACTTGCCACAGCCATCTTATTGTCTGATATGCGTGATATAGCAGGCTCCATTCGCCTGCAGATTCTCCGTTTTCAGTTCCCAAACTTTGAGAAAGGGGCCAGGGCTGTTATTGATTTAAGAAGACTTCCTTCTGGCCCAGCCAAATGTTATCTATCTAATGTGGAATTGGCCGTGAATTCCCATTTACTGAACCAGATGTTCTTGTAACTATAAATGATACAATAATGTTTTCAAATATCTGCAACTTTGTTATGGGGCGGCTTGTATACCAAGTGCAGGGAAGGGTGCCAAGTAGGGAAAAAAATGTACATGGACCACCACGTTTTTTTCACATTTGTGCCCTTTGCACCCTATTAATACAGAACTCTGAAGCACTGTATTCATAAGGGGCAAATGGGGAGAGTCACTTGGACTCCCACCTTCCTGTCCCCTAACTTGCCCATTATGTCTGTGCTAAAGTTAGAGATGGTATGTGCATTGCGCCACCACCTGCCTTATGTCAACATATTCTTCCAGTTGTGATGCAGCAAACTTCACTGGCCATTTTAAGTGTACGTCCCACATTAATCTGCTGGTGTCCCCGTTATGGTGTCACTGAAAACCAACTTTGATATAACTATTGGCATACTGGAAATGCTTCACTCCTCAATTTATCCAATTCTACAATTATGAAAAAGCTTTTATTTATTTTCTTTTAAGGATCTGCTGAAAAAGATAGAAGAAGTCAGAGAGAAACTTCTTGCTGAACGGCAGAGCAAACTAGTTCTTGAACTGCAGATCCGAAAAGAGATGGGTGAAGCGATGTATCAGCAGATGGTTGATCTTGATGAAACATGGAGGTATGGTGGCTGCTTCTGAAAATCCCAAGCATTCAATATGTCTCTCTATGAACTCAACTTCAAATTCTCTTTTACAGTAAACGCTTTGAGGATCTGAAGGAAACTCACGAGGAACAGCTTGAAAGCAGACTTGAAATGTACAAGAAGGCAATAAAGAATCATGCCTATCGGCAGGCAATGGATGAGCTTGAAGAGAATTATGTCCCACTGGACGAATTCCAAGCTGAACAAGAGAAAGTTGAGGCAAGTTGGTCCCAAGGCAATGGAGGAGGGTTGGGGATAATTGGTCTGATGGGTGTTTTATTTTTGTAGATGGGAATGTTTATCAAATACCAGGTTTTGTTTGAGTGCTAAATTCTTCTGTAAAATAAAGTGTTATGGCTTTCTTAGTGTCACCTAAGCATGTCAGCACTGTAGAAAAAATGTTGCTAGTCCACTCAGGCTTTTCATACATTGTTGTGTATTATTGTTATCCTTGATGGCTATGCATCTGATACTGCAGCTGTCTTACAGGAAAAGGAGCAGAGAATACAAGAGTTAGAGATTGCTCTTGGCCTCAGGAACCCATCAGGGGAAGAGGAAACAAGCCAAGGTAAAGGCTCTGTGTATTTCCCCAGTGGAGTTGCGTTTAGCAGAAAGGTATTTTTTGTGGTAAAAGGAATGCTAAGTTGTAGAAATATCTAATTCTACATGCTCTCTATATACAAAATGTTTGCATTGTTGTGTTCTTAGTATGGGCCTAGTATTTCACTTTATGACAATATAATACTGATTGATTTTATATAAACAAAATAACTTAATCTGGAACTGTAACATGCAGGCCATCTTGCAGAAGACTCTCCAATATCTGGGCATTTTAATCTATCGGGGTCTGGGTGAGGCTAAGCCTCTAACAAAAACTCAGTATGGCTTTGTCTGCAACATCTCTGTTTAACTATCTGAACTGTATCTATATCTGACAGGTATCCAGATTCCTGCAGCCCACGCTGTTGCAGGTTTAAGTCTGGGGTGTATTTTGGAATACAGGTATGGGATCCCTTATCCAGAAACCCATTATCCAAGTTCAGAGACTCCATTATAAGCAAATAATTCAAATTTGTAAAAATGATTTTCTTTCTCTCTGTAATAATAAAACAGAACCTTGTACTTGATCCTAATTAATTCGTATTGGAGGCAAAGCAATCCTATTAGGTTTATTTAATAGTTAAATGATGTTTAGCAGACTTAAGGTATGGAGATCCAAATTACTGAAAGATCCCTTATCTGGAAAACCCCAGGTCCTGAGCATTCTGGATAATCGGTCCCATACCTGTATATGAAAACACCATACGATGAACACTGTAGCAACATTTGCTTTAGGCTAGGCACTGGAAAGCAATGAAAGTATCCATTTAGACTCTGAACTAGTACCTTTTTAAATATACGGTACTATTTACACTTTCATTTAACAGGAGGCGCAGCTCTGGTAGTGATATGCTCACCAATTCCATAAACTATGACCCAATAACACACAAGCAAGGCTTCTCCTTGTGGGTTATCACTCGAGAACTCGATAGCAGAAGGATATTATGGTGCGAGGCGCAAGCTTGTGTCACTATTTCTGCTATTAATAAATATATGGTGATGGCACCAAAGCAAGTCAGTGTGCCCTTCCTGATTCCACATTATTGTATTGATATTGGTGTGGAGCGAATAAGTGAGTGTTGGTTTTTTTAATAGAAAACAAACTGATACATAAATTATTGAATCCACAAACATGACTTGAAATCTGTCAGAACAGTCCTTGATGTATTATTATACACATTCATATTATAAACATTCATTTGTATGTTTCAGGTGCTTTAGAAGCATTAACAAAGCGATGCCAAGACAAGGAGAAGGTAATGCCACGTATTCCCTGTGCCACTAGAGTTCTGTGGGGAGCATGGGCACCATTTAATAATACACATAGGTTTTACTTACTGCTTGCTAACCTCTGCCGTGTATGTGCCAGGTTATTGCCACTCTGAAGGCTCAGGTTCAGGGTATAAAAGAAGAAGCCTCTTTAACTGCGATGAAACTAAACGAAGAAAACCAATTCCTTAAGCAGCACCTGAAAATAAAGGTAGGGTCTACATTAAACCTGGGGATACATAGAATACAGCAGAAATTCAAACACCCAACAAATGATCTGATTTAAGAGAATCACTATAAAGTAAAATGATTTTCCTTCTATTCCAACCCATATTTACTGCCTTGTTATCTCCACTGAAGCACTAAAACCATTGCAATCTGTTTTCTGCAAATGTGGGCTCTACACTGACCTGTGTACGTATCTAGTCCATACCCGCCCCCAGAAGGTTTAAAGTTTTATTGCCCTAAAATATAAGTGTGGGGATTAAACCCATGCACAAACAGTATATTTCAGTTTTTTGTTTGGTCGTTTTTATGAATAAGCAATAAGATGGCTTTTGTTGCTATACTGTATGCCTTTGAGTCCCACACACTTGAGTTTCTACTGAATTTACTGTTTTTGAACCTTTTGGGCCTTGGAGGATTTCACCTCCGGGTTCCTGCCTCCACCTTATTAATGCCAATGATGGCGTCGCCGATGCGTTTGTGCCACAGAGTTACATTTTATGGGCTTGTTTATCAATTTTTTTTACAAACTGGATTCCAAAAAAGTTGGGACACTAAACAAATTGTGAATAAAAACTGAATGCAATGATGTGGAGGTGCCAACTTCTAATATTTTATTCAGAATAGAACATAAATCACGGAACAAAAGTTTAAACTGAGAAAATGTACCATTTTAAGGGAAAAATATGTTGATTCAGAATTTCATGGTGTCAACAAATCCCAAAAAAGTTGGGACAAGTAGCAATAAGAGGCTGGAAAAAGTAAATTTGAGCATAACGAAGAGCTGGAAGACCAAATAACACTAATTAGGTCAATTGGCAACATGATTGGGTATAAAAAGAGCTTCTCAGAGTGGCAGTGTCTCTCAGAAGCCAAGATGGGGAGAGGATCACCAATTCCCACAATGTTGCGCAGAAAGATAGTGGAGCAATATTAGAAAGGTGTTACCCAGCGAAAAATTGCAAAGATTTTGCATCTATCATCATCAACTGTGCATAACATCATCCGAAGATTCAGAGAATCTGGAACAATCTCTGTGCGTAAGGGTCAAGGCCGTAAAACCATACTGGATGCCCGTGATCTCCGGGCCCTTAAACGACACTGCACCACAAACAGGAATGCTACTGTAAAGGAAATCACAGAATGGGCTCAGGAATACTTCCAGAAACCATTGTCAGTGAACACAATCCACTGTGCCATCCGCCGTTGCCAGCTGAAACTCTACAGTGCAAAGAAGAAGCCATTTCTAAGCAAGATCCACAAGCTCAGGCGTTTTCACTGGGCCACGGATCATTTAAAATGGAGTAGGGGCAAAATGGAAGACTGTTCTGTGGTCAGACGAGTCACGATTCGAAGTTCTTTTTGGAAATCTGGGACGCCATGTCATCCGGACCAAAGAGGACAAGGACAACCCAAGTTGTTATCAACGCTCAGTTCAGAAGCCTGCATCTCTGATGGTATGGGGTTGCATGAGTGCGTGTGGCATGGGCAGCTTGCATGTCTGGAAAGGCAGCATCAATGCAGAAAAATATATTCAGGTTCTAGAACAACATATGCTCCCATCCAGACGTCATGTCTTTCAGGGAAGACCCTGCATTTTTCAACAAGATAATGCCAGACCACATTCTGCATCAATCACATCATGGCTGCGTAGGAGAAGGATCCAGGTACTGAAATGGCCAGTCTGCAGTCCAGATCTTTCACCTATAGAGAACATTTGGCGCATCATAAAGAGGAAGGTGCGACAAAGAAGGCCCAAGACGATTGAACAGTTAGAGGTATTAGACAAGAATGGGAGAGCATTCCTATTCCTAAACTTGAGAAACTGGTCTCCTTGGTCCCCAGACGTCTGTTGAGTGTTGTAAGAAGAAGGGGAGATGCCACACAGTGGTGAAAATGGCCTTGTCCCAACTTTTTTGGGGATTTGTTGACACCATGAAATTCTGAATCAACATATTTTTCCCTTAAAATGGTACATTTTCTCAGTTTAAACTTTTGTTCCGTGATTTATGTTCTATTCTGAATAAAATATTAGAAGTTGGCACCTCCACATCATTGCGTTCAGTTTTTATTCACAATTTGTTTAGCGTTTAGCGTATTTGTGAATTTGATTTTTTTCTAAACTGATTAAACATATTGAATGCTTGCTTATTTATTAATGTGATAAACTTATGCAAATAAAAACTTGAATTTTCGAGTTTCAAACTCGAATAAAACTCGTAAACTTGAATTCAACATATGACTCGACTTTACCTAGGACAACTCCCACTGACTTCAATAGAAACGTGCAAGCTTTTAAATGACAAAGTTTTACGCTCAAATTTTCGTTTAATAAATACCAGATATTCAAGTTTTTGAAACATAACTCAAATTTGATTTTTTTTTTTTTTAAACACACAAAAGCTCAAATCGATGAAAAGAAATCAAATTTGACTTGATAAATAACCCCCCTTAGTGTAGGATTGTGTGACAGGAGAACATTGCCGATGGCTGTAAATACATTTTTATGCTTTCTTCACTTTTAATGTTTTTTACCAGTGTAGGGTAATAATGCACTCTCTCCTAAAGGCAGCAAACTCTTGTATTTGTCCGTGTCCCCGGCTGTTTCATGTCACTAGAACTTGCATGTAGATGTCCGTTTCACTTCCTGTATGTACAGGCACAGGAAAACCAAGCCGCAGATAAGGACGGGTGGCTGCAAACGGACCTCATAGGCACATTAACCACAGAACTTTATTAAAAAAAAAAAAAGCCTCTAGCATAAAGGACTGTCTGGGTGTGTGTCTATATAACTGGTTATAAGAGGGGAGGAATTAAAGGGGATGTCCACCCAATGATTGTATTTAATAAGTACAACTCCCCATGTTCTATGAAAAGTTACAAAGTGATTGTGTTTAGTGGTGTTACAGTTCAGTTAAAGCCCTATATCAGTAGTGCAAAGTGTTCACCGTGAAAACCAACAATACAACTTTTCCCAAAGGAGCAGGAAGTGAAAGGTCTCCAGAGCCTGGCCGAACGCGCCATTCAACTTGAGGCTTCGGTAACGGAACTGCAGGCTGAAGTGGACCAAAGCCGCAAACTCTTGTCCTCTGTGGAAGTCTGTGAACCAAAACCAAAAAAAGGCTTGTTCTCTAATATTAGAAACACTATGGGTGGCACACCTAAGAGAATGGCCAGTAAGACTCAGGAGAAACCTGAGGAAGTCTCTGCCACTTCTAGAAAACGACCACTTCTCTCTCGCAAATGAGGAACCTAAAAATGATGTTTTAAATATTTGTGTATATATACGTATTTATTCTCTGTGGAAGTAAATAAAACCAGACTTTACATATTTTGTGCTGAGTTGCTGTTTGATTGCCCTGCCTCGGCATTTCCTTTTCGTTGTGTTTGTGCTCTGTAGTAACCTAGTTTTGCTATGAAAGAAGCTTCAGGTTAAGTAAACCTTAAAACTGAATATAAACTTGCTCAGGATGCTTTCAAACCATTTAACACTATGTGTCCCTGCATTAGTTTTAGAGATATGTTTTTATAAGTTGGCAATATAATGAATTTTGTAACAGTGCCTCAAGCTGGCCAACGTCTGTAACTACGGCCTAAGGGTAATGTCCCATGGAGAAATAAGTCGCCTATCATGGGCGACTAATCTCCCCGTGAGAAATCATCTAAACTCTAGCAAAGTGGGGGAACAGGGACCCCGTGAACAAGGAATAGTAAGCATAGAAGAACAATCTTCATAGCACTTTCTAAGAAAGTGAGACCGAGAGCTATAGATAATAGCAGTTTGGCTCCAACCAGGAGGTTAGCTAGGAAGTACCCTTCCTTACAGGCATTGTTGCCTTAGCATAGGGCCATGGTTAAGACGTAGGATTTAGGTTAGTGTCAATCCCTGATCCATAGTCGGCTGTTGGGATCCATAACCGCTAACGTCTACATCCTGAGGACTTGAGGTATCTGTCCAAACTACCCTCCATAGTGGTGTGCTGTCAGGTGTCTTAACCCTGCCCAGACTCATTAGAGGTGGGATAAACCAGTGAACATCCTCTCTTTCTATCCTCAGAGGGTTAACTGCTATTTCCTCTGTGTGTGAATACTACAACCCTGTGCACTAATTGTCTTGGGCAATAAACAGTTAACATTTGGTTTGCAAGAGCTCCTGGCGTCCATACAATCATTTAAGTTTTGCACTTACACTTGGCAGTGGGAGGTGTAGTTATACAACACCATAAGCACCTTCCATATTGTGAAGGTCCATCCTGCTGAAACAGTCGCATGTACCCCATGCTCCATTATCCTTTAAGAAGATAGCATTGCTTCACCCTCATTTGTTGCAGTTAGGCACAGCCCTACAACCTAGCAGTTGGAGCAGATGCCCCATTCACTTCAGGTATTGAAATCAAAAGCCAACAAAGCGTCCTTCAGGAGGGTTTAATTTAACTTGGTAACCAGGCAGTGGTTTGAAAGAGACAGGGCTATGAATAGAGGAGGGCCTAAATAAGTAGTAAAAAGTAATGATTACATTGTAGCCTCACAAAGCAATCATTTTTGGCTGCTGGGATCAGTGAGTCAGACAAGGAAAACAATTGAAAAAATGATAGAAAATGAAGACCAATTGAAAAGTTGCTAAGAATATGCCATTCTATAATATAATAGATAATATTAAGTTAACCTGAAGGTAATCCAACCCTTTTCAGCTTGGCTATGGGCGCTAATATTGATGTGCTGAGAGTCAGAATGTGTCAGAACTAATCCACTACTGCCCTGATAGCGGGTCTGTTTCTGCTGTTCATCAATGCTCTTGGCAAGCTGCTCTGCGAGTGCCCAGGTCAGTGCCCATAGCAAAGCTTCTAGGCAGAAACATGGAGTGAAGATTATATAGGGTGATATACACCCTACTGGGAGTTCTGTGACATTATTAAAGGAAAAAGCAAACTCCTCAGTCTGGTCTTGTGTTACTGAACTCAGTAACTACATGGTCACTGAACTCCGTAGGGAATTCTAATAGCCTTAAATTACAGTTGGGGTCCCATTATTCTCTGTATAAAAGTGGAGTATTTGCATGTGTTGCTGCTAAACTGATCTATTTAAGAAAAACAAGCCCCTGCCATTCAGTTTGTGTGACATGCACAAAAGACTTGCTTTGATGGAATTGGCAAGTGTAAATACTTTATGGCCCTATGGTATAAAGTATTTAATTTATTAAGCTTTTTTCTCGCAATGCAGTTTGGTCATGATTTTACCCATTTATATTTTTTATGTAACCGATCTGTGAGATCCAGCTCCCTGCAGCATGCTGAGCCTTTGACAGGATTAATTATTCGAGGGTTGATGATGAGGTATCTTTAACTATAATTGGGGACAAATGGAGAAAGAGAGAGGTGAGCACAAAGACCTTGATCTCCTGTATTTGCACCCCTTACTGCAGTGATCCCCAACCTTTCTTACTGGTAAGCCACAGTCAAATGTAGAAAGACTTGGGGAGCAACACAAGCACCATAAAAGTTCATGGAGGTGTCAAATAAGGGCTAAGATTGGCAGCCTCTATGCACACTATCAGCTTACAGGGGCTTTATTTGGTAGTAAATCTTGTTTTTATTCAACTAAAACTTGCCCCCAAGTCAGGAATTCAAAAATAATTACCTGGTTTGGGGGCACTGAGAGCAACATCCAAGGGGTTGGGGAGCAACATGTTACCCCCGAGCCACTGGTTGGGGATCACTGCCTTACTGGCACATGAAATCTTTGCCCCTCTGGCATTGTGTGCTTGACAGTAAGTGATGTAAGTAGGTGCAAACTGCATCTGGTGCGTAAGGGAATCCACATGCCCTTGCTAGCACCCTGTTAAACTTCTGCTAGAAGGAACGCACGTGGATGTGGAATGCTTCCTTATGTCAGGAGAAAATCTGACTTGAGTGCTAGATTCCTAGCAAAGGTGCAACAACAAGGTCCTGACTGAAGTTCTGGATAGGGCCCAGCTAAATGACTCCAAAAATATACTTGGCAAGGCAAAAAAACAACAACCCCCTGGACGCTTTAAAATATATACTTGTATGAAAATGGCATGTTCTTGGGGGTTTTTCACACTAAGGATGTTCCTCTGTAGTAGGTTTGTTTCTCTCTGAATAAAACAAGTTCTTTGATTGGTCCTCTGGTCAGGTGTGAGTCTAGAGTATCGAACTATCTATCATCTATCTATTATCAGGCTATAAATAATACACATTACATATACACTTTTGTCACAACTTAAATATTTTTAATTAAAGACTAAATTACAGCATTTAGAAGGATTAAAACATAAAATGAGGAATTACACACCAGCTGTTCATTATATTAAAGCTAAAGTATAACATTGGGAAACATCTATATATGTACATTTGTTTTCTGACAGTGAGAGTGATGTGGCTAGGATTGTTCCTATTGGTGCACTAGCTTGTCAATTAAAGCAGTAAGTTTGCAATGCATGCAGACCAGGCATTTAGTTAGAAGCATGCAATAGGAATGCTACCGCTGAATTGGGCCATGGGCATCAAACCTGCCCAACAGCGCTTTATCTGGGGCTTCAGTCTGCTTTGCTGGTTACCTATGTTACTGATGAATAAATATGGTGTCATAAGCGCAATTTACCATTAAAATATCCGTTCCAAAACTGATAGTATTAATTTGGTTTTGAATTGTACCTGACAGGGTCTTCCAATAGGGTTGCCACCTGGGTGGTGTTTTTTTTAATAGAGAAAATATATAAAAATATAGAAAGTCTGGTATTTTTTTTCAAGAAAAAGTGGCAACCCTATCTGCTAAGCTGCTGCTGTGTGAAGGGTGGTTTATTTAGATATCCTATCATGAAGAGTGACAGCTTCTGCCATTGTGTTTAATTGCTTGCATCTTGCCTGAGGAGACAACACTTACTCTAAATACAATGTTCATAACAAAATAAGAAAAAAATTCACATACTGCAAAAAAGAAGCAGATTGCATTAGTTTTATTGCTAGTGGTTTATAAAGGGATACAAACAATTTGTTTAACTTGGTATGCCACCAACCAGACCCGGTAGTAGGAATATGCCACTTTTTTAAAGCAGACATATTGTATAAAAACAATAATGTGTCAGTGCATTATACTCTATTAAATACTGAAGGAATGTGCTTTAAAAATATGTGCTGGCTCCTTTCCCAGGCTGTGCAGGGGAGCCGACGGCACTCAGCACCCTACACTATAAGAGATCTGGGCAATTCCAGGCCAGATGTTGGTCGGGGAGGCCCGTTGGTGGTGCCCACACGGGCAAATAAGCTGCCAAATCGGTTAAAGGACCAATATCTGCAGTGGAAATTGGCCAGTGTATGGCCAGCTTAAGGGTACAGCCTACTTTTTATGTGGTTAAATCATCTGTTTCCATTTAGTTTAGGCTAAACTAATTATCAATCAGCAGTTCATTTGTATTATTTTAACTGCACAGTAAAAGTTGGTTGTTGGACTGGGGAAAACATCTAATGCCTTCATGTCCCTAAACCTCTTTGTTTCCATTTAGGGGCAGTAAATTCTACACAAATATACAAAATATATAAACAGATTACAAACTATATTTATTATGACATATCTAATGTTGTTGCTTAGGAAAAGGGCACGAAGCTTCAGGGCTAAACTCCAAGGGAGATTTTTAGCAGATTTTTTGGGGTCATATTTGATCTGATCTTGTCATGCAACAGCACAAATTTTGTAGGATGCATCAAAACCTGATCTCTATAGACTGTAATGTAAAGTTGGATGAGATAAAGTGGGATGGAGTGTTTTGTTCCTGCACCTACATCCACAGTCTATGTATTTCAATGAAAAAGTGTGCAGATAAGGAAAAGGGGGGGAGCACTCACCAGGATAGCCAACTGTAAGTACTTTTCCGTGCTGCCACGCTTCGTGCCGCCCCCAATAAGGCCAGAATATCCAAAGCAAATTAATGAAGAAGCGGAGCACTGGATAACTTATATATAAAACCACATATTTATTTCCATCAGTTAAAAACAGAGCAGAGCATCCTCACCTCAAGCCATGAGGTGAGGATGCTCTGCTCTGTTTTTAACTGATGGAAATAAATGTGGTTTTATATATAAGTTATCCAGTGCTCCGCTTCTTCATTGATTTGTTTTCAATGAAAAAGTGTGTCAGACACCATCAGCGTTCCCTTCTTACGTGTCAGATCATAATCCTTTCATGTAGTTTACACATCAGATTTTTGTATCAGTTCCATTATATTTTGATCCATGCAACTACATCCGACTTGTAAGATGCGTTCTGTCAATCCAACTCCATCTGACAAAAGCTCCCATTGAGTTTAGCCCTAAGATCATAGTACAAATATCTCACATTCTTTTTTTTTCACTTTCGCTTACCGTCTCAGTCTGAGTTGGATAAAACCATTATTATGCTAAAGAATCACAGAACTGTTGTCAATGAACACATTTTGGTAACAAGGTATAATGTTAATGACCCGTCCATGATGAACAAACAATAGAGTTTGGCCCCTTCTTTACAGAGAATGTCCAACTCGCAGCTCTTCAGGTGTTGTGGCCTATGATTCCCATGAGTCTCTGCTAGTCCACAGCTTTCCAATAACAGCAGTTATAGTCCACAGCAGCTGGAGGTCTGCAGGTTTTACATGCTTGTCATAACATTTATAACAGATTTTTCACACAACCTTACTCTAAATCAGTGGCTACATATAAATATGATGAAAATCTGTAAAGCTATTTTTTTCTGTGAATGAACATTAAGTAAAATGTTCAAAAATACTAAACAGCGTCTCTGCAATCCAACCTTTCACTCCCTACAGTTTTGTTAAACAGCTTCATGTGACACAGAGTTTAATAAATACTACCGTTTGCATTCATCTACTATGGTGAACCAAAATTGCACGGCATTTGGGGGTGTGAGATTTCTGGTATAAGCAAGAATGTGCCATGGCACTATACAAACTGGCATGGGCAGATTCCGTCAGCCCTGTGGGAATGATGTAAAGAAGCAGCTGTGTAGGACAAACTCCACACATGTACAATATGGTGCTCTGTGATGCCTGTTTATTTCCGAGCGCTTGGGATTTCGGCACCAGCACTGCATAAGGAACATACACAGAGAAGCTACACAGTAAGTGGGCCATGATGTGAAGGGGACGGGAATGTGTTATTCCATCTTTTCAACATGTTCAGACTTTCCAGGCTGTAAGAGACAAAAAGGAACGCAATAACCAGTTCAGTCTGTTTCCCTGTACAATAACAAGGAAATGTGTGTCCTGCTCTAAGGCTGCTGTTGATATTGTGCCTCTGTTGCTGTGTAGAAATCATCCAGAACGCTTTGTAAATAATCAAATGTTGGCCGTTCCTCTGCCTTCTCCTTCCAGCACTCTTTCATGATGTCATACAGTTCTACGGGACAGTTTTCCATGCGGGGCATACGGTAGCCTCGCTGCAGGGCGGTCATCACATCTGAATTGCTCATTCCTGCAGAGCCAGAAGAAAACCATTAGGTGCTTTGCTTTGCACACAGCTCAACTAACATCCTTACTAAATTATCTCTGTATGTTGCCTCTTCACAACTTCTTAAATACCAACCTTTGTTTGGTATGGCCAGTAGCATACCTTGAAAGTGTTTGGCCCCTCCACAAAAAAATCTTCAGTGGGGCTGGCATGAACCGTCCCTCCTCGAAATCGACAAATATATTAAAAAAAGAGTTTCCTTTACCTGGATAAGGGATCTTTCCAGTGGTTATTATTTCATACAACAGAACGCCAAAAGACCACACATCAGATTTTATTGTAAATGAACCGAAATTAATTGCCTCTGGCGCAGTCCATTTGATAGGGAACTTAGCACCTTAGAAAAAAAAAAAGAGGTGATGGTCACGATCAGTAATAACAGCATGGGTGATATAGAGACATGAGATCTAAATAACAGGTAGAGCACATTTTAAATCTAAAGCTGCTATAGTGTAAGGGACATACTGTTGGCTTATATTGTGCATTTAGATGGACAATAAACAGGATGTTTCCAATTATCTAACAGCACAGGTGGGTTACATTTCACTATAATTTGCCTTGTTTTTTTAACGGTTTGTAAGTAGTTGCCCTTTATTCTGCTCCATGTTGGTGACTTCACCCTTTATAAACAGTAAGTTAGCCAACATGGCCTTACTGACTTTGATTTACACAAAGAGCTGTGTTTGTTCAGCTAACAGACAAACTGAATTATTCATTCTATGGCACCCTGTAATGCTTTGTAAGCGTTAACCGCCCAACTGAATAGGGTACATGTAAGCAATGTAATAGTATAGTCATTCTGGATTTTCCAGTAGTCAATATAGGGGGGCCTCCAACAGCTTTATATGACAGAACTGCAGAGCACTACCTTAGCCGCATCGGCCTTGTAAAGGTGCCAAGGTGTGGTTTCCCTTAGAAATGAGCCCAAGAGTGAGTGAGAGACAGTTTCATGTTCTATTCACTCTTACAGGGCATATTCCTTCCTGGAGTTCTAGGGAAGGTGAAAGGGAGTTTTCTTATTGTTTCTCTGCAATAGCTGTCACACAAGAGCAACTCCATTAGCCTCCCCACCCCTAATAAAGGCACGGACTGACAAACAGAGCCTGAGCACTGATATGAATAAAGTTTGCATGGAAACTATTTACTTATAAGTGAACTAAAGCACTCAGTAAGATCTGGGCTGCTGCTGAGAATCTCAACTTTTGTGTTGTTGGAAATCTTTAAAGCATTAGCAGGTTATATACTGTATGTCTTAGCAGAATCCCCTGGTTTCTGTGCTGCCATGAGATGTCAGTCTGCATCTGCATTATATATATATCAAGAAAGGGTACTGCACACACAGGGACTTAATGCAAAGAAAAAAAGTGTTCATTGAAAAAAATCCAACATTTCAAGCATGGTCTGTGCTCTTCCTCAGGGACAAACCAACAGACTATGTCCCAACAGCCACATTAAATACCCCCCCACCACATAAAAAGTCCCTGTGTGTGCAGTACCTTTCTTTATATTTTATGTTTTACCTGCACCCAGGTTTTGTGAAGTGTGTGCTCCTCTCTGTTCATATATATGATATATACTTTCACTCGTTAGTGAGGACCGCTAGTGGGACCGAAACGTCAGTTTCCCTCAATAAAATTTGCTGTGGATATTATTAAGTCTTGAGGAGTGTGAGATTTTTCAGATGGTGATTATACATATTTCCACACTGCACCCAGGCGAAGTATTCTACTTATACGTGAGTGCCTACCCTCCAATATATATATATATATAATGCACTTATCGAAAGTTTGTGAACCCTTTCAAATGTTCTATATTTTTATATGAATGTGACCTAAAACATCATCCGATTTTCAAAGTCATAATATGAGATGAAATAAACCTAGTTGATCAAATGAAAGAAAAGGCATAATAATTTTTGTTTAATTTGTTTCACTAGGTTTTCTTTATTTAGTTTTAGGATTTGTTTGAAAATAAAATGATGTTTTAGGTCACATAATATAAAATATGAAAGGGTTCACAAACATTCAAGCACCACCGTATGTGCACAAGGGTATTTTACCACACACATTTAATGCCATGAACTGAGACTCTTTACCCCTTTTATTGCCACACAGCTGAGTATCACATGATTTTGCAGATCACTATGCTTCCTATTTACAACAGTTATAAATATTGTGAGCCAGGCAATCACTTTTTTAGGGAGTCACAGTTTAATATTATAGGCATCCTTAGTATCTGTTAGCAACCTGGCACTATCTTATTGTAAATAATGGAAGCAATTTGTTAGGGTAATAAAACAGAGCCCTCGATTGCTGGAACAGATCTTACCATTTGTCTGTTTTACAGCACATTAAAAGCAGAGCACATACCTTCCCTTGCAGTGTACTCATTATCTTCAATTACTCGGGCAAGACCAAAGTCAGCAATTTTGCACATTAAGGATTCTGAAACAAGCACATTAGCGGCTCTCAGATCTCGGTGGATGTAGTTCTTTTTTTCTATATAAGCCATGCCTTCAGCAATCTGTGGGAGAGATTATTAGGTGGTTAAGAGTACCTATAGGAGCCAGTCATAGAAGCCATTAATCTTTTGGAATTTAAAGGAACACTGTCATGGGAAAACATGTTTTTTTTCAAAACACATCAGTTAATAGAGCTTCTCTAGCAGAATCCTGAATTTAAAGTGCAAACTGTTTTTGCTATGTTTAATTTTGAAATGTCACATGGTGCTAGCCATATTCTTCATTTCCCAGGGTGCCACAGCCATGTGACCTGTGCTCTGATAAACTTCATTCACACTTTACTGCTGAGTTGCAAGATGGAGCGATATCACCCCCCTCCCAGCAGCCGATCAGCAGAACAATGGGAAGGGAGCAAGATAGCAGCTCCCGGTAGGTATCAGAATAGCACTTAATACTTTAGCATCTGCTAAACTGAAATGAAAAGTTCTTGTGCATGATTCGTAAAACTAAATGTACAATATTTGTAAGAAGGTGTTAATCTGGCTGCCATGACAATGTGCAAATCTCTTTAAAGGTTTCAATACAATGTAAAACGAGGAAATCTGAGCCGTGGCTAATACCACTGTTGTACAGATAGCTGGAAAAACAGGTTGAATATGACACCAGAATGTGTGCAGTGAAGAGGAAACCATAGCTAAAATGTATATTTCAGTTAAACCCATTATACAAACAAGCTCCCCAGTAAAACCAAAATCCTGTTGCTCACTGATTATCTACATTCCCAGTGAATTAACAGCAAAAAACCATTTAAGTCCAAGATAATTTACTCTTCTACTAAATAATACATACATATATGGAGACAGGGGTACCCCCATAAGACAGTGGGAGTGCTACCTATGTTTTTTGCTTGGTGAAACGCCCCATGAGCCATAGCCCTTGAACAGCAATAAATACAGGTATGGGACCTGTTATCCAGAATGCTCAGGACCTGGGGTTTTCCAGATATGCGGTCTTCCCATAATTTGGATCACAATGCCTAACGTCTACCAAAAAATCATTTTAACATTAATTAAACCCAATAGGTTTTTTCCTCCAATAAGGATGAATTATATTTTAGTTGGGATCAAATAAAAGGTTCTGTTTTATTATTACAGACAAAAAGGAAATTTTAAAAAGAAAAAATAGGATTATTTGCTTGTAATGGAGTCTATCGAAGATGAACTGCCCGTAATTCAGAACTTTCTGCATAATGGGTTTCCAGATAAGGGATCCAATACCTGTACCTTGTACTTGATTCCAGCTAAGATATAATTAATTCTTATTGGAGGCAAAACAATCCTAATGTGTTTATTCAATATTTAAATAATTTTTATCTGACTTAAGGTATGGAGATCTAAATTACGGAAAGATCCCTTATCCGGAAAACCTCAGGTCCCAAGCATTCTGGATAATAGGTCCCATACCCGTATAAGGATTTATTTATTTATAGATTGATGTAATAGGTTATTCACTCTGAGCTGATGGTGTGTGTGGGGCACCCAGGAGCAGATATAACAAAACTCAAGGCACTGATAATCAACTTGGAAAACAATGGCAGGTGTGACTACCGTACCTGAAGCAGGGGCCTAAGTAGCCCCAAAAGCTTAGTTAACCAATTAAAACTCTGACCTACTATATATTTTCTAGTATTATTCAGTCTAACATATGCTTCCTCTCCCTAACTTGTCATCTGCTTATTTTCAGATATACCCCTTCACTGCTTCTTTCTCAGATGCACAAAGTATCTTATTCTGCTTAACCTGAAAGGCGTCCATCATGTTCAGCCCACAAAGAATAACTCTGAACTCTGAAGCTCTACACACGGCAGATATTGTTAGCCATCTTTTGTCTTTAGTCATCCTTTGACTATAGTGGCCAACAGCTGCCCATGTATACATATGCAGAACCAAGGAGGTCCTACCGAACATGCTGGAAAATTCATGAGGGAAAACCCACTGATGCCAAATGCTTACTGGGCCTCTGCCATTTGATCTGGTGGCTGCCTGTACTGTCAAATCTGGCTGAAAGTTTGTAGATAACCTGGTCTGTCCATTTAGCTGCTAGGAGTAGCCATTTTCATATGTGGATATGGAACTCATTTAATAATTACAGTAAAACATTAAAACTATATTATGCAATAAATCCTGATGAATAATATGTTTGAAGTTCTGGTCCTTCTTCATGTACATATAACAAATACAGTATATAGTAAACCTAAAGGTTCCTGGGCCAAATTCATTGCTTTAAGAGGAGGCTACATGTGCACAGACCATCATGCAGTTTGGTCAGTAATGGACTATTGTAGCCCCCCCTTTTGTGCCCCCCCCCCCATCTGTCTGGCTGCTGTGACTGCTTACCTTTGTGTATGTTTAAATGGTATCAGTATTAACTGCCTTCCTGCATTGTTCACACCTTAGATTAAGGCTGTAAATTCCTTCACTGTTCACACCCACTGTATTGTTCACACCTGTAAAGTGCATAGTCTTGATAGGTCTCCCTGTCTCCTTCTCAAGCATGCCTGTGTCATATTCTGCTTGCCCTATGCTGCCTGTGTGTACCATACTCTGCCTGCCCTATGATGCCTGTGTGTACCATACTCTGCCTGCCCTATGATGCCTGTGTGTGCCATACTCTGCCTGCCCTATGATGCCTGTGTTTGCCATACTCTGCCTGCCCTATGCTGCCTATGTGTGCCATACTCTGCCTGCCCTATGCTGCCTGTGTGTGCCATACTCTGCCTGCCCTATGCTGCCTATGTGTGCCATACTCTGCCTGCCCTATGATGCCTGTGTGTGCCATACTCTGCCTGCCCTATGCTTCCTGTGTGTGCCATACTCTACCTGCCCTATGCTGCCTGTGTGTGCCATACTCTGCCTGCCCTATGCTGCCTGTGTGTGCCATACTCTGCCTGCTCTATGCTTCCTGTGTGTGCCATACTCTACCTGCCCTATGCTGCCTGTGTGTGCCATACTCTGCCTGCGTGTGCCATATTCTGCCTGCCCTATACTGTGCTGCCTGTGGGATATCCCTGCAATTATTTGGGTGTATTTATGTGTGTTACCACCTTTAATTTGGCTATAGTCTTAAAAGCTCTTGTGATAACATGGATGTGGTTTGACGAAGGTGTGGTTAAAAAAAAAAACAAGAAACCTGGCCTCCATTACCGGTCCTCCACCATGTAGGCCAAAATAAATTCAATCCCTTGGTACCACAGAAGTTGGGCAGCACTAGACTATACAATTTAATTAAAGTCATGTGCCCTAGTAAAGATGCAGGATTTTGGTCTATTTGGTGAGTTTACTGACATGTGGTGCTGAGCATTTCACTTTTATGTTTTAAAACATCATGTAATTTAGTGCAATTAGGTTAAATGCCAAGAATGCATTACCAAACAACAAACAGAAGACATTCTACAACAGAATATATATGTTCAAATATTTAATTCTTCATTGTAAAATACTTGTCATTGCTAAATGTTGGCCTTTGTTTCTACATATGAACGTTATGTTTGCATTTGTGTTGCTCTCTTTCCCTTATTTCCTATTTACAGTAAGTAAAGGCAACAGTGAGCCCATTGTGTGCGCACCTTGTTCCATTATGTATAAACAGTTGGTGATAACCCAAAACAATAGCACTCTTCACGAGAGCATACACTGTACAATTACTCACTGGCAGTGAATACAAACTATTTTTTTTCTAAGGATTTTACTTAAATTATTGGCAAAAGATTGGAAGCAGTTCATGTAATGCAGATTATAGTTGTTTGTGTCAACAGCTTTTTTGTTTTAGTTGATGGTTATGTATATTACATATACTGTATATGAACACACGTAGTCATGAAAGGTCATCTAAAAATAGCCTTCCTTAGGGTTACTGTTGAACCCAAGAGCAAGCTGCAGGTGAGTTGGGCAAGGATCACACATGCAGCTTTTTTTTGGTCATTGGTCTCAAAGCATTTTCCTTAAAAAAGCTGTATTTAAACACCCCAAATGACCCTTGCTGCTCCCTATAGCTGACAATGGGAATTCAATTGAAAAAAAACATCAGTGGTACATTTCACAGAATTCTCAACTCAAAATGTACACAAATGTTAAATTACTTACTGTTAAATTTCAAGTTACTCTATAGTCTTAACTTTAACATTAGGCATGCTACGGGCTAGCACCAAAAATAGGTCCCCATGCTGCCTGGGGTGTGACCCTATGATCCCTCTAATACACTGAAACCTACTCCTTTTAAAATGAGGCAACATCACCGGTAATGCTTTTTACACAGCATGATAAATATACCCCCTAGAGTGCAGCATACAGATGGGCTAAAGCCCAAAACAGTTCTCCATGCAGCCTGTGGTGTGTCTCCATGATCCCTTGAAAACCTATTCCCTTTAAAACATATTCTTATGAAAATGAAGCACACAATACATTCTAAATTCATTCAAGTGTTGCATAGTAAAGGAGCAGCACATGGGATGGACCTATGTGTTCTTTTACAAGCCCCTTCCATGTGATATAACATTAAAAGGACATAGGTGCTCTGGGCCCTTATACTTAAAAGAAAACTATACCCCCAAACAATGTAGGTCTCTATAAAAATATATTGCATAAACACACTCATATGTAAAACCCCGCTTCATCTAAATAAACCATTTTCATAAAAATATACCTTTTTAGTAGTATGTGTTAATGGTTTCTCCTAAATAGAAAACTGACATTTTAAGAATTAAGGGCCGCCCCCTCCCCCGGGATCATAGGATTCACAGTGCCCACAAACAAGCCAAGGCACACATACATGCTAGGTCACATCAGCCAATTAATGAACAGAGTTCTGACTTTTGCTTTCACACTACTTCCTGTTACAGTTACTTCCTGTCAGGTGATCTCTGAGGGAGCACACAGCCCATCACTAAATGGTGTATTAAGGGAAAAAAGGTAAAAGGGCAATATTTACTGATATATATATTCCAGTTTGGTGAAATTCTTTAATAGCCACTTAACATAATATAAACTATCTGTTGGTTACATATTCATTCTGGGGGTATAGTTTTCCTTTAATGCCTGCTCACTGCAGGTCTTATGTACAGAGTTTCCGACCACCACATTATGAAAAATAACATGGTGAAGGGCAACCTCATTAATTCAGCCTTAAAGAAAAGCCTTTATGAACTGATGTTTTTATTCTAGGAAATACATGATTTAAATTGGATATATTCAACACCCACAAATATATTCAAGGCCAAAATAATGTCTTAACAAAGATTTCCTAGCTAGGAGGTAGAGAATATTGATTAAATGATGGAAAGGTGTTTTTGTACTGTATAAGCAGCCAAGGGAAGAAATACCATGCCAAGAAACATAGTGATAAAAGGTTCAATAATGGCTTGGATGTGTTTTTACCAATATTAAATAATGAGTAGAAAGTGATCCAAGGATCTAACTAACAGTCATTCTGGGGTCACAAAGAAGTTTATAACTCCCACCAGTATTTCCATATGGGTAGGTTTGACTTTTGGTTTCAGTTGAGGATATTGGAGAAGAGTGGATGCCATGTTTAGTATAAACTAATTTGTCTTTCCCACAATGCCCTCCAGAAACCGCAAACATCAAATAATTGTCATTACAAAGACCCACCACCTCTACTGAGGCATACAACAAACTTATAAACAGAATATCAGAAAGTAGGCCATTTAATTTCCAAAAGCTCTAATACATGGAGTACTTGTATTTCCAGTGCTGGGGCAAGTCCTACTGGTGCCCAAGGCCCAACGTGCAGCCAGCCCACCCCTCATGCTGCTGGTTACTCATGACTCCCTCCCCCCCCCACCCCAAATTTCTGAAAACAGGATTTACCTGAGCAGAGAAGTCAATTAATTTAGGAAGGATTACTTTGGCCCCTTCGTCGCTCTTCAGAAAATCTAGAAGACTCCCTGTTAACAAAAATTCACAAGACTGTTAAAGCATTAGGTCCCAAATCATAATGACTTCAGTTTGCTTCTAAAGAGGGGGCATATTTCACTTGCACTGTGTTTCCATAAAAAAGGTGAGAAAAGAGCTGCAAATTGCTTTGACAACTAACTATAGTCTTGTAAGGGTCCATTATCTGGGCATATTATTTTAAAGGAATAAGAGAAACATCAGTGTCCGCAGTCCATTAACTCAAAAACAACCAATTTACAATTAGCAGTTGTAGGTCTCGCGCATTTATAGTTTTATGTAATAAAAGACAAGCAATTTTGCACAGGTCCAATAACCCATAGAATTTAACATTTACTGGCCACCTGTTTAAAATCAAACATCTTATTGGTTACTATGGGTTACTGCACCTTAATGCTTTTTCATACATATAGGGGCTAGATTGCTGAAAGCACCCTTGTTGTGTTACCTGCCTGTGTTAACACATAGCTAGACTCAGAGGGGGTAGGTAATGTAATAAAAGTTGCGATGTCTGTACCAGCTCTAGTGATCCAAGGCAGATATTAGCTCTCAAACAGGTGAATAATGGTAAATGCTACTTGCTGATTGGTTGCTTTGGGTTTTAGGCTGATGCCACACGAGGCGCAGGGCTGATATTTTCGGCAAGTGGAAAAACGCTTGGCGAAAATTCAACCCTACGCGTGCTACTTGTGCCTGCACCCGAATGAATGGAATACGCTCGGGTGCAGGCACATGTAGCCGATATACGCATGAAAACGCAAGACTTCGCATTCTCTCGCGTTTTCATGCGTATATCAGCTACATGTGCCTGCACCTGAGCGTATCCCATTCATTCGGGTGCAGGCACAAGTAGCAGGCGTAGGGCTGAATTTTTACCAAGCGTTTTTCCGCTTGCCGAAAATATCAGCCCTACGCCTCTGTGGCATCAGCCTTAGACTTGGCTGACACTTTTATTACATTAACCCAAGAAGGCAAAGCAATAGAAGTTGTAATGTTTGCACCAGCTCTAGAAACTCACAGCAACTAATTAAATGTTTGCTTTTAAACAAGTGACCAGATCATCTGAATTTTTGTATATCTGCATACAAAACTATAGCAGCAGTGAAGACTTACCCTTTGCCATAAATTCTGTGATAATGTAAATAGGTTCCTCTTTGGATACCACAGCATATAGCCTTACAAGTTTGTCATGCTGAAGGGACTTCATGAGGTTGGCCTCTTCCATAAATGCTTGTACAGACATGGTCCCCGGCTTTAAAGTTTTCACTGCTACCTTTGTGCTGTTGTTATAAAATCCTAAAATACAAGGTAGCCATATTAATTACAGACTGAAAGCATTAGTTTGCAATTAGCTCTCCTTCAGGTATGTTAATTTGGAAGATTAAATCTAATTATACATGACAACCGGCTCATTTCCCCCCCCCCCCTTCCCATGATGGGAAAAACAACAGACAATTTGTAAGGTTTTGAACTTTCAAAGACCTAGGTAAAATAATGGATCAACACTCTGTCTGCTTTGCAGAAATGCACTTATGTGAAATACTATATACTGTATTACATGCTTACGGGTTGAATTATGTCAACATCAAGGCATAGTCTATAATACTCATGGGAGGCCAAAAAATTTTTTAAGGGCTCTGGCACACGGGGAGATTAGTCACCCGCGACAATCTCCCCTGTCACGGGCGAAATGCCTTGCGAGCCAACTTCGGCTATTTACCAAAATTGCATGCGCAGCGTGTGCAATGTAAGTCGCCGGTGGGATGGTAGTTCGGGGAGATTAGTCGCCTGTGACAGGGGAGATTTGTCGCGGGCGACTAATCTCCCCGTGTGCCAGAGCCCTAAGGGCAACATCTGGCTATGAGGGTCCAGCTGGTGAGCCCTGTGCTAAGCATTGTTGCTCAAACTGTGTTTCTTCACTCTAACTGAGAAAGTCATATGTTAAAGAGCATGTCCTAGACTAGAGACTAAGGGGCATATTTATTATAGCCAACATCTCAGTTAATGCAGCCCATAGCAACCATCAGCAATTAGATTTAAACAGTCACCTACAAGGTAGAAAAGAAAAATCAAAGATCTGATTGGTTGCTATGGCCAGCATTATTGGCCTACACACTAAAATACCTATGCCCATAAAGCAGGCATTATGCTGAAAGATCTGATCATCTGAACACCCACTCAGCCGAAGGAAGACAATCCAATTATGTGGCCCCCACTCCTCATCTTAGGACTTTTTAAAACTGCCTGATATATCTTTGGCTGACTAGTAGGGAACCTGTGTGTTTACCTCCATACATTGGTTAACAACTCAGTCTGGAGGGACTAGTTACCACTCCCTACACAAACAGGGAAATGAGGAAGTCCATGATCAACATACCTGTGAAAAATAAACCTCATATGTCAGATGACTGGGCAGTAAATCAACCTATCATTATAGATTACTAATTTAACTGCCGTGTTGCTAGATCAGTAATTTCTTGTTTTACGTGTGCTTGTAGATAAAATTCATTTTTCCTTATTAACTAGATAAAATGCCTTTTATTGCTTACTTTACTAATACAATGTCCACTGATTATACAAACGACATATTGAAATGTTGCAAAACGCTAGGGTCTCGAAGTCCCTGTACTAAGGAGAAGTCTCCAGCTTCAGAATCAGGGGGGCTTCTACACCAAAAATGTCCCCAGGAGAATTTAAATTGATTACGTGTAATTGTCATAAGCAAGATTTTTTAGGGCTGTGGGAAGGTGTAATTTATATATAATATTGACCCTTTCCTATAAGGCCTATGCCACATCTTCCCTACCAAAGTTTTTCTGCTGGCAGGGAAGCATCTGAACATGGTGCCAGTCAGTCTTTGGAATCCATCTGACTAACATTCTAGTTCCAAATAACCTTCGGGTGCTTCTCTGCCAGATAAAGCCACAGGCCTAAAAACAGGAAAGTGTACCACTTTAGCTAGGGGAATATGCTGCATCTCTCAAGCAAAGGGAGTGACACCCAAATATGATCATATACACCACAAATAAGTCAGGTTACAATTATGTGGGTTTAAGTTAGAGAGACTTTAATTAATGTAATGGTGTAACAGTCAGAAAAAGGAAATCAGTTTGTCAGCACTCAATATGATACCATTTTCTATCAGGCAGGTTAGGGACTAACTACAGTATTGTTATTAGCATGTATTTATGAAGCAGCAATATTTTCCTGAGAGGAGGAAATATACAGCAAAGCTACAGGCTAACAGGAGGTAAAACAAAAAATTTTTTTTGGTTCTTGTATTATTCAGATCTAGGGGCTGATTTACTTACCCACGAACGGGTCGAATGGAGTCTGATTGCGTTTTTTTCGTAATGATCGGTATTTTGCGATTTTTTCATATGTTTTGCGATTTTTTCGGATTCTTTACGAATTTTTCGTTACCAATACGTTTTTTGCGTAAAAACGCGAGTTTTAGTATCCATTACGAAAGTTGCGTAAAAAGTTGCGCATTTTTCGTAGCGTTAAAACTTACGCGAAAAGTTGCGCATTTTTCGCGTAAGTTTTAACGCTACGAAAAATGCGCAACTTTTCGCGTAAGTTTTAACGCTATGAAAAATGCGCAACTTTTTACGCAACTTTCGTAATGGATACGAAAAACTCGCGTTTTTACGCAAAAATCGTATTGATACGAAAAACTCGCGTTTTTACGCAAAAATCGTATTGGTAACGAAAAATTCGTAAAGAATCCGAAAAAATCGCAAAACATACGAAAAAGTCGCAAAATGTTCGTTTTCAAGTCGGAACTTTTCCAATTCGGGTCGGATTCGTGGGTTAGTAAATCAGCCCCCTAGTGTTAGACTGGCCTAAGAGGACACCAGAAAAATTCCCAGTGGGCCCAGGTGCTAGAGGGGCCCCCTTACTCCTAACCATTTGGCCTATTTAAAGATATTCCCTATTTCTATTTTGGAATAAAGTGGAGGAATATATGGAAGGAGTAATTTTAGTATGTAAAGAGACTAGGATAGCAAAGAGGTTAAGCGGGAAGTACAGGAAAAAGTGTGCACAGTGGGCAAATGGTTTGCCCATGGTCTAATGGCCTAGGTTGAGTCCCTGGCATCCTAGTCTGACACTGTTTGGATCTTATCTCTGACCTTCATATGGGTAAGCTTTTGGTATTATGCCATAGAGCAGTGATCGCCAACCAGTGGCTCGCAAGCACCAACCCCTTGGATGTTGCTTCTAGTGGCCAGTAGACCATAAGAGCCCCCTGTAGGCTGCCAGTCCATGTAGGGGCTACCAAATAGGCAATCATTTTTTATGCTTGTTTACATTAGAATGTGGCTCACAGGTAAAAAAAAGGTTGGGGACCCCTGACGAAGACCATATTAGTGGTGAGTTGTTTGGATTGGTGGGTTGTACAGAAAGCTAATGTTGAACACAAAGCTTCCACACAATCTAAGCAATTTTAGACCATAGATCACTGAATGTTCCACTGACCAGCTCCATTACTCAGGCATTTAGCAGTTGCCTTTACACTTGGCATGGGCTGCATACATCTGTGGCTCCTGAAGTGACGCTGAAGAGGAAACAGTTGGCTAAAATGGAAATTGGTGTAATTTTCCAGAATGTGCAATAATCTGGGGTGGGGGGGGGGGGTGCTTCTCATATTGGATAGCATGATCACCACGTCAAAAAGCAAAAAGAGGAAACATCTTGAAGCAAATGCTAACTGTACACCCTTCACACTAACAGATATAAATGCTTTTGTTATTTCCTGTACTGTGAAAACTCAGCAACACGTTGTTGAACTTTGGCACCTTTTACTGTAAGATCTTGTTCACTGAATTGCTTTGTGACACAAGTATTGCAGTTATACTTTCATCATTTCAACACATAATGCACATAATATAGGTAAATCCCAGGAACTATATGTCTTTATTACTTCCTTACAGTCTAACATCACAGAAATGAACCAAAACTTCTTCATGAAATATCTACTTTTTCTTTGGACCAACTGCTACCACACAGCTCCTCTGGGCAACCGTTCCTCCCCCGCCAACCATTCCTCCCCTTACGCGTTAAACTTACATGCGCTCAGGGGAGAACGTCAGGGGGGGGAAGGGGTTAGGAGGGCCCCTGCGGGGGGAAGGGGATGCGGAGGATGTGCCCAGCGGGGGCACCTACAGGGCCCCTGGTGTGGGAGCCCCGGTCCCCAGTCTGACCCTGCCTTCAAATAGCATTGGCAGCCCTTCTTCCTTGCAACCTCTTCTGGCCCTGCATTGTCTAACACTTAAGTTAACCCTTCCACCAGTAGTCTTAATTGTTAGGTATTAAGAGAAATGATGTAACCCCTACTACAACATATATACGTTATGGTACAAGGCTCAGTCACTGGGGTTTCAGTGGATGGGATTTACAGTAGTTAGATTTTAAAAAAGCATTGGACATTACAGCACAGACGGTTAATTATTAAATTAAGGAATATAATCCTCTAACACACTAATTAATCTTGCACAAAGAACTTTTTGAAAGACAGATTACATGGAGTGTTCATTAGTTAAACTTTTCCAGTTGGATTAATGTTGTTAATGGAGTACCTCAGGGGTCTGTCCTTCATTCACCTCTTTTTAACTGATTCCTAAATGCCTAAAACACTGGTTTTACAAGTACTGTCTGTGAATTTGTTGATGATATTACATATTACAAAACATTAGGTTCCGTGCAGGACATTTCCACTTTACAGGGTTAACTGAATATGATAAGGGACTGCACTGCATACCGGCAAATGGATGGAGTGGAGATAAAAGTTTTTAGAGCAACACAGTTTTAGGCCGCAGTCCTTAGGGGAGGATAATGAGATGGAAAAAATGAAAATATTTGCAATTGTTAAGGGGAATGGAACAAGAAAACTACATGGAACATTGGGGTTGTTTTCTCTGGAGAAGAGGCAGTTGCAAGGGGATGTGATGTGTCTTTACAAATACATGAGAGGGCATTATAAACGTATATCACCTTGGTGATTTGCTGATTGTGATGGCAGATTCCCTATATATTTTTCTCTATCTAACTAGGGCCATTGACACTAGTAGATACAGTGAATAGTTAAAGCTGATGGACAGTTGTTCAAGCTGATGAAGGGGTTGTTCAACTTTTTAATATGATATATTGTAGAGAGTAATATTTTAAGGCAATTTGCATTGGGTCTTCATTTATTTGCAGTTTTGTAATCATTTCAATTTTGTTCAGTAGCTCTCCAGTTTGGACTTTTAGCAGCTTCTGGTTGCTAGGGTCCAAATTACCTTGGCAACCAGGGAGTGGTTTAAATAAGATAATGGTATATGAACAAGAGAGGACCCGAAAAGAAAAAAAGTTATAAAAAGTAACAATAAAAATAAAACCGTAACCTCACAGAGCAATAGTCTTTTGGCTGCTGGGGTCAGTGACCCCCATTTGAAATATGCAAAGAGTTAGAAGAAAAGGCAAATAATTAAAAAACCACCCCTTTAAGATTAATCGCATTAAAAAAGTATCAAAGTGTCCCTCTCAGGAGAGCCTTATTCAAAACAGATATAGTGTGTTGATAATTCATTAATTATATATATTGCTAATCCTGTAAGAGCTCCTGTTTATTTATGTGGCATTAAAACCAGCCATGCAGCTCTATAAGGAGTGCAGCTCATTTGGCTTTCTAAATATGTATTTAAAGCAAGATTCTAAAAGCAGATAGGGAAGTAATATAGAGTTGTGCAGAATGGAAACATTTTACTTGATGCAGCAAAAGATATAGAGGAACAAAGAAAAGAAGGGTACCGTCCCACTAGCTCTACCATCTATTTCAACCACAGGTTGGTAACTGCTCCCGAGTCACAGGGTGATAATATCGATTAAAATTATAGATGTGGTTCAATCAATCTATTCAACAAACTCTCACACACACTTTACATGCTATCATTAATCGAGTCTATTTCCCAGGTTACAGGCTTACATTTTTGGGTTACATAAAAGAGAACAGTCATGTTACAAGCAGGGAATAGTTAGGTACTTAAATGGTTAGTTCTTGTTCTTTTAATGAGGACTATTATTAGACAAGAAAAATGATCAATACAGAGTCAAGCTATATTTAGGTATATATTTATTGTTTTTCTTATCTCCTCCATCCCCTGCCTTGTTTTATGTCAGCAGAGACGTAAATGACAGAGGCAGAATGACTTTATAAATGCCAAGGCTACGCAGAACTTGGCCATGATGCATTTCAAACTACAAGAATGGGCAGGTTGTTTATAGATATAAATGAAGGTGTTAAAGAGGTCTCTCAAATTGTCTTGGTGTTAACATCTTCCTCTGAGCCACAGAACAGTCACGAGGGACTTGACACACAATGCTGCAATATTGAATGCCATGTCATTTTGTGAATGAGAAACTGATTTCAGAAAAAGAAATAAGGTTTATGCCATGGTCACACAGATAAAAATAAACTACACGGAAGTGCCTACAAAGTATGACTCTGAAAGAAGAACGTTTCGAATCCCTAGGGAAATCCTGTGGAATGTTAAGGTGACCCAATAGTCCAGTGACTGCTGCTTCCTGTACTTTTAACATCAGCCCATACAATAAGTTTAAACAATGTTATATAATAGTACTTACAAATTATATGGTAAGAAAAATAGATAACCAATGATCCTAAAACATTACTTGAATGTCCAGTAACCTCAACATTTTTAGAGTATCAGAAGGACTGCCAATCCCTTTTTAAAGATAACATTTATTTTTGTGTCATCGCCCTATTCTACTGCCACATGACCAGTCCCACCAACATCAGAGAAATGCTGTGATATCTGTGAGGGTCTGATATTACTGTAATGGGGTTAGACATCAGAAAGTCACAGAAGACTTGTAATGGACCAAACAGGCCCCACCTAACTTCTTCTATGAAATGGACCAAATAAGCCTGAATGCAGCTAGGGCACTATCTGCAAGGAGTTTTTATTGTTCAGCCAAGCTTGCATGGGTTTCCTCCCAGAACTTCAGGATCTCCCCCATACTCCACAAGAAAGTTTACTTGGCTCCTCATGAAAATGACCATAGTGTAAGTGAATGTGATAGGGACTTTACTGTAAGCTTCACTGGGGCAGGGACTGATGTGAGTGCAGTAAAATATACTGGCACAATATAAATACAATGAAAATAACAATAAACAGTTTGACCTGCCTCGTTTAAGGGTTCCTTTTTATTGAGCTCATGATCTCACACAAATAAACGATTCTTTAGTGTTACTGAGTCAAAAATCAAAGATTAAAAACCAATGATAAAGATATGTCAGACTCACCCATCCACACTTCACCAAACTGACCAGCTCCGAGCTTTTTCACCAGCTTTATGGATTCCCTTGGAATTTCCCAAGCGTCTTTGTCCCAAGGTTTCTGTGGTTTAGGGCTATAACACGGTTTGTCAAGTTTCCTGCATAGGCCATCCGCTTGCTCTAAATAATTTAACAGGACACAAAGGATTAGCTTATTTTACTTAATAAAACTTAATAAAATACTGACTTTTTATAATGGCCTTATCACTTATCTGTTTTATAAATATACACAGCAACTGATTTATACAAACTCTAGTTGAGCTTCTGCAGCCAACAGTTTTCCCAGTGCAGGGTACAGCACAGATCTAAAGCAGGAAGCTATCAAGACCAAGCTAAAATGGCAGCTGCAATCTTAAACAAACATAGAAAGCTTCTAGGGCTCTTTACTCAGGTATGGCAATGCTTTCTGCAGAATAAATATAGTGTTCTGTGTGGCACTAATGTGGTCAATCTATTGGCAGTAAAATGCCAACATGACTTTCCTTCCCCTTTAAGGCAACTGATTTAAATGAACTCTAGTTGAGCTTCTGCAGCCAGCACAACATTTTTCCCAGTGCAGAGTACAGTAATGATATTTAATTGCATACAAAACTCAATCAATTTAAGGCTTGTGTGCCTTAAGTTTAATTCTTATAATCCCATTAACACTAAGGGGCAAATTTACTAAAACACATTTTAATTTTTTTTGAAAACCACAAAAAAACTTCCACAAAAAGGCTGCATCTTTTCCGACTTGTCGCACGGTAACCGTGACATTTTTGACTTTGTAAAATATTCTGACTTCGCATGATAACCGAAAAAAATGCTGCTGCCTTTTTTTCTCAGCTTTTTGGAGTTTTGGCACTAAGAAATTCTTAATCATAAAAAAATCTTAGTAAATACGTTAGTAAATACCTCCCTAAATCCTTTCTTTGCAAAACTTATATTTTACCTCATTACATTCGCCTTTGAACTAACCTTAAGCATTGTTTATATTGTCCTATTCTAAGCAACTGTTCAAATGGTTTTAATTTCTTATAAGTTATTATTCCTCCTTTAATTACTATTTCCATCCTGTAATGTTACCTTCCCATTGGGTCTTTGACACTATCAACCTAAAAAAATAGATTGACTGTAAGACAACAATGTTATGCTTTTTCTTACTAATGTTTATATCCCTTTTCTTTTAATCTTTATCCTGAACATAAAACTGCTGTCTGGTTGCCAGGACTATTAGGATCCAGCTGGCAGATATCACTTAAAATTTGCTGTACAAATACCAGTGGGGCATAATTCACATAACCATAATATGTATTTTATAGACAACTGGACATTAAGGGGAAATGCCATTTAAAAGCTTTGGACTAAAGAAATGATTATAATTCCTTTCTGATAATGCAATAACTAATCCTAACAAGGCAGACTTACTTTGGTAATGCTGGATCATGTCACAGATGCTAGTAAATGTAATTCTAGGAGAAATGTAATAGCCACCATTATCTAAAGTCCTGATCTTGTAGTGCTTGATAACATCTCCAGTCTTTGGATCATAATCTCTAATTGACAGTGAGTAGCTGCCTGTGGAAGAAAAGTAATAAAAAGCGTTATTTTTATACAAACAATATTTACATTATATACATATATCATGCACATTAGTAAACTCATTATTTACTATTTACAAAGTACCACAGGCTTGTATAACTATACAAAATACATTAGTTTGTTCTATAACATAGGAGATAATTAGTAAAATATTCATTCATGCATTTGGGAAGGTGGAATCTATCCAACTGGCCAACTGATTTGATAGGACAGTTTGATTTAATAAATATAGATCAATATCAGTATTTATCACTGTCCAAAGCTTCAAGATGTGGTATTCCAAATGTGGATGCTAAATCCTTTAGAAGACTAGAGCAATGTTTTGGATCTTTTTTGTTATTTTTAGTATTTCTTTGTTAATTTAATACATTCTAGTATGGAACCACTTTCCAAGTGGATAGATCCCTATTCAATCAATAGGGAACAAATTGCTGTTTTTGGGTTGATGTACACAACTGTACTTAATCCATCTAAAAAATCAATCTTTTTGAACTGATTTAAATCCATACTTTGGATGTTTAGTTGCCATTGCCTCTATAAGTGTTTTTATTAAAGCAAGCCAAAAAGTACAAGTTTTGTGCTATCTTGGGAACTTACGAAGGAAACAAAAAACATATCATGTGGGAAAAATATGATCACACCTTTTGATGTTTCACTTTCTCTGATCAGGAAAGCTCCAGGATTGTTACCAGGTGCCAAAAGTTGTCTTTCTGCATCTTTTCTGGTAATGTCCTTAAAAAACCATCTGAAAATACAGGGTTTATTATGAAATTTATACATTAATTGTAAAAAAAACAAAACAAAAAATGACATATGGAAAGGAGCCTTGAATCAGCCGATTCCATTAATGCCTTCAAAAAGTTTATAATTAAGGTCAACTTACTCTTCTGTTTCTAGTGTGTTCACTCGGGCCACATAATTGCTTGGTATAAAACCCTCTTTTTTGGTTGATAAAGATTTAGCTTTCCACCATTCTCCATGCCTGCAAGAAAGAGAAAAAGTTAGGCTTCTATCTTTGTGGCTGTTTATTAGAATCCAGGTAATATAAATTCCCCAGTGCCGAACTAACTGGCAATATTTCACGGAGGCACATATATACCTGCATGTTTAAACAATCGAAAGGACATTTGGGGCAGATTGACAAAAATATCGAACTGGGAAATCCAATGGAATTCCCAGCAGTTTGATAGTTTTTCCTATTGGGAAACTGCAATGACAGTCAGGGAACTGTTTGGCCAATGTATCAAAGCAGATGATTTTGTCAATTCAGAAGAATGTTTTCAATTACTCTGAGCAGTTCTATGTTGGTGTTAGCATAGCACCAATATCACACGTTTCATGCCACCACCACAACACCTCTAGACTCCTGCTGGTCTAAAAAATCCATCTACATTGTGCTGGGCAGAAAACTCGTCATGTTACCACCTGTCATGTCACCGCTTTGGAAACTAAACTAATTTTTACAATATTGTACATTTGCTTGTTTTTTTGCTACAAAGTTAACACTGGGTAAAACAAAAATATTTAAAATGTATAAAACTTACTCTTCAATGACCTTAAGTTTTTCTCCTTTTTTGAAAGTCAAGTCATCTTGGTGGATTCCCTGATATGGATATAAGGCTATCACAATGTTCCCCTGTTCTTCGATTTCTAAAAGCAACATATGTGTTAGTACATTTGCGCAAGTGTTAAATTGGTTCTGTAACGTTTGGTTATTGAGAGAACATACCTTGTAGTATTTTTTGTCCAGGTAAAAGGCTTGGTGTACGAGAAACCTAAAAACAGAATTGTCACATTTGGTTATATCTACAGGAAGATAATTCAGGATTCAACAACATCACAAGTAGTAAATTTACTGGAATTTTACTGCCTCTCTCTAGCTCACCACAATCTACACTGATACTATTACACTTACAGTGTACTGCATCATAACAATGATGGACAATGACACACATTTTTTTTTGCCAAATCCAAATATGGGCCGGGCATGGTATTGAAATAGAAAAGAGGAATGTATGGTGGAAAATACAGTGCAAGAGAACCTTTTGAGTATTTTTAAAACCTAGGTGAACATTCTTCGCTTTTTAGGAGAGGAAATATGGGTGGGTAATACCAGGGGTGGGGAGTGTGATATAAGGGGCAGGACGGGTGATGTCTTGTGGGCAGGTCAGTGACATCAGGGGCGGGGCTACAACTCGGCGATCACTGCGTCCTTCACTTCATACTCCAAAGGTGGCAACTATAGAGTGGCTCAAGAACAAAAAAGGTGAATGTCCTACAATGGCACAGCCTAAGCCCTTATATTAATTTAATTGTGAATATGTGGCATGAGTTCAATAGATTGTGATCTAACTAAAACTTAGGGCAAACCTAGCTAGAAGAATAAACCAAAATCACTCCTGAACTGTGTATGCTATATTTCTGCTAGAGACACACATGTACGTGTAACTTGGAGTTATATGCTTATAATTGGGGGTAACAAGATCAACCATAGAATAATTTCCAATTGTATCCTTCAGTTTTAAATATTACTTTTTGTCTATTTCTTTGTAATCTTGGAGTAACCCATAGCAACGAATTAGCAGGTAGCATTTACTAGTCACCTGTTTAAAAACACCTTATTGGTTGCTATGAGTTACTTCTCCTGGGCAAACTTAGTGCCTTTTATTACATATGGGAGTTAGTGTATAACCTTGCACTTATCAACATGGAACCTTGTTCGCCAATTTACTGCCCAGTCAAAATCTCCCTGCCGATAGAAACATACTGCATGGAACTTTTGCAAGATTTAGAATCATCAGCAAAAATAGAGAATCACAGCAATTTTTGCACATTTGTATTATTTGTATAAAGCATTTAAATGGAGTGAAATTTCCCCTGAAGGCAGATTGCAGTGCTTGCTTAAATTCAGTTGGTTCTAGATTATACAGAGATTAATGGGCTGTGGACCGCACCCAATAAAATGAATTCTGAATTTGTCAATGATCCCCATCTATAGCGCATTTACAAACAGAGCTTATGAACATGCAAAGTCATGTGCACTTCACGCTTTCACTTTAATCTGCGAACCAGATACAATTAATAAATGCTATTGATAAATGCAAATGCTATTGTAATTTAGGCAAAGCAACCAAACAAGCAATGCCCTCTCTCTAAAGTAACAGCACGAGGCACACTTCACTCCAGTCAAGACAAGGAGGAATGTCAGCTATTCGGACTTCTCTAAATATTCTGATTCTGCAAAGAGCTGAAATTCCTTTCTCAGAATAATGCTGCACATGTTCTAATGCCCAAGCCTGAAAAAAATGATCCAGCAGACAAATATTTTTCTTTGCACTTCTGCATAGAAACCTGTTAGTAAAGATGTACTTTTTACCTTAACACTGTGTACAACTAGGGCACAGTGTTCCAGTACAGAAGTGCAGCAGTTTCACAGACTTGTGAAATGTAAAACTGTAAAAAAAAGAATATTAAAGGGGTTGTTTGCCTTTAAATTTGTTTAGTATATTATAGAGGGTGCTGTTCTGAAACAACTTGCACTTTCTTTGGTTTTTATTATTTGTGGTTTTGAATTATTTAGCTTTATATTCTGCAACTCTCTGGTAGTTATATAGTGGGCAGGGTCCAAATTACCCCAGCAACCAGGCAGTGGTTCCACTGGAATATACAGTGGGTCTGAATAAGTTATAAAAGGTAACAGCAACAATGAAATTGTAGTATTTTTGGCTGCCGGGGTCCCTGATCCCCCCTTTTAAAGTTTGGAAAGTGTCAGAAGAGGGAAAGCAAAGAATTAAAAAACAATAAAAAATGAAGACCACTTAAAATGTTGCTCAGAACTGGGCATTCTATAACATACTTAAACACTCCTTTAAGTTGACCATACACAGAAATGGTCACATCTGGGCCCATTTAAGGCCACCCTGGTGGTGGCTGAATAAAAGATGTTATTAGGAGATAGAGGTCTGTGTGAAATTATTTGCATAAAAGCTACACAGCCTTTTGTACTGTCAGCAATTGATTTGAATTAGTAATGTTTCTAGTGATCATTTAAATGTGCAATAATGTGTATTGGTGCCTACTAGGTGGAACTAATTGATATTCACTGTATATGTGTAATCTTTTGTTCTATTCTTCAATTATTTGCCTTTAAGCAGATACAACAGATTGACCACACTTTATTGCCATTGCTGTCTTTCTTTAGCATTTGCTATTTTGCAACATGATATTCTTAAGGGACGGGGAAAGGAGAATTCACTATGGGGGCTAATATGTTTTTTCCCTAGTCTGTGCTCCTGTTAGTATAAACCTGCACAGGCCCCATGAAAAACTAATTTAGTGGGGTGCTGCATCACATTTTTTGTGATTACACTACCACATGTTTTTCACAAGAATCAAAAACAGGGAAATAACCTGTTAAAGAAAGCCAGGAAAAAACCTTGAGGTGCCCTTCAGCAGAGAATTATGAAAGCAACGATTAGAAAATGCCCTAGTAGCATAAAACAAACACACGGCGGGGGAAGCAGGGACACAGAAATGCTTATGAACATAATTCATGGAATAAAGCACAAATGGGAAATTCCCTTTTTATACCTATCTTGTTTTAAGTAGCTAATTCTAAACATGCCTGTGGTTAAGCTTTAATACTTTCATCACTTTTATTACCAATTGTGACAAATTGTCCCATGACCACAATAGCTATTAATATCCATTACAATGTTTGCACATATAACAAGGCATATATACCGCTAGCATATGGACCTCCAGGGATGGCCAGTAACATGTTTCTAATAGCTGTTGCCAAGTGCATGAAGCAAAAGAAACTATAAAAAAAAACCTGTACTGCATATAACAATGCTGGTTTTATTACAAGGGCTAGGGAACCCTAAATCCTAAAATGGTTATTATTTTGTTGTATCATTATGGATTTATACATTTAATTAATCCTTTTAGATTTTAAGCTCAAACCTCATAACATCAAATTATTACAATAAAATTGTTTTTCCAATGTAAACCTGGATGTGACTGGCTAGAGAGAAACAGATATTCACCTAAAGCCCACAGTGATTAATGAGAATGCGATTTCTTGCGGCACTTGTCAGAATGAGAAAGATACAGCATGCTGACCCTCTTTTGAGGAAAGCTGAGAAAGATCAGATAGTGTGAATGAATCCATTCAGCTTCCATAGAAACAGAGGTGCCAACTGCAGGACGAGTGCCAGTGCTGTATGTATTCAGCCACTTTTATACATTTGCTAAAGGAATTTAGGTGATAGGCACAAACTTGATTAAAATAACTAATCTTCTTTAGTGATTATGATTAGGCTTGGACTTTCCCCAATATCAGGGACATGGCATAGATTATCACTGGCTGTCACTAGAGGAAACAGGTTACAATAAAACAGTAATATGAATATCTTTTAAAGAATCCATTAACCCCTCATGTGTACATGCATTTTTGTTAGACCCCTGGAATGAGTAATTCGGTAAAAACCCAAGCAGTGGCTGCCAGCGTGAATCCGACAATATGTAAAATAAATGCACACAGTCCTGGCAACCAACCACCTTAGGGCAGTGTATCTAGCCTCTGCCTCTCATGCACTAAATAAAACCTTATAAATATACCTATATAATTGCATGCTATTATTTTATATTTGTTTAATCAAATTAATTTCGTCATTCAAATCTCACTGTTGCAAATGTAATTTTTTTGCATGTGAACGCACTGTATAGAAGATAGCTACAATTTAACCTGGATGCTCACACAGCTTTTAAAAAGGCCTTTTCTTTTTCTTAAAAAATTAGAGCAGCTGTCGGTGAGTGCAACAACTACTATCAGCACCCACCAACAGCTTCATAGAACTGCAGGTTGGGCAAAGGTGGCAGAAAGATCTACTGTTGCCATTTTGACCTATCTGTGCCCCACCATACCCTGCCTACATACAACAGTGTGCAGTTATGTGGTCAGTAGCATCTTTCAGACAGACAGATGTACTCAGAGCAGCAGTTAGTTGTATGAAGAGGAAGAATAAAGAATCTACACTGGGCTCTTTTTAAGTGTGAGAGTAATAAATACTAAGAGTAAGTAACATTTTATATCTCAGCTGCATAGCCTGTAGCCTCCAGTTGTCAGTGAGTTTTTGCTAATTTCTGCTGTTGGGTGAGGCTCAGAGCTGAGGTTCAACAACAGCTAGATTGCTGCACAATGAAGTGACTACTTGGAAGTTTAATAACTGAGGATTGGGTCTTGCCTTCACTGAAGACAACCCCTCTGAAGGTATCTAATGCGCAGTAAAAATATTATATGTGTGCAATAGAACAATATGACTGTGGGCCACAGAGTATGCCCCATCTCATGCAAATTTTGCGATGCAAAAATAAAAACTGCATAAACTTCCTCTAATCAACTAAAATGTTCCTCTTTCATGCTGGGAAAGGAAGCACTTCTAATAATAGTAGTAATTAATCACACATTAAACCAGGGCCGTCTAAGCAAGGCCCCACGCCTGTGTCCCTATAACCAATGAGCAGGCATGAGCCTTTCCTAAACTTTTTATAATTACATTATTGTTTTAGTATCCATGTCTGAACTCCTAGCACAAAGGGGGTCATTTATCAACCAACTTTTAAATAAGCCCACTGTTTCTTCTGCTTGTGTCCCCAGAGGTTGCCACAGTTGGAGAAGTAGTGACATGCGGTATATTAAGCACCCCTACAGTCTGCTAAAACTATAATAACAATATGACAATCCAACAATACACTTGAAAAACCTTTTAATTGTGCCTGCACCCAGAAGCACTGAATCACCCAGGTGCAGGCACACTCAGCCGATATCCGGCAACAAAACCAAGTCTCACATTAGTTAGCAGATATCGGCAGTGTGTGCCTGCGCGTAGGCATAGCTAGAGGGCTTTTGGTGGATTTTTATGGGTGGATTGTTAGCCTATAACAATTGAACAATGGGCAAATTTAATTGTTAACTTCAAGTTAATTTTCAAATTTTCTAACTGATGTCGGATGGAGAATTCTTTAGTGCCCACAAACCTTACAAAAATTTGACAGATTTGTCGGATCAAACTGAAATTGGTCATTAGGGAGAGACAAATCTTAATGTGTATGACCCCCTTTAAGGTGGCCATACACAAGCAGATCCGCTTGCTTGGCGATGTCGCCAAGCGAGCGGATCTTCACCCGATATCCCCACCTACGGGTGGGCGATATCGGGGAGGATTTAGGTAAAAAAAATAATAATAATGTGGGCAGCAATGGGGCATTCGGCTCGGGGACCGCATCAACGAGCCGATGCGGTCCCCGATCCGACCGGATTTTCTAACCTGGCCGATCGAGATCTGGCCAATTTCAGGCCAGATATCGGTCGGCCAGGCCGCTCTGCTCTCCCCATACACGGGCCGATTAGCTGCCGAATCGGTCCAAGGGACCGAGGGCCGGAATTATTCTGGCCTACGTGGTCGAGGGACAATAATGGAAGCTGGTTTTAACCACTCCCCTTTTTTTAAACTGCACCCACTTCAAACCACACACATGTTATTACAAGAGCTTTTAAGGCCATATCCACATTAATGGTGGCAGTGCAGCATAAACCCAAATGGTTGGTGCTCACTGTAGAGATATCATCCTTCATTCATATGTGAAAGAATCATATTATATCATATTAAAGGAGACATTTTATATAAAGTTCGTATTCAGTTATAATATTCAGTCTCCCGCAGGAACTGGTCACAGCACTGACTGACAGGCTTTACTCAGCAGCAGCAGGGAAAACCCCTCCCTCCTTCTGTGTCTCTCTGCTTGTGCTGCTGCCAGGGGAGGGGAGGGGAGCATGTAGAGCAGGAATGGACTGTCTGTGAGCTCACTAAGCCCCGCCCACTCTATGCATATTCACTTCACTTTAAGTAGGTATGAGGGCCAGCGGCTCTGAGCCGATATACTGAAGAGTCTAAACCGGAACCTGGCATAAGGTCTGGGTAGAGCAGAGTTTTCAAGCTGTTATGGACATATTTGAACCCAAAGGTATTAAAATAAAAGCACTTACTTTTATTTTACAGTTTTTTACATGGTTTAGTGCATTTTAAAAATGTATGCTATATATCCCCTTTAAGACACGCCTTTAAATCCATATGCCTCCCCTGTGGATAAGCACAGCAACCCCCTGAACATAATTACACACCTTAGGGACCATATAATGACTATTTTCAAATGCTAACAAACTCCCAGAACAAACCCCTGCCAGGTTCACATCCCACAGGCAGCATATGGCAGGTAGAGTATGGCAAACACAGGCAGCATAGGGCAGGCAGAGTATGGCAAACACAGGCAGCATACTCTGCCTGCCCTATGCTGCCTGTGTGTGCCATACACACAGGCAGCATAGGGCAGGCAGTACATACAGTGACACAATGCTGGCACTGTTTCTACAGTCTGAGGTGTGAACAGGTAAATGTGGGGGCTTATAGTCTGAGCCTAAGGTGTGAATTATGCAGGGGGTGTGAACAGTACAGGGGATTGCATGTTTAAACAATACAGGGAATTACAGGCTGAATCTAAGTGTGAACAATACAGGGAGCCAGTTAATCTCAGTGCTCATACCATATAAAGCTTACACAAAGCTAAACAGTCACAGCAGCCAGACAGGTGGGGGGCAAACAGAGGGGGGCTGTGGACCATCAGTTGGACAGCACTGCTCTAGACCATTGCAACCGATCACGTTTGCTATTTATGATACAGAGCAGGCACGGGAACAGCGCACAAAGTTACTCGAATGGTTAACTGGGAATGGACACAGACTTCTTCATCAAGTTCAACTTTTTAATGTGTAATGCAGCATTACTGATCCAGAAAAGAAATGCCCAAAACCTCTGCCAACTGTTTCCATAAAGCAAGAAATGCAAAATTAAGTCCTAAGGGCTCACTAAGTGTTTTCTGCGCCACTGATTTTTAGCACAAAAAACCCACTCTGTGTGTTTGCTGTCAGGCCAATGCCAGTGCAAAGATAACACAACGTGCACAAATTCATATTTTTTTCCACCTGCATTTCTATGTAGTTGGAGAAAAATTTGGTATACAACTGGCCTTAATCCCTTGTTAAGCAGAAAGATTTCCTAGATTAAAAACACCCATAGTCAGCATATCAGTGCCCTTATATTCATCTTTTAAATCATGCTAACAATGTAAAGTTGTGATCATATTATGGTCATTCTGAAAAGTGCACATAGCTGCTAATTATATTTGTAGCTTTCAAGAAGGTTATCTGGAAGCAGGGAGTACTGCCCTATAGAGTTTACATGCATCTTTGGTGTCTTAGATACAGGGAAACAAAATAAATTACCCAAGGCTACATGCAACTGTCTCCAATAGGGACTGAACCAACACAGCTTAAACCAGAGCTAAATTAATAATCAATTAATCAAAGTGATTTGGAGGAAGTTGCTGGCTGTCATTACACTCATTAAGCTAATTGGTCATTCTGATATGCTTGTTTTTAATATGGACATTAGGGGTTATTACAAAGAATCTGGTTGAAAGAGAAAGAGTACTAAGGTGCACCAAAGCTAATTCTAAATCTGTGGTCTGTGCTTAGCACTGGATTGGAAATCTGGCACTAGTTGCAGGGGTCACCAATGACAGGTGCAGGGCAGTCCTGTCCTTACTGCCTTAAGCAACGTCTGTCTTTTTTTTTTTACTGGTCTGTTTTATTCTTTAGGACCCCATTCTACTTGTCGGCAGGGCCCTCTGCCCAGATCACCGATGGATTTAATAAAAGAACACTCAGGTAATGGTTAGGGCAGAGCAGAGACTGCATTACAAACCAGCCATTTCTCCAAGAGTCTAGCAGTTGGTTAAAGGTCATGTCAACCCCAAAAATTATTTTTTGCCTAACTTAATTCTAACCAACTTTCCAATATACATTCATTTCATATTTGTAATGGTTTTTGAGTTATTTGTATATATAACTGCCATTAAAAGAAGGGTCTGCCTGTCCTTTCTATTCTCTGCCCTGGTGGCTCTGGCATTTGAAACAATGTAACACAGGGCAGCAGACTGACAGACCTAACTTGCTGGAGGAGCCTGGCACTTGCAACATTGTTTAAAAAGTAACAACCAGGAGTTCAGCAAATGCTGCTTTCTATAGCAATTATATTTACAAATAACTTCTAAAGCACTAATAATTTTAACAGACGAATATTGGAAAGTTGCTTAGAATTATTTTTTCTTTTATTAGGCAAAAATTATTTTTGAGGCCCTTTAAAGCAGTTATTAAAATGTGACACTATTTTAGGGCACATTTTCAACTTAATTTCAACTTCAAAATGGGATACTCTTGCTGAAGTACTATTGATAAGCACATAAGTATACTAAAAGCTATGTTCCAGACTGAAGACAAGTGCACATTTTGCAAGAATTAAGCTTCCACTGACCAACACAGAGGTCTCACACCCATGGGTAAATACATTTCATGGTTCGGTTTCATTGTACTTCCCCTAAGAACAGTTAAGTCAACAAATGACTGCTAAACACTTCCCCCTTCACTATCCAGCATAACACTGTTGTTGCAAAATCAGGCACACAGAATTTCCATTGTTATGTGCCTATTTAAGGAGACTGCTGAGACAAACGGAAAAAAGTTCCACATTGCAGGGGCTGAATACAGCAGCTACTTTTATCTATACCATGTTGCATTTCTACCTACCATGCTAACTAGAATGCAAAACATTATATTGTGTCTTATTTTGGCAGTTTTATTTTACTGCAATATATTCAGGCAAGGGTTTTGTGTGGCTCTTTGGACAATACCATCTAATGTAGGGGTCCCAATCTTTTTTACCCTTGAGCCACATTTAAATGTAAAATAAAACTGTCAAAAAAAAATAGACAAGACATAATATAATGGTTTGCAATCTAGTTAAATGTAAAAGGAGTTGGGGAGCAACACAAGCTTTCTGTGGGTGCCAAATAAGAGCGGTGATTGCCTATTTGATAGCCCCTGTGTGGACTGGCAACCTATAGAAGGTTCTGTTTGGCAGTAGAACCGGTTTTTATGCCAGAAATTAAAAAATAAGCGCCTCCTTTAAGGCCACTGGGAGCCACATTCAAGGGGTTAGTGAGCAACATATTTTGTGCCACTGCTTGAGGATCACTAATCTAACGCAAACATCAGACATAGCTCAAATGCAGCTTTATAAGAATCCTGCTAAAGAGCCACATATATAGTAAAGGTTTGCAGTGTGAGGCATTCTACTGAGTCCCCTCCTTCTCTATCTACTTACTGGCCTTTGCAGTTTAGCCGTTGGATCTGGCACATAAATAGTTCGATCATTTTTACGTACTGGATTATTCTTCCCCATATCATCTTGAGGAGTGGACTGTCTCGATTTTATACATCCCATAGTTTCTGTAGAAATATAAGAAGGCAGAAGATTTAGTGGAATGCATTTTCACATAAGAACTCACAAACATTCTGTTCCTTCACAAACCTATAAAGGAAAATGGATTTCAAAGTGGTTGATTATAATATTAAATACATTATCATAAAGTGCATCTTGTTATTGTGTTGATTTTATGTCTCTATGGATTCATTATAGGGCATTCAGATTAATATTTACCACAACCAATAGATTTTATATTCTCATGTTAAATATTGCACACACATATTAGTTCTAACTTAAAAAGACATGTAAGCCTCTCTTACTAAGGAACTCAAGGTCTGTCCTTTAGTATATCATGTAACCTACCTGCAAATTCCCATCAGCTACTTCAAACCCTTTTTTTCTTCTTACCAAAAATATATAGGTATTGTTTCTGTCTTGATATGTTTTTATCATTTGCATCATTAAAATTAGGGTGATTTTCAAAATATGCAATATGTCCCTTTTAATGACTGTAGTTAAAATGATTGAAAGTAATTATTCAAGATCTTGGCTTTCATAAGCGATGCAGAAAGAATTACCAGGTTATGAAGATAGTTAATAAATCACAAAGGGCCCCATTTATCCAGCTTGTAGAGCATGATACAAGTAAAGGGGCAATTTTGCACTCATAACAAGCAATACATAAAAGATGTGATAAGCGACTTACTGGCAATTTGTTGTGTCTGGTGCGACTAGGCCACAGCACCAACTAAAGTGAATGAGAAACAAAGTGCACCGCTACAGGGACAACTCCATAGCCCACGTGCAAGTTGTTACAATTGTTGTTAAAATTTAATTTTTAGTCTTTAAATTAGTACAGAGGAAGGGGCTGAGTGTGCTTAATCTGCCATCATATTCTACATTTCTATTTGCTGCAAACCCTACATGGTCTGTGGTTTATAAAAATGCAAACTTATTAATGTATATATTATATTCATTAGAAATGATCCTGTATCCCTTAAATTCTCTATCTTCAGAAAATGAAAGCTTTTTAAAAAGTCTTTCATTTGTTTTCACAGCACTTTTTTTTTATTTTACCATCATGCAAATAATTAATAAGAAAATATTTCAATTCCTTTTTTTGTGTTTGTTAAAATAGATAAGGTTGGCAGCACAGAAACAGGAAGTGTTCAGCTCTGTCTGGGTAGATATACAGAGCAGTCACAGCACATCTGTCAGCTATGAACACACTAGTAACCGTTCTACTTAAATGGACCCATTCATTCTTTACCGGCTGAGGTTTAAAGAGATGTAGATGGTGCTAATTCTCTGGAAATTCCTGTTTTTCCAAACAGATTAAAACACTAGCAAAGTCTTGCTGCAGCTTTGCATAAAAAGGGAATACCCTTGCAGTGATCAAAGACTTGCAAAATATGCTTAAATGGGAACTACAATGCCAAAACATATGGGAGTTTAATACAGCTATTTTGCATCCTGTTTTTAGTTTTAATGTATTATTAGTAAGGTATCTTGCATTGGTTCTACAAGGTGAAGCATTTTAGGTTGAGTGTGACTCAATTCTTGGATATTCCAGTTCTTGGAAAGTGAGTCCACCACAAGGGATTTTAAACTGGCAACTGGTACATCATTGCAGCCATGTAATGTACACGTATATTTCCACTAGATCCCACTTCTGGGTGCTTCGCATTATTCTGATGAACAAAAACAATTGTCTGGAAAAGGTGTTCAGTGCATTTAATTACAATAGTGGTAAAAATTCAATGATGTTGCATTTTCCATAGCAGCAAAGCTGATGTGGTAGACTCTACTGTGATCATTTCACTAAGGTGTGTATTTATCATGCTGTGTAAAAAGTGGAGTGAAGCATTACCAGTAATGTTGCCCAAGGCAACCAATCAGTAATCAGATTTCAACAGTAGCAAAGTGTCTGATTGGCTGCTATGAGCAACATCACCAGTAATGTCTTACTCCACTTTTTACACATTGTGATAAATATACCCCTAAATGTACACCCTGCACTGAGCACCCATGATTCCTCCAAATGCTTACTTTGGTTTCTTCTGGTTACTCTGGTTTCCTCCAAGCCACAGTATGTGTGTGAATGTGATAGAGACCACTTGGCCAGGAACTTGTGCAAATAATGCATAATCTCTGTACAGGCCCTTGGAACTGGCCACTCACCTTGCCTCAGGTGGCAGTGAGGGGGCAGTTACCAGGTACAGCAAAATGCCGCCTCTTATACTTTGAGAACCAAATTTCCATTTTTCGAAACGGAAATTTGAATCTAGTAGAGCAAAGAGCACAAAAGCACTGCAATGCATCCCCGGAGTTGCTCCAATGCCGAAGGGGTAACCGCAGAGCGGGTGAGGGAAAAGTCACATCAAGCTGCTGCCTCAGGCACAAGAATACTCATAAACACCACTGTCTTCGAATATGTTGAAATTATATGAATATAGAATAATAATAGGTTTAAAAGCTACACAAAAGCAAGCCTGGGCTGGCAATCTGTGGGTTCAGACAAATGCCAGAGGGGCTTCTGTAAGATGCAGATACAGTCACTATTTATTGGGCTGATGGGGGCTGGTTGGGCCTCTGTGTACTTGAAATGCCAGGACATTTTTAAATGCCAGGTCCTAATTTGAATCCCAGTCCAGGCCTGCCCAAAAGCTACCCAATGAATGTTAACTGTAGCCATTAAAAGTGCCATGTGCCATTACTAAAACAGTGCTTAAAAGGCAGTAATGCCTACTAGGAGAGGTGTGTCTGGGCCTGCTGCCTATCTCCAACTCTTGGACTGGGGTGATGGGGGTCGAAATTATAAGGAATGGAATTTTGCTCTCTGCACTTTAATAACTGCATTTCCTGTGGACAAACAACATAGATTTCTTAACATGCCTCAAATGGTGCTGGTTAAAAGCCATGTCCCACTGGTCAGGAAGCAGACATTCTATATAGGTTTATTTTGGGAGAGGCATTTGAACTTGCTGGCATTGCTTCTTAAATGCTTAAAATGTGCTGCTTTAAGAGTCAGCGGAAACATTTGGGAGAGTAAGAAATAAACTTGGCCACTTGTGAAACCAAGGAAACTCAAGCAAGAAGCTGCTGAGGAAGATATGGCCTATAGATGCTATTTCTGAGCTCACTTCTGTGGCTGACGGAGCTGCCATCTCGCTACACAGGACACTACTGCTTCACACTAAATTAAAGCACTATAACAAAATCATTGCTTGAGCTAACTGGATGTTTGAGCAAATCTTTATCTCTTTCTGTTCAGCAGCGATACATATATAATCCTGATCATGATGATAAAATATATAGCCCAAAACATTTTACATTGGTTAATGAAAAGGTGACCTTAGAATATGTGCATCTGTGCAACTGTGAAAAGAAAGCTCTTTTTTGGCAGAGACTGGTGACAAGAATGCCCTTGCTACTAAAAATATATAAACAGTTGCAGAAATGCATTGTTGCTTTGTGGGTCAATCAGAGTAAGGACTCCATAACTGAAATATAATATATTAGTAAATCGCAATGGTTCTGGCCTACACCAAGGACTAGTTTTCTTTCTACCAAACATAGCATTTAAATTACTATGACAAAATGTACTTTCTTTCTGACTGGTCCAAACCATAGTGGTATATAAGGGAATGAATATTCACAAAAATGAACCCTTTCAATGGCAAACAGACTTAGAATACTTTACTGCTTTTATATCATATAATAACCAATGGCATGAAAGCATTTCAGAGAATTTCTTTTATTTACAGACATTTGCTCTACCTGAGATCAGATAAGAAATAAGGAAGTAATGATCAACAGAAAAGCTGGATAAGAGTGTATAAAAAAGAAAAAAAATGCAATAAGGAAACACTGGTGGAAAATGATAAAGTGTATTTTCATGCCTATCAAAGTTGCAAAAGTGCTGGACAACTTTAAACTTAGCTTACTTCTGGACAGCAACACACTAATGTTTAAATGAACAGTAACACCAAAAAAAGTTTTTAATTAAGTAATTAAAATATTAGGTACTATTGCCCTGCACCGGTAAAACTGTTGTGTTTGCTTTAGAAACACTAACATAGTGTAGATAAACAAGATGCCATGTCATTGTGGGGGCAGTTAAAATAGGGCTAAATGGTACAGTTTAAACAGCAGATTACAGATAACTCTCTAGAACACCATTATGTTCTACAGAGCTTATTGGCTATCTGCAATGTAACCTGATCCTTTTTTCAGACTAAATGTCTGCACAAGGCTACACAACAGCTTTATTTATAAAAGCTACAATAGTCTTTCTGAAGAAAACACACCAGGTTTCCCAATGCAAGGCAACAGTACATTATATATTTACAGTAAAAGTCTTTCATTTTTAGGTGTTAATGTTCCTTTAACAATATGGTATACAGATTAGAAATGGGCATAAACATATACCCTTACTCACTCACATTACCCACTATGTCTGTTGATGTAAATGAGCCCATGTGGGCAGCCAAAGCAGGTGTGCTTGTATATTGCAAATGCCCCTAGATGGCCCCTAACTGCCCACTTTTTTATAACAAAATATAACATTCCCATAATTATTGTTCTGTTAAAAAACAAGCCAAATATTTCCCCCTTTTATTATCATTCTGTGAACATTCTCTTTCCAAATCCTGCACTTGCATATATCATCAAGGTCTCCCTGGTATCCAAGAAGGGCTCGTTTACTAAAAAAAACCTAAGGTGCCCCAGTATGTGGAACAATTTTGTATAGTAAAAAGGCTTATCAATTTAAAGGAGAAGGAAAGGCATTTTGGCATTTTATTGCCAATAAATTAGTCACAATAGCACAAGCTAAAATCCTATATTTATTCTGCAGAAAGCCTTACCATACTTGAGTAAACAGTGCTAGAAGCTCCTTGTGTTTGCTTAAGCTGGTAGCAGCCATTTTAGTTTGGTCTCAGTAGCTTCCATGCTGCAGCTCTAGCTGCTGGTAGCTAAGATTACACAGAGATGGGAGAGGGAGCAAATTCTTATGGGAGGGGGAGCAAATTCTTATGGTAGGGGGAGCAAATTCTGATGGGAAGGGGAGGAGGAAAAGGGAGCAAACTGAGAAGCCTTGTGCCCTGTTCTGAAGGATTTTTCTGAGAGCAGGATATCAGATACCGAAAAACATGTGTACACAAAAAAGAAAACAAGAAATCCTGTGTTTCTTTTAATAGAGGGCTCAGTGCATTGTTTCTGTGAGTGCTTGTGGCTTTTTTAATATAGACCTTTCTGATAAAGCTTACTTAGTTTTTACCTTTCCTTCTCTTTTAAGCAGGAGTGTCCATTCAGTACAAACATGCTATGAAGAATAAAATAATTTACACAGATTTTTTAGAGTTCATTTATTATGAAACAAAGAGAACCCTTACATGGAAATGAAACTACAGTAAGAAGTAATTTTTATTTTCTTGCAACATACTGTATTTGGATAGTTCCTCATGCAAAACCCCCTTCTTGACACTTAGCAGTATAAATCTAACATCAACCAGTGGTAACTAGGAACAGTGGTGATTTAAACCTTCAGTCAGCAAATGCCAAACAGTTACATTTTTCTCTATGTCAACTATCTTCAACCTAGTACCCCTGCCAAATCTGCCAAACCAACTCTTGTCTCTCAAACTTCTAGATGATGAATTCATCACTCCAGTGAATGTATTTCCACTGTGTCAGAGTTCTGAAATCACCCATTGTGGCATTACACGTTAACAGAATGCTGCATAACATGTGAGAAAGGCACACATTTCTATCTTGTGTGGCATTTGAGATATGACTAAAAATGTTTATATAATATTTTTTTTTAGATTTGCCAACTGCTTATGTATTTACTATTACAGCTAACAGTCACAAATTAGTCAATAAAAGCAGATAACTTTGTATTTCTGTCATCAGTTAAATATGTGAGAATATTAATGTCAAATTAAATTCCAATATAATTTTTTTTATTTCCTCCTTTTGCTACCAAAGGATGCTGATGGCAACACTTTAAAGGAGAAGGAAAGGAGAAAACTAAGTAAGCTGTATCAGAAAGGTCTATGTAAATACAGCCATAAGCACTCACATAAACACTGCACTCTATAAAAAGAAACAGGATTTGTTGTCTCCTTTTTTGTAAACATGTACTTAGGGTATCCGACTTCCTCCCCCAGAAAAATCTTTCCCGGGGCCAGAGTCTGCAAAGCTCTGTCCTCTCTTCCTTTTCCTGCTCCCCCCCTCCCATAAGAATTCAAAAAACTCCCCTTTCCATCAGAATGTGTGATCTGAGCTACCAACCGCTAGAGCTGCAGCAGAAAGCTACGGAGATAAAAACACTTAAAATTCTGTCAAAAGAAACAAGATTTGTTGTCTGTTTGTTTTCCTGTGCCAGAGACACGCAGCTCTCTCCTGCTCCCCCCTCCTTCAAGAATGCTAAGAACTCCCTTCCCCCCCCCTTAGGAATGTTTGATCTGAGCCAATCAGAAGGAAGCTTCCTCATAGTCTGACTAACTGAGCATGTACACCGGTCTTGGTGCAGGAGTGAGGCATTATGGGAACTTTCTTTACAGAGCTCAGCATTTTTTTTTCCTATGAGGCTTCTGATCATCTGAACAGGAGAAATATGGGGAGACTTAAGGGTACTATTGAGAGAACTAAAGGTATGCATGCAGCTCGAGATTAACTCTTTATTAGCTTTTCCTTCTCCTTTAAGCTGAGAGGATTCCATTCTACATACTGGCTATGCTTTGGGGAAGTGTCTCTAACTTGGCACCTCATTTACTAGAACTGACTAATCTACTTGTCGTTGTCATGTTGAAATTTCCGTCCGTCAGAAACATTGCAACATTTGGTATATGGCAAACTATTGGAAGCATTTTGGCAGCTTCTCATATAAGAATGTATGGCTTCCAATAAGCAGTTACAGAACAGGTTGTACTGTATATTATGTACATTATGTATATTATGTACATGACGCCCCCATTTCATATTGCATTCCTTTGTTAAGACTAGATACACAGCTTTAAACATTCTTACTAGGCCAGGCTCAGACTGGCAATCTGGCAAATGCAAGAGGGGCTGCTGTAAGATGCAACATACAGTCACTATTTAGCGGTTCAGTCTTGACCCATACTAGACACATCAGTAGCAGGGTTGTACAAATGAAGGCCCATGAGCAGCATGCAGAAATGTTTATGGCAACAGTCTGCCCATGAGTTCCACTGACATTTATATGTGACCTCATCATTTTATTATGAAGCACCTCATAAAATTATGAAATATTATCCAAATAATTAGAAAAAGTATAGTATAGGTAAAGTATAGGTAGAGAATAAGTAACTAACAAGTGAAGAAAATACATTCTAATTGGGCATATACAGTTTTACCAGGTGTCCAAAAATAAAACACAGGAAGGGTGTCTCTACCCCAAAGAGACTACAAGCGCATAGCAAATCATTTAGAGGCACAAATAAGTCATAGTAAGTGCAGCACTAGAGAGTAATGCTGAAATCTTTAGACATATTCAAACTGGTGGATTAATATCATTTTGTCATTAAATACAATCTTGGGTTCAGGGTGCATATTTATTACTAGAAAAGGATACACATTAAGAAACGCACACCCCAGCATGGCTTCAAAACAACAAATAACCACGGCCACCTGGTTAGCGCATTGGGGTACATTTAAGTGTTTAATGTACTTGTACAGAGTAATCATGTCTCCTTGCCCCCTTTTTGCAGATAAAACAACCCCAACCGTGACAGTCTAACCTCATAGTTCTGCACTCTCTCCAGCTCATTAATATCCTTCTAAAGGACTGGAGCCCAAAACTGCACTGCATACTCAAGGTGAGGCCTTACCAGAGACCTATAAAGAGGCAAAATTATGTTCTCATCCCTTGAGTTAATGCCCTTTTTTTATACAAGACAGCACTTTATTTGCTTTAGTAGCCACTAAATGATACAGCCTGGAATTAGACAACTTATCTACAAGAATCCCCAGATCAATTAAGAATCCCCCAAAACACTACCATTTAGTGTATAACTTGTATTTATATTATTTCTACCAAAGTGCATAACTTTGCACTTTTCCACACTGAACCTCAAAAATTAGAAACAGTACTTTCTATTCCCACCTCCAGGTCATTAATAAACAAGTTAAAAAAAGCAAAGGACCAAGGACAGACCCCTTCGGTACTCCACTAACAACACTGGCCCAATTAGAAAATGTTCCATTTACCACCCTTGTTTGTTATTTATCCTTCAGCCAGTTCTCTATCCAAGTACAAATGTTATGTTCCAGGCCAATATTCCTCAATTTTATCATTAACTTTGTGCGGCACTGTATGAAATGCTTTAGAAAAATCTAAGTAGATGACATAAACTGCCATTCCAGCATCGAGATTCCTGCTCAGCTCCTCATAGGAAATTAGTCTGGCAAGATCTGTTACGCATAAAACCATGCTGGCACAGACGTATAGTACAGGTATGGGATCTATTATCCAGAATGCTCGGGACCTGGGATTTTCCAGATAAGGGATCTTTCTGTAATTTAGATCTCCATAACTTAAGTCTGCTAAAAATGATTTAAATATTGAATAAACCCAATAGGCTTGTTTTGCCTCAAATAAGGATTAATTATGCCTTAGTTGGGATCAAGTACAAGGTACTGTTTTATTAATACAGGGAAAAAGGAAATGATTTTTAAAAATTAGAATTGTTTGCTTATAATGGAGTCTATGGGAGTAATTCGGAACTTTCTGGATAATGGGGTTTCCAGATAAGGGATCCCATACCTGTACTGTGATTTGCAATGTATTCAAGTACACTATCCCTTATTACCTATTCCAAAAGCTTTCCTACCACTAATGCCAGACTAATAGGCATAAAGTTCTCAGACTTAGTACAGGATCCCTTTATGAATAACGGAACCATATTAGCAATTAGCCAGTCCCTCGGCACCATGCCAGACCTCAGTGAATATTGAAAAATTAAGTGAAGAGGTTTGGCAATCACAGAGCTAAGCTTGTTTAATACCCTGGGATGAATACCACCTGGTCATGGACCTTTGTTTATCTTTACATGTTCAAGTCTCTTTTGAATTTCCTTCTGAGTGACCCATCAGTAGTTATATTACTAGAATTCGGTCTATTAAAATGGACGCCTCGATTAGCTGGCTCCTCAGTTGTGTAGTCGAATGTCCAATGAGTTCAGTATTTCCACTTTTCCCTTCTTGTTTAATTTGTTTACTATTTACATATTTAAAAAATAATTTTGGATTCCTTTTCCTCCTTGCTGCAAGACCCTTTTCCATCTCTATTTTAGCATGCCTGATAGCTTTTTTGCATATTTTACTGGGTAAGTATTTTTTACATTTTGGTCTTTTGTGCCCTCTTTCTAATATATCATTTTGTCCCAATGCTATACAATTAAAAACGATCTGAACAGTCATCCTGCCACAGTTCCACAATTATCCATGACCAGGGTTGACTGGGGGGTGCAGGACCCACCGGGGCTTCTGCCTCAGGGGCTCCTGCACCCCCCAATGGTCCCTGTTGCGGCCTTCAAACATCTACCCCCCACCCATCCGATCCCCTCCCCTGAGCGTCGGGGAAGTAGACTGGAGGATTGGTGGAGTGCCCTGCGGGGATCAGGTCTGGGCCGCCGGGGAAGAGCAGTGACAGGTCCAGTCCAACCCTGTCTATGACAGCAAATAACCATTTATCTAAAATCTCAAGCTAAGAGTCCTCCTGCCTGCACTTAGCCACACAGTTTGGAAACAAATGCAGTAATGGGTAATATGGCAAACAAGGTCAGAGTCTTAGGAAATTAGGGAGTGGCACTGAATGAAGGAAAAGGGCATTTAAGGGGGTGCACACCTCCTGCCTATTAAATATCACTGGTTTAATACCAGTTGAAGTTGAAGACTGCCTTTGTAGAGGCATTCTCCAGAGAATCCAGTGCAATGTTACTCCACTGTTTCCTAGAGGAAATATCCACACAACTAATGCCACTCCCGCACTATTACACAAATGCAAATATGCCAAAAATAAATTATCTGTGCACACAATGAGTGTGGTCTGGGACTTTCACTGTCAATGTAAAGGCAAATAATGCTTAGATTAACTGAACCTATAAGTAGGGTGTATTGTATAACTGAGATCCTGGAAGAACTTTGAACAAAGAATAACTGAAGAAACAGACCTGTCAGACATAATGGGGAAATTGGCTCATAATACCTTGAATGGTAGCTCTTTATAAAGAGAGTGCAGGTGAAGTACAGTATAAAAATAGGTACAAATATGAGAGGATAATGTATACCTGATCCACTACTTGATCTGGATATAATCATGTGATGCATGTGAATAGGTGGCTCAGTGCTTCTGACTAATCCTATATGTAGTGGATAGTGTTTTTTGTTGTTTTTTAAATCAGGTTAAACTGGTTGCTTGTACAATGGGCAATTTCTTCCCCAATCTGACTGCACTGGCAAACTTTTTCCCGATGATAAGACCAAGAGGTTGCCATGATCCTATGCCCTTTAACTGCAAGTGCTCAGCTTGGCACATAAGCAGTGGTTCCAGACAAAGGCTTGGAGCTGCACTGGAATGGGAGCCAGATGAAAAGTGCCTTACAAGCATCAATACTTTCACAATCAGCTGTTTCACTTATAACTTGGAGGGTGCTGTTTCCAGTACTTTGGCATGAATATGGAAACCAAGTGCCCCAAATCTGCCCTGTGTGCCATAGATCAGTGTTTTTCAACCTTTTTTGGACCAAGGCACACTTGTTTCATGAAAAAAATCACGAGGCACACCACCATTAGAAAATGTTAAAAAATTTAACTCTGTGCCCAGCAGCAGTGCCCCCCTAGTACATTGGTGCCAAGAGCAGTGCCCCCCTAGTACATTGGTGCCCAGCAGCAGTGCCCCCCTAGTACATTGGTGCCCAGCAGCAGTGCCCCCCTAGTACATTGGTGCCAAGAGCAGTGCCCCCCTAGTACATTGGTGCCAAGAGCAGTGCCCCCCTAGTACATTGGTGCCCAGCAGCAGTGGCCCCCAGTACATTGGTGCCAAGAGCCAGCCCCCCTAGTACATTGGTGCCCAGCAGCAGTGCCCCCATAAGTCAGTGTGCCACGTGGCCCCCCCTAATACATTGGTGCCCAGCAGCATTTTACTTCTGCTCTTCGGCGGCTTCTCCGGTGGCTTCAGCAGCATCTTCGTATCCCTCAGGCGCGCCGCCTCTTCACTTCTGCCTACACGCGACCGCACACAGGCCCTTTTATAACGTTGCGCCCCGTGCGTACTGACGTCACCCGTACACACGGGGCGCAACCAATGACAGGGCCCGGATTTTATTGAAAGTAAAAATTGCGGCCCTGCCTACGGCACACCAGTCAGCATCTCGCGGCACACTAGTGTGCCGCGGAACAGTGGTTGAAAAACGCTGCCATAGATCATACACATTCCCAACCTCCAAAAGCCCTGCAGAAAAGAAACTACCTATATTTTTGCAGTTAAAAGTATCAAGTGTTTTAGAAATTATGCAGCTTACATGAACATTAATTGTTAAGATATGTAGGGCATTTTCATTTGGTGATGTAACAGGCCCTTAAGGTGGCCATGCAAGGTTCAATCTGCTCGTTTGGCAAGGTTGCAAAGGAGCAGATTGTCTCCTGATATTCCCACCTAGGGTTATCCATCATTCACATTGGTCCCTGGACCAGTGGAGCTTACAATCTACGGTCACATTCATATACGGTAAGGTATGTATGTTTTTGAAGTGTGGGAGCATTAAAACATACCACTCTACCACTATTACTGGCAATATATCTCGATGATCATGAGTTTTGTGCTAGGATGCATGCTGAAACTGAGAGATGCAGACAGTAACTTATCTCGGAAGAAGGGTGGTAACACAGTATTCTCAGCTTTGGTAAAGGCAAACTGAGAGGTTCTGTATGTCACTTCACTTCCCCTTTCACAAACAAAAAGCAGCTAAGCATGGTCAGATTCTTTCCATGACATCTACACTATGCTAGCCAACTTGTTAAAAAATGTTTAGTGGCTTTCTATGCTACACTCACTCTGACTCTTGAAAGAATACTGCAGAATCAGCTCCCTTCCAGGTCTGTAATCAACTGGGATCTGGTTTTGGATTGTCAGCCAAACCGGAAATTAATCCTTATGCTGTGGATAAATGAAAGCTATACATTTATGTTCACTAGTGATGCAATTTTACTGAAATCTAAATGTGCAAATTTTGGATTTTGTTCCATATTCAGTCAAACAGAATTCATCTGAATTTAAAAATTTGGATTTTGTGTATCACTAATGATAACGATGCACAAGCATTCTGGTGCAGCAAATATCACTGGCAACTTTATTCTATTATTATCCTCTAAGCTGGAAAAAAATCTTCACAGAATCTCTTCTCTTATGATTCCCAGGAGAGAAAAAATCCAAACTGCAGTTCTTGCCCATTTTGCCTTGAACAAATAATATTTCTGAAGCCTAAAAGTTGCCATACACGGGTCGATTTCAGCTGCCGATTCTGGCCCTGGTCCAATTCGGTAGCTAATCAGCCTGTGTACGGGCACCACCGAGGTCCCTCTCGACCGACATCTGGCCTGAAATTGGCCAGATCACGATCAGGCAGGTTTGTTTTTTTCGTAGCGTTAAAACTTACGCGAAAAGTTGCGCCTTTTTCGTAGCGTTAAAACTTAAAAGGTGCGAAGTTTCGCGTAAGTTTTAACGCTACGGAAAAAGCGCAACTTTTTGCGCAAGTTTTAACGCTACGAAAAATCGCAAGATTTTACGCAACTTTCGTAATGGCTACGAAAAACTCGCGTTTTTACGCAAAAATCGTATTGGTAACGAAAAATTCGTAAAGACGCCGAAAAAATCGCAAAAATACGAAAAAATCGCAAAATACCGATCTTTACGAAAAAAACGCAATCGGACTCATTTCGACCCGTTCGTGGGTTAGTAAATCAGCCCCCAAATGTTGTCCTAACTTTTATCTTTTAATAAGCTTTCCATTAACTCCCTCTCTGGCTGAGATCTCCTATTTGAACTGCAAAAGTAGATTTTGTGTACCCCTGATGACCGCACCAGCTAAGCTGTGACCAGGATCTGCATTATTGGGCCTATGAAATGTCTCTGTGGTGGTGACTGCACAGTTAAGGTGGCCATACACGTTGAGATCTGCTCATTTTGCGAGGTCAACAAACAAGCATCTCTTCTCCTGATATGCCCACCTAAGGTGGGAGATATCAAGCTAATTACAAAGGTGGACATAGGCGTCGTCGAACCGAGGACCACATCAATGATCCAATGCGGTCCCAGATCAGACAGGAAAATCAAACCTGCCAACTTGACACCAGGCTGATTCTTGGCCAGATATCAATTAGGGAGGCATGTCGGGGGTCCCGTCCAGAGGCAGATAAACTGCTGAATCGATCTAGAGGACCTGTGTATGGCCACCTTTATACACTCAGTTTGGGTCTGTGGATATCAAGCATTTAACTATTACCTTTTGTACCAATATGTTTTTAACAAGGGAGAACACCCCCTGGCATGCACTTTATGTTTTGAATACATTTATAACTTTTACATTAAACACTTCATGGGTTGAGCTGATCAATCTGCAATATTTTTAGACTAATAAATGATTAGTACTTCTCTTTCATTGGTTTGCAACTTGACTGCCTTAATTTCATTTATTGTTTTTTGGGGACCAGATCATCCCTCCAAATAGCAGGTAGCTTAGCCCAAGTAATAACCTGTGCCAGTTATATGTCTATAGTACTGTTATGTACTGCTAAGTTGGTTGCCTTGTGTCTGTGTATATTTATTTATAGGGGCGCATAGAATCCCATCACTAATAACACTGGAGTCTAATACCTGAATGCCAAAACATGAGTTCCAAAAAGAAAGGACATAAAAAGGGAACAAAGCTGAAGCCACAGAACAGCATTTCTCCTTTTTAGTTTGTTATAACTGACATTCATTGTGCCATTTATACCAAAACACCTGAGCTGCCAACATATTACCCTCTCAACAAACCCTATTAAATCACCACTCCCAGTGTGAGAACCAGACTGACAAATATATAGAAATTACACCTATATCTCTTACTAGCAATAGTCCATCAAGAAAATGGTTACCAAAAAAACTGCTATATTTTTTTCTTCCATTTTAATAAAACTTGAATTATGCATCATTTGTATCACCTGGGTGGCAACCCCTGGAACAGGAAACTGTTATGTACTGTACTTTATGTACTGTACTTTACATTTCCCCCTGTGGTGGCTTTAAGTTGCCCTTTAAATAACTAACTGGTTACTTGAGTCAAGTTTTTATGTTAAAAAATCATTGTTGCTATCTTATTGTACCCCACTCTGGGTTTCTACATTATTTAAAATGGGTTAAATAACACAAAACAGGAAAAAGCTAAGGTTTGTTAGATAAGCAGGAGTTCATATTTATCAGCAATGGTTCCCATACTCAGACCTCATCCACCATCACCACCAAAACTACAGTTATGCTCAGAACTCTGCACACATTATCACTTCACAGTGATTATACATCACTCACATCAGTCCCTGCTGCAGTGGAGCTTACAACCTAAGTCTCTATCAAACTCGCATACAATAGGGTTACGTTTATCAGGAGGCAAGCTGTATGTTTTTAGAGTGTGAAATAATTGCAAATTGAAAAAAAACTAATATTTACAATCAATTAAATACATTGTTCTATTAAAATGAAAAAGTGCACTATGCTATTAATGTTTACAAACAAAATCAATATTAACAAGGAAATTATTCTTGAAAAATAAATGATCCACTATTTTACCATTGTCTGCCTATAATTAAGGAAATATTTGAAAAAGAAAATACAACAATCAATAAAACAATCCATGGTGTCAAAGGACAATTACCAATACTCTAGACCAGTAACATTTTGCATAGCATTGTACAATAGAGGGATGTATACAGCAAACATACAAATTACATATGAATACTGACTGAGGTAAAGAGGCCTCATAAGAAAGTACAATCTAAGGTGATCAATTTTGTAGAAGGGAAAGTAAAATCTATTATAAAACCACCGCAGTGTATTTAGTAATGAGCTGTTCATTTGCCACCTCACGTGAATAAAGGTGGCCATACACGGGCCGATTGTAGTTGCCGATATCGGTCCCTTAGACCGAATCGGCAGCTTATCGGCCCATGTAGGGGCAGGAACGAGGGGCATGCCTGACCGATATCTGGCCTCAAATTGGGCAGATATCGATCGGGCAGGTTAAAAGATTTAGTTGGATCCGGTCCCGGAACCGACTGCCCCATTGCTGCCATTATAATTTGATGGTTTGGCCCCAGGGCAAACGATCGAATTAGCCTACATGTTCCCTGATATCGCCCACCCGTAGGTGGGGATATCTGGTGAAGATCCACTCGCTTGGCGACCTCGCCAAACAAACAGATCTTCACGTGTATGGGCACCTTAAGAGTGAGTGATCTCAATGGTCAGTTTTGCTGTGGGTGTGGCACATGTGGGAGGCAATTGCATTTAAATTAGCTAGCCAGGATTGAAGTCCACAGCGCCAATAGGCAGAACCTGTCAGTGGCCATTCTGTTAGCATACGGATATGGTTATATCTTAAAAAAAGTAGACAGACTATGTTTTTGTGTTAACATGAATTTCCTCTTAAGATTATTTGGTGGCCATAGATTTTAAAGCATATACAGCAGTGATTAACCAGGGTTGGAAAAGCTAATTTATTCAGATTTCACTGCATGATCTTTGCATTATGATTGGGAGGATTAAAACAAAAGGAGTTTATTGCAGTACTCTTTATATTTATTTTTTCAATTAGGAAACTCTGCATAGAGCATTGTGGATTTATTTGTGCAAGCCTGTAGAAGTATTATAGGAAAAATATTCACATTGTATCCCAGAGGTTTCTAAACTGTGTGGTAGACCCACTTAGAGTGGTCTAATACAGTGCCCGTGGTGGAACCTGATGGCCAATCAAGTTACTAATTATGTATCAATGCTTTTTTACATCTTTTTAGAAAAAACATCACAAGGGAGAAGGACTAAAAGCAGCTGAAGAGCACTGCCTTACAACCAAAAATAGTTTTAGGTTTTAAATTTAGGAATTATGGACAGCAAATTGCTCCTTAAAACCCCTCCTTAAGGCCCCTATGGTCAACTATGCTTTCAGAACAACTGGTTTAATAGCACAGATAAATGTGATAGGAGATAGGGGGCTTGGTGCAAGCTCGCCTCAAAGGTGAGAGGTAGCTAGAGTACGCAGCAAGAGCAGATTGTGGCCCTGAGGATGTGGAAGTTATTGGGGGAGACCCCGGGCAATTGTTAGGGACTAACACGTTCAGGTGTATGTTAGTGGGAACCTCTGGATACTGTGGTGAGACATTACGAGAAGTTTGCACACTGTACTGCTGTACATGAAAGAGTGCTGGACTCCCCCACGTGATGTTAGTGGTACAGCCAGCACAAGCTGCCTAAATGAATAACTTTCCAATATACATTCATTAACAATTGTCAATGATTAGAAATTTCTTCTTAAATATATTTCCCATTGAAAACAGCATTTGCCATTGCTTATATTCATATATATATATATATATTTTTTTTTTTTTTCATATATATCTGCATTCATAGCTCTGGCTCCATAGTCAATTATTTTTGATACATTGTTTTACAGACCGGGGAGGGTGGGGGAGAGGAATTTACAAGAATGGAGTACACTGAAACTAAGAAAAACTATTGGAGTTTAAAAAAACTTCAAATTTACAAAAGTCATTTGGTGAATATGGCAGTCTTGTACACTTTTAAATTAATCTGTTGTTCCAGAACACCACTTTAGTGAATTAGGATTACAGGTATGGGACCCATTACCTCGAGTTTTCCAGATAAGGGATCTTTCCATAATTTGGATCTCCATACCTCAAGTCTACTAAAAGATTATTTATTACAGAGAAAAAGAAAATTATTTTTAAAAATTAGAATCATTTGCTTATAATGGAGTCTATGGGAGATGGTCTTCCCATAATTCAGACATTTCTGGATATTGGGGGTCTGGATAACAGATCCTATACCTGTACCAAACTTCATAATACAAAGCTGGATAACAACTTACATCAATTTGAAGTTGAACATCTGGAATTTGACATTTAACCAATTGTAAATATGTTTTTGATGGTTTTCTGGTTTAGACAAACATGTTTGTGAATTTCACCCCCTGGAGGAGAATTGTGCTACTCTGAATCAGAGTCAGACCCAGAAAACAGAAAGGGTTAAACAAGCACTGCTTTCAGTTGCAGTTTCATATGTATGTATGTATAAATATTTTTATTTAAATACATTTATACACAAAAGGGGTAATTACAATAATAAATAAATACAGAGTACAATAATAAATACAAATAAGTACAGTTGCATAAAAGATTCCACAGAGCTAAGTGACAAGAGTCAAGAGGATGGATGTCCCTGCCCCATACAGCTTACAATCTAAGTGGGTGGGCAACTCACAGACACAAATAGGAGGGTATTACAGGTAAACTGCAATTAAAGTGCCAGTTCCCATTGACCTACCCACTGAAAATGTTCAATAAAAGTACATGACAAAGTTGGTTAGAATTACATTTATTTCTTTGTGAAACATTTTTATGGTGGCGGAACCCATTAATTCTCATCCCATGCCCTTGTCATATCTTGCGTAGACTACTGCAACTCACTGCTCTGTGGGTTTCCCCTATCTAAACTGACCCCACTCCAGTCCATCATGAACAGCGCTGCCAGACTCATACACCTCTCCTCCCGCTCCACAAGTGCCGCCCCTCTCTGCCAATCCCTGCACTGGCTACCTGTCACATTCAGGATTCAGTTCAAGATTCTTGTACTCACCTTCAAAGCACTCACTGGTGCCACACCGCTCTATTTAACCACCCTAAACTCCAAGTACACCCCCAGACGTAACCTTCGCTCTACACATGACCTCCTTCTCTCCTCCTTACTCATCACCTCCTCTCACTCTCGCATCCAGGACTTCTCACCCACTGCACCCACCCTCTGGAACACTCTTCCCCGTCCTATTAGGCACTGCCAGACTCTCCAAGCCTTTAAACAGTCTCTAAAAACTCACCTTTTCACTCAAGTCAATAACCTAAACCCCCCAAATATTCACTAACCACTGGTTTTCACCTCTCACTTCGCACTTACTGTCACTTTACGCACCTACATGAACTCCAACGCCATGCTAGTTACCCTGACCTTATGTCTCAGCCCTCCCTTTTAGAATGTAAGCTCTTGTGAGCAGGGCTCTCCCCCTAGTGTCTCCGATCCTCAAGCCATTTTTGTGAATGGTTTATATGTACATGTTAACTGTTCTGTCTTTTGTACCCCTCTATTCTGTAAAGCACTGCGTAAATTGATGGCGCTATATACATAATAATAATAATTAATAGACCCATCTCCTCTGATGACTCAGTACAAATGTTCTCACTGTTCTAAGACAGTTCAGCTTTCTAGCGCCCAACCCCCAGGTGGTGCTGAAGTAGCCTGGCTGCTGTTAGTACTCAGTAGTTGGGGGAGGGAGACACCATGGAAATCCCTGATCTTTGTGACTCAGTCGTTTATAGTAGGCAAAAAAAGAGAAACTAGATATGAAGGGACTAACTGAAAACCTGAAAGTTGCCAGCAGCAGTGACAAGACGTGCCTCCAGGAGTCACTCCACTCTATCGGACACACCTTTATTAGCATTTATTTCCTTAACTAAGCACACATACAGTCTCGTTAGGTATTTCTCTACACAGTACCTAATATGAGTAACCTCTAGGGCACTACTGTCCCAGATATCCATGTAATAATGTTGGGTTTAAGGCATTACAAGTATATGCTGGAAACATAGTGCACAACATCCGTGTATAGGTGGATTCTCAATCCACCCCATGTGGCAGTGCCCTTAAGGGAAAAATATAAATTGCCCCTGCACCTATAAGATAAAGGATATACAGGGAGGGACAAAAGAACATGCAAATGAAATCTTGGTTTGGGGAAGAAAGTTACTGTATGTAAATATGTCATTTTAATGTATCAGCACTCAGTGGCAACATGTTAAGTATTTCATTTTAAGTCAACAAAGGAGATATTGCATCCAGCTAGGGGCGCACACACCTACACAACATGTTATAATGACTTCTTTGTCTCTGCAATCAAATTCCAATATTAGTAACTCTTTATGTCAGGTTTGTTCTACCTGGAGCCTCCCACAGCTGATAATAGGGGACATCCATTAGCAGATACTTGTTCTGTACTCTGTATTATACACCTCTAAAAACAAGTACCTTTAAAAGGTTTTAGTACTGCTTTACCTACATGACCCAGGTACTGGTACTATAAACCTGGCCATACACATAAATATCTGCACACAAAGATCTTTTCCTGATTTGGCCACCTATATGCTGGGCTGATTGTTTAGTCCTAAGGCCAATAATCTAATACAAATGGTGGCCTGTGAAGGCCCATTTAGAGAGGAGTGCATCAACACACCAATGAGTTCCTTACCCAATGGCATTTTCAAACATTCCCGATATATATCTGCCAATTTTTATGCAGAAACCTGTTGGATGGAAGTTGTGGAAGGCCCACTTGCAGGCAGATAAGACGCTGACGCTGTTTAAGATCGCAGTCAATCCCATTATGATGAGAAAGCAGCTAGACAGACCTAAGAGGGAACTTCAGTTCAGAAGCAACACTGTGGTAGGCTAGCCACATCCTATTGTATTTCTGGGAAAAGACCCAAAGTACATGACCACCAGTCATTTCTAACCCAGATAGAGGTACTCTATAAAGGTGGAACAATTTTTAGCCTACATTTAAATAGGTGCCACACATTATTTAGAACTGCCTACATGATGAGGTAAATTTTTATAAATGCGATATATCCTTATTTAACTACAATCAGCCATGCTGGAAATTAAAATGCACCATTTAGCCCTGCCAGCACCATTTGGCCCTGCTCCCTATAATTTTCAAAGAACAAGAAGTGAGAGAAGGAAGCTTGTAGATAAAGGAGAATCGTTATAACATATTAAGCTAATTGGACTTTGTCTGTTCTTGCTATTAAAAGCAGATTTGTGCTGACCCAGCTATTATTTGCTAAAAGCAGCATTCCATCTTGTTTGCACACCATTAATTGTTTCATTTTCTAATCAGTTCCTCTGTGCGTTTGTAAGTGTAAAAATGGTGCTGAGCTGTAATGGGGAGAAAGTACCATTTCTACAACACTACAGTCCAACATAACCCTCTAACAACAATAATAACAACTTGCTAAACTACAACTCTCATGAATTTTAATAAGGTGTTTGTTTATTCAAAAACAGATAAGTACATAAGCCGAACCTGGAACCCTTCCGCATACTTGAGCTGCAAGCCACAGCTGTAGCTAACATTTGCTCCTGTTTCTTGCTTATTTAGGGTTACTCTTTATTTAGGGTTACTCTTTAATTCGAGATCCAAGAGATAATAAAGAATACTTATGGCCTTGGTTTTATAGGTGGTCCCCTTCCCATTACAAACTAAGCCTGAAAATTCAAGTCTGAATAATGCATATCTTCAGCCTACCGGGTGCCCTCCCACCTAGTGGCACAGAAGAACTCAGTCTCTATATCCTAGTTTTCTCTCCATACATTTAAATGCTTATCATAATTTTATCATAATGGTTTAAATCAAACTAACTGATGGGGGCTCAAACCCTCCCTCTGGAAAACATGCTGCCCTAAAGCACCCAAGCTGTGTGGAGGGCTTGTAATCTATCGCCCATGCTTATGAGGTCAGAAGGAGATTTTCATTTTGTAAAAATCTATTCAGTCCCATTGCCTCAGTTTGACTGAAGAAGACAAGGAGACCCTCCTCGCACACCCTTAGCTCTCCAGAAAATTTTTTTTTCGCCCGGGGCACACTGCTGGAGGGATCGGCACCCTCCCAGAATACAATAGCAACAAAAAAGCACTGGCACTCAGAGCTACAAAATGGGGCAAGCCCTTTAAAAACCTTTATTGCGGAGGTGCAACGTTTCAGGGCAAAGTAACCCCTTTATCATGCTTGATAAAGGGGTTACTTTGCCCCAATATGTTGCACGAGTGCCAGTGCTTTTTTGTTGCTCAGTTTGACTGAACCCATTTGGCCACTGTGTCACTAGCCTTCCTAAGTACAGCTGGCAACACAAAACAAGATTTTTCCCTATAACTATGCATATTCACAGATTAATTCTCAATAGCCAACCCATCTGTTGGCTTTGTTGAGGGCAGGACAGGCAGGTGTAGAGAGCATGGAACTTGCCAGGCTTGCTTGTGTCTGCCACTAGCCCAAAGTGACTAGAGAACCTGCTGTATCGAATTTGGGAAGGCATATAATATGCCTCTTTCTATTGCCACATCTTTTTACTCTACACAGGGGACAGTGAAAATGCACCTATAAGATCCATGCTGTGGCCCACCTGAGGTTAAACTACAACTCACCGCAGCATTCATTACCTTTACAATTCATTTACAAATGCTGACATTTCAGAAAAGCAATGTATTTCTTTTTAAAAGCAAATGAACAAATACAGCGTGTTCCGAAACATCAGCAATTGAAAATTCAAACACTTTAACGCTTGTGTACCCTGGCGAATGCTGCAAACAATTTAAACGTTAAAAATATTGTTTACACCCTATCAGAAAAAGCACCAAGTCATTGCCCAGAAGGAGTGCAGGTTATTTAAAAGATTTGATTAAAACTACAACCATCTCTTAATAACTGGAGGGCTGTTAAAAAGGAGATTTCTGCTCGATAGCAGAAACTTGACATCCAAAAACAAATGTACTGAGTTCCGCTGACTGTCATAGGCAATGTGTTTGCCATTCAAATAAATGGGAAGTGGCCGAGGGCCGGAAGAGGGTATTGTTTAGCATTGTTTTCCCTCAGAGGACCTCAACAATAAATACACCCTGTGTGTCATCAACTTCAGGACAAGAGTTTTGATGAGCTGCATAATTGTCTCATAAGACTGATGATCAGTGATTGATACGGCAATTCCATTGTAATATCCATTTCAACTGTTAGACCCCTGAGCTTCTCAGCTAGTAACAAGATGATTGAAGTTTAAATAGAAGAAAGTTATGTGTTTTTGTATGTAACTACATAACAAATGCTAATTTTGGGCCCCAGATGATTGCCAAAAAGGGGATGGGAAAGACAGTAAATCTTTGCTATGCATAGCAACTTAAAAGAGAAGTTGTGTAATTATTTCCATTAAGCACTCGTTACTTCTGCTTTTGATAGAATCTAGCAAACTAGCAAATTAATATTCTTTCTATAAAACTTTTAGGAATGATTTAGCTGGACAGATGGACGGCGCTTGTTCTAGGCTGACCCGGTTATACCTTAAGTAGGGACACGGAAAAATTAATTGTAAAGGGTAGCTATGATGTGAATTCCCACCTTAAAAGAGTGACCTGTCAAACTATAATGCACTGTATTTACTTAAAAAACTTTCAAACCTGGCAATTCCCAGTCACAAAATGTTATTTGATAGCAGTTACCCAAGGCAACCAGTGATAAAGTTCTGATATAATTTATACAGTATGACTAGTGAAGCCTCCCATATCTCTATGGGACATGGACTACACATGGACTAACACTGCACTACAGACAGTGCCAATGGGAAACAATAGAATCTAGCCTGCTACAAGTAGTCAGCTATAATTGGTCACTTGTGGCCTAGGTTCCCTGGATAAATACACTCATCAGGGCATTTTACAAAGAGCAGTGTGAACAAGTTCAGTAAGCCAGAGCAGCCAGACAAGTGCTTGCATGAGGGCTGTCTAATACACACAGGCTATGCCACAGAGTACCTGACTGCTGTGCAACAAGCTAAAAATAGGTTTTATTGCAGTGGCCGTGTTGAACTACAACTCCCAGCAGTCACTGGCAACCCTTGTCTGGTGGTTTGATGCCCTTTCCTGTTGTATTCTTTAGGGCAAACAACCTGGACTGTAAATGTGGGCATTGTCTTTCCTTAATAGGCATCAATACAGTCTACTTGTCTGAAATCAGCTACAAGTTGCTGGTGTGCAAGACCAATGGATTAGCTTACTTGGTTCCCAGATATGGATATAGCTGAAAGGCAAGAAGCTTAGCTAACCACAGGCTAATAAGCAAAGAAACCATTAGCAACAGACACCATATACAAGCTGAGCAGGGTCCTCCCTGGCACCCCCTTCCCTCCAAACCAGGGAAGCACATGACCCAGCAGCGTTAAGAAGCCATGAGCAATCAGGGCTGAGCCGTTTCAGCTGTGCGGAGAGTGACAGGCACTGGGATAATGAGAACATTCGGCAGGTGGATAACTTACTGTGGTCGGTCTGTTAGTGACTAGTCGTTCGTTCCGTCCCCAGGATAAAGCCCGATGTGTGTCTCCCCTCTAGGGAATGGCCCCAGCCCAGAGCAGTGTGTAGTTTCCCGGCAGCACCAAACCAGTCGTGCGGCTGCCTCAGCTCTGCCACTCGCTCTCCCCGTTCCACTCAGTGGAGGAACTTCTGCTCTCTGGGCTCTCTGTGTTTTTCAGCCCTTACTTCCTGGTGTCTCTGTGCTGGGTGGATTTGCATAGAGTTTCGCAGGCTGGAGGGCAGGGATAGTCCTTTTGTGAGGGAAAAAGAAACCTGGGGCTGTTAATGTGAACTGATAAGGTGCAATTGCAGCCAGAGGTGAGTATTGGGCGGGCAGAGTCGGCACTCAAGGATATGGAGTCTGCCGCTGAATATGAACTACACAGCCAGTGAACAGAGTTAAAGGCACTGTAAATTGTAGTTCAACATCCATACAACCACATAAAATTCTTACAGACTTCAGATCCCTCATATAAGTACAGAATGTAAAGCTAACTAAATGGTTAATTCCTGAAACATATGCAGTGTTAATAGGACAATATTGCAGAGCTATGGCTGTGCTGCCCTTTGGCCACTTATTAGTCCAGCATGCCCTTCTAAGAGCCCATACATGGGCCAATATGCTGTTGACTTTATTTGGATGGGCAAAGTCTGTGGCTTTAATTGGCTCATGGATGTCAAAGTACAACTCTGCTCCAGTCTAAAAGCAGCCATACACTGGACAGACAATCTTGTTCCTCCAGACTTAAGCTGGCCATACACGCACCGAGGTTTCGTACGATATTCGGTGCGCGTATTGCATGTCGGCGAGTCGACCGATATCGCAGGAAGCTGCTGATATCGGTCGACTCGCCGATCGGACCGGTTAAAAGATTTTGATCGGGCGCCATAGAAGCGGCCGCTCGACGAGATGACCAATATCCGCAGCCTTTGCGGATACACGCACCAAATATCCAACGAAACGAGGTTTTGTAAGATATCATCGGCGCATGTATGGTCAGCTTAAGTCAGCAGTTTACTATGTATAGGGATCTCGCAAAGCGCTACCCAACCCATATCAGTCTGAAATTCTGAAGAATAGCACTGTAGCCAGGGAATTCTTATGGATGTAAATTGTTCTGCTTATCCATCATCTCCTTCAGGAAATCCACAACAAATGCATAGACTCTTCATAGGACTGCTTTTGTCCAGTTGTCAGGACATTTGGCCGGTTGTGTAATGTAAGTTGGAATTATTGAGTCATGTTAATCTTTTCTTCTGAAGTTTTCAATAAAAAACATAAAAACCCTACACTGGGAGCTCCCATTGGGGCCCCCATGCTGGGGCATACACATGCATAATGAGCAAAAGCCCTTGCTCATTGCTTCATATGCGCATATGTGTAATACCATTGCGTATGATAACACTGTTTTACTCAGGCCATAAGTTTTACATTACTTTAAAGGAGAAGGAAAGTCACTTGGGGGTGCCAAAATGTTAGGCACCCCCAAGTGACTTTAATCACTTACCTTGTACCCCGGGCTGGTGCCCCTGTTAGGAGAAAACTGCACCAGCCCCGGGTACCTGTAGGCAAAATCCCTGGGCCGGCGCACGCGCAGTAAAGTGAAAAGCCAACTTTGTCGTTATAGTGTCGCTTTTCACTCTACTGTGCATACGCAAGTGTGCCAACAAGGAATAAGAAGCGCTCGCTACAGCTACCCCGGGCTGGTGCGGTTCTCTCTTAACAGGGGCACCAGCCCGGGGTACAAAGTAAGCAACTAAAGTCACTTGGGGGTGCCTAACATTTTGGCACCCCCAAGTGACTTAGCCTTTCCTTCTCCTTTACTAAATCAAATGTTCTCTCAGAGTGTGGGCCCCACTACCTGGGTTGTACAAATAGATATTATACTGGACCATAAGTTCCATAACTAAATATATAATTCTGGATGTGACTTTGAAACAGAGACCCTAAAACACTAAGCTGCTGGTTCACATAGGCATTTCTGAACTGTAAAGATTCAGACAGTGGTGCCGAATCTGTAATTAGCTGATTCTAATTAACGTATCACTAGGTACCCCAATTCCATGATGCTGCCTGAATCTCTGAATTCCAGGAACAAAAATCCAGTCCAGCCAATTAAAGTGCTCACACTGTGAAATTTTCCTGCACAAGCCATGTGACCAGTCACAAGCCTTTATGCCTTGTTAAAGGGATTATGTCATGATTTGTATGGTGTAAATAACACTGTGTTCTTGTTTTGCTATTCAAAATATTACTCTTGAACCAATACATTTTTTTTTCAGTTGTAATATTGGTGTGTAGGCAGCCCTCTCAGTGTATTGTGCCTGATCTTGTGTACTTCACAATACGGCTGCTTTCAGATAAGTTATTGTTTCTCCTACTCAGTGTAGCTGAAGTCATGAGCCAGACTTTTACTACTGAGTGTTATTCTGATATCACCCACTAGATTGGAGCATTTTTATTATTAATTAATTTATTAATTTGTTTCTTTATATTGCAGTTCAGGTATCCCAGTGCTATTATCTTGCTCTCTTCACATTGTTCTGCTGATCGGCTGCTGGAGAGGGGGAGATCACTCAAACTTGCAGCACAGCCATAAAGAGTGACTGGAGTTTGCTCTTTTAAAAAATTGATTTCAATGCAGGATTCTGCTGGAGAAGTGCAATTAACTGATGCATTTTGAAAAATATGATTTAAATATGATTTCCTTTTTTCTGTAATAATAAAACGGTAATAAACAGCAATAAAACTGTTCTTGTGGGTAACTAAGCTGCATGAATCCATATTGGTGGCAGAACAATCCTACTGGGTTTGCAATTTGAGTTTGGAGTAGAAAGACATATTTGTCTACTTGGATTTCTGGGATCTTACTTTCTTTAAGAAATGTAATGTCCCTAGTTTGGAGTAAAAAAACATATTTACCTATTTTTGGATTTGTCAAAATATGTCCTTTTAAAAAAATAGATATATTTATCTATTTTGAATTCAGGTGTTTTGAATGTGTTTTTTTCCAGAAAACATATGGCTTTCTGGGGTGAATCTACTTTTTGTGGCTTTACCTCACATAAAAGGCACATACATGCAGTGTTGATTTTGCAGTAGCTGAATCAGCCTATTTTCATTAGGGGGCTCTACATGTTACATACTTTGGTAACCCTATGTACATTGGCAGGGGTGCTGCTGCCATGAAGTGAGTTGAGAAACTCACCTCAGGCAGTAGTGCCCCTGAAGTTACCTGGGTCTGCAAAAAGCTGCTCCTGGTATCTTCAAGAGCTTTCAGGAATTTTGGCTCTTCTAGTGCAAAGCGGGCTATTGCAAGGTAGATATGTTTTAGACAAGATGGCAGTGGTTGTGGATGGTGTAAAAAAAGATGGTGGCTCTGAGACAGAGACAGCCGGGAATGTACAGGGAGACAAGTGAAGAAATGTAGTAAGGAGCAGTGGAGTTAAGGGCTTTGAATGTTGCAGAAGGATTTTGTACTCTATCCTTTGCTTAACAAGTAACCATTATAGGGATTTTACCAGTGGATGAACAGGTTCCCTCTTCCTAGAGAGCAGAAGGATTCAAGCAGCAGAGTTTAAGATTAATTGCAGGAGAGAGTCCAGATAATAGGATGTTGCAATATTGGCAGTATTACATAGGATAAAATGGCAGGTTTTGGTACTGGCAGTAATATGGTTAGAGAAAGAAAGGGACTGGTCCAAGATAAGAGCACGCAAAATTAACAGGATTAATGGTCATGCCATCAATGGTAAAAGAAGGTGAATGGCCAGGTTTGGCTGGTACCTGTAACACCATGAGCTCCAGTTTAGCTAAGGTGGCGTTGGTTTATACCAGAGGAAATCACTAGGAGGCAATTAGAACTTTGTCTTAGTATCAGAGGGTAATAAAGGGGTGTCTAGATATATTTGCATGTCATCTACATACATACATATATATAAATATGAGATATTTAAGGCCAAATGAAGACATATGGTCTCCTAAAGAAATAGTGTATATGGTGTAACAGCAGAGGCCAAGTACAAAGACCTGAGGCACCCCAACATTAAGCTTAACCAGGGAAGAAGATTAGTACCTTAGTATCTTATTTAAGTAATGACACATTTTTAGGTGTTCTGCACTTTACCTCTTGGGATCAGGTTGATATAGATATCCTTGTGCTGCTGACATTTTGTGATTCTGTCCTCAGTTAACAATGAATAAAGAAGTTTATTTGCCACATAATTTAATGTGACATCATTTGGTGTGTATTTGGTTTACATGTGGGGTTGCATGACAGTGTGAGCCTAAGAGGGGTCGAGAAATTGTCCCTATGAGCAGAGACAGACTATCATGGTTTCCTTTCAGTCTGTGCAATCAGATTATGTATGTTTAAAGAATAATACATTCTTTATTTATTTTTGGAAGTTCAGATAGGGTTTATGCACCTGTTCTACATAAGCCCTACTCAATGAGCACGTGTCATATATTTTCCCTTAAGGCTGATTTTTCCGATGCGTATTTTCTAATTCTCTCGGCGGCTGAAAAACGCCTGATATCATCATCCATAGAAATAACTTGAAAAGCAAACCACACAATGTGGAAATACGCTAGAAAACGCCTTAGCACGGATTTTTCAAGCGTAGGCCGAAATACGCCAGTATTTGTAAAGCAAGCTATTCCTATGTGTACGCAAAGGCAGCTGCCAGACCTAGCGGAAATACGCAGTGTTTTTTGCTATTTCGCACTATTAGCACCATGGAAACAGGATTTGCTACGTCACCAGTACTAGGCTGAAAAACGCCATAGTCAGGGGCTGTGTGGCTTGTGCGGAGTTTTTAGGCTGAGAAAAAACGCAGCATAAAAACGCCACGTGTGGCATCAGCCTTAAACAGCAGTTCCTTATATATCCATTCCTGCTCTTGCTTTCAATTTGTACCTGTTTCTGGCATTATGCAAGGCTCTTACTGACTGAAAGGAAACTGGTAAAGTATGTAAGTTCGGGGAAGTCCCATGCATTGCTAAATAATTAAACACAAGAGTCTGAAAATACCATCTCTTCAATAATCCAACCAAAAAGTTACTGTAAACTGTTTTCAGGTTGCACCAGTTCTTTGTCAGAGGCTGTAAAATAAATCTCAGGCTGGTAAATCCATTGTAATTTAGGGTGGGGGGTGCTAAAGGAAAGCAATTTATTTTGAAAAGCTACAGTATGCTGGGATGCAGTTTACATTTACAGAAAATTGATCATAAAGAGTTGTTTTCTTAAAGACAAATACAATAACAAAAACACAAGACTGCATTCCTGGAATACAAAATCTACATGCAGCTTTTTGTGTATTTTACTTTTCTTTCTCAGAATTACTTTGCCAAAAGCAGAATGTGACTTACATTGCATTCCTCCATATAGTGTTTTTGTTATGTTAAAATATAATATTTGAGCAAACTCAGATAACTTGGGTCCTTAAGCCCTACTGCAAAATATGGCCAAGAGCCATAGTTCAAAGGCACAGAAATTACAGACATAACATTATTTGACAAATTATTAAGACTGAAGAACAAAACCAACAGACTGGGAACTTGTAACTTACAGTTAAACTCAAGAATAAGTCAGACTGTAGAATAAAATCAAGCCATGGGGCAGACAATACTTATGCAAGGACTGATTTTCTGGACATGATTAATTCAAGCTGCAATGTTGTAATACACTTTACTGCCTTGGAACCTCATTATACATTGTTTCAATTATTGCTAAAGGGCCACAGGTTGGACAGTCTTACAGTATAAAAATAAGGTACAGTGAAGTTTACTCTGCCCCTGGCCTTGTTTAATGACTGCTGAACACACAAATCTATAAATGTGTAAAATCCAAACAATTTAACCCCAACTTAATTCAGCAAGATAGCAGAGACAAATATTTCAAAATTGCACTTGGGAGGATATTGCACATCTCTGCTACTTTTAATCTCAGAAAAGGGAAATAGCATTTAAATAAAACATTAAACATAGCAAGCAAAATGATTACCCTACTGGTATTCTAAGGAAACCCCAAAAGGTTCAATGTGTTAAATATGATCAAAGGAACTCTTTTTATAGGTTATACTATTATTAGTATGACTTTAGGGAACCACATTGATATCAGTGCCATGGTTGCTCATCTCTTGTTGTATAGAGCATTGAAAAGGAGGGGTAAAGAGCAAATTGCAAAATTAAGTTATGTTTCCAGGTGCTGGTACCACTATTACCAGCATTTGCATCAGCTGGAGAGATATACAGTTAGGTCCATAAATATTTGGACTTTTTTCCAATTTTGGTTTAAATGTATTTAGCCACTGACATGGTGTTAAAGATCAGTGCTAAGCAGAGCTTGTAATTCCTTCTGTCTGAACAAGGTCATTTAGCATCAGTTTGTCCCCCAGCCTTTTTGGTGATGGGGAGCCCTCACCAGCTGCAGAATATTCAGTCCCTGTTTTATATTCTTGGTAAATTCATCTATCACAGTCAAAGCTATGTGGTAAAATGAGTCTTAATTAATAATCAGAACACATTGCTGCTGGACTTGGTTCCTCCTTGCGTGATATGCCACGCATACAGAGCATCATGCTTAATACTGACCTTATCTGCTGAAATGAACCAGCTGGTCAGTTTAGTCCTTTATGCTCTTTTAGCCATTATTTTCAGAACCTGTCCATCTGCCTCAAGCATCATTTTGTTGTTCTATTTATAGACAGCATCCTCTGAATTGTGATATTTAATATTAGCAAATCATATTTGTAAGCTACAGCATGATGAAGACCACACTATACCTTGGCAGGGTAACCTTTCCTAAAATATTAGGGGAGCGGTGAGTTTTCTGTGATGACAACAGGGTCATTAAAAGAAATAAAGCATAATAAAGAGTATGGCTATTTGTGTTATATTTTATATACTGAATTTACTGTACTAGGAGTTGGCCACAACAGCTCTGTTTTAACTTGTTAGGCAATGAGTGACAATGTATCTTTTGAGTGGCAATGGTACTGCACATACTCAGTGTGCTCTGGGCTGTTAAGAAGCTTAGGGGTTAACAAAAAACTGAGATTACATCTCATGAAATATGATGCTGCAGTGCTGATTCAAAAACAATTCTAATACAGAATGCACTGACTTTTATGATATTACTAATCAGCATTGTATTGTGAATTGTATACCCTATGTATATATTGTAAGCAGTTCCCTGCAGTATGAGGACTGACAGCAGCAGAAAGAGGATTAGGACCTACCAGGGACACAGATCTTCACTAGATGAAGCATATCTATCCTGATTCTTTGTTTTTCTCCTATGAATAGATCACCTACCAGGTATAAGAACATGACAACAAGTGTGTGAAAGACTTTTTTGCCCTAGTAAAGGGTACTTTTCATAGCTCAGTAATGCTTAAATTAAGAGCAGAAAAAACATAATAGTACATTGTCAGCTGTTGGCAGTGTCATCAGATTATTGTATTTGCACCTCAGCAGAGATACGAGTAGCATAATTATTACGCAGTTGAAAAGATGGTGACAATTCGCCAGGCTTCACAATGTAAGGTAACAGTGTCAAATAAAACACACCTTGATGAATTCACCATTTATTTTACACAGCTTTTTGCAGTTTTTTTTTTTCAGCTCAGCAAATTTCATTTTACACAGCATAATAAATAGAAGAGAACCCAGATATAAATGAGGGGCTGCTTTTCTGCACAATAATAGTTCTCTTTCTAAATCTCCCTGCTAAGTTGTGTGCTTCATGTTTGTTCACTTTAAGTTACACACACAAAAAAAACCTATGTAGATAATATCCTTAGAGACCAGTGTTTCTTCCTTTTTTCTCACGTCAGAGTATCAACTCTTGCAACACTGGTTTAGAACAAGTTATTTTCAGTTGAAAGACGTTTCACATTATTATAGGGGATCAGAGACTAATCTGAAGCAGCATGTGGTCCTCACATACATTAAGAATCCCTGATATAAAGTATGCTTAGTTTAGTAATTTATACATAAACAATAGTGTACCTGAAAGAATATTTGAAAATTTGATAAAAAAAAAAAAAAATCCTATAGGAATGAACAGAGTGGGTGAGTTTGTCTGTGCCGAGCTCTGATCCCACATTTTAATAAATGTCCCCCTAAAAGTCTTCTTAAAGCTTGATGAACCTCTTGAGAAGGCATCTACAGCCCCCAGAATAACATGCCTTTCTTCTGCACTAAAAGTCTCATGTAGATTCTGTATCAAAAGCTCAACTTTAACTCTTAGCTACCTCCTAGTCTAGCATGAAGTTCTGCCCCCCCTTTTCTTTGCGGAACTCTCCTTTTAGCTGACTGTAGGAGGTGCCTACTGCCCATGCTTGCTACCTCTGCAAAGGAAATCAATCTGGAATGCGCAGTCAGAGAGAGTCAGTTGAGATTTTGATTTAGAACAATCTTGCATCACAGGTAGTTGTGTTGGGAGGAAATGACTTTTCCTAATCATTAATTCCTGTTCCTTTGAGTCTCATGCCAAATGTGGCTGTTTCCCTGGCTGCGTTTAAACACACATGGAGAAACAGCCTGTCCATTCTCATCTGCTCTTTGTGGTTTCTGCATTTACAGGCACTGTATCAGGCCTGTGTGCAGATATGTGGGGCAGAAACGCACAAGTATGCATTTTTGCACTGATATCTATATTTATAGACTTGTAACGGTTTGCCCTGTCCCTTCAGTGACAGATGAGAAGAACAAGCGAGGGCTTATACCAGGGGTCTCAAACCTTTCTTATTTGTGAGCCACAGTCAAATGTGAAAAGACTTGGAGAGCAACTTAAGCACCATAAAAGTTCATGGAGGAGCCAAATAAGGGCGAAGATTGGCTATTAGGCAGCCTCTATGCACACTATCAGCTTACAGGGGGCTTTATTTGGTAGTAAATCTTGTTTTTATTCAACCAAAACTTGCCCCCAAGTCAGGAATTCATAAATAACTACCTGGTTTGGGGGCACTGAGAGCAACATCCAAGGGGTTGGTGAGCAACATGTAGCTCCTGAGCCACTGGTTAGGGATCACTGGCCTATACTAATGCTTGGCAGGCATGGTCAGGTGTGGATTAGAAACGGGCAGGTGTGGGCTGACTTTTTTTTTTGTTAGCCCACAAATCACTAGTGTCTACACACATTTGTTAGCCTTTAAACCATAATTACAAAAAGGGATCATGAAGACAACCAGAAAACAATGTAATACAAAATATAAACTTTTATTTTAAACATCTATAATCAATATTCTGTGGCCCTTGGTATAATGTATACATTATAACATTAGGCATATAAAACTTTCTAGCTGTTGCTAAACAATACCCAGCATTTTGGCAGAAGATGCTGGGTGGTGCAGTTCAAAAACAGCCAATTGGTTCATATCATTAAAGTTCATACAAAGCACTGACATAGTAACAGAAGGAATACCTTAACTACAGCCTTATTAAATGGCAACAAGAACTTATACAAAATGAAAAAACCGTTACAAACAACTAAAGCAAGGATATGAAATTCAGTTCAGTTTCTATTCAGTTCTATGCAGTAAGAAATGTATTATGTTAACAAGAATACAACTCCTTTTTTTTTTCTTTAAAAGTTTTAAATACATTTTAAATTTTTATACTTTTCGGATAAGATCTCCAAAGTAAACCGTCATGGTCTTCAGTTTCTTGTTCAAGAAATTCTGTTCTATTTCAACCTGCCCTCCGGGTCCAGCCAAAGATGCCACCTAAAACACACAAAAATAAAGGTCAACGTGAAAATGCAAATGGTAAACAATATAGGGCTCACGTATAAATGCACTTAGATGGACACACATGAAAATAGCACTGATGCCATTCACAATGAATTGGGCACAAGGGTGCTAGGGAACCCTGTAACTACTTGTACCTGGCAGTAATTCTATGGCTTTTCTAGCAGACTGCTTTCATGGGTGCAAGTCAATCAGAGGCAAACGTCACTATTGACACCACACACAAATTGGTGCACAAGAAGCAATGCAATTCCAATTCTAAAACAGCACACCACAAGTTGCATGCTAAAAAAAAACCAAAAAAGAAAAATCAGACGTCCACTATGCTGGAATTCTAGGAAGATGCAGCATTGTGGGAAAAAACTTGGCAGATATGTTTCCATAAACATGAGGGCACTTCACTGGTCTATGTCTATTGACTTAAATGATGCCCACCAAAGCACAAACGGCTGCCAGTACTAAACCTATCTCTGCAAACCTTTAAGCAGGCCCAGATTGGCAATCTGTGGGTTCTGGCAAATGCAAGATATGCTGCTGTAAGATGCCATAGACAGTCTATATATAGTGGGCAATAACATTTCAAAAATAAAGTCAACGTGTTCCCCAGGACTTGATACCTTGGATAAGATTTTTTTTTTCCTTTAAAGGAGAAGGAAAGATGCAATCAATGGGGGCTGCCAAAATGTTCGGAACCCCCCAGTGATTGGCCGGGGTTTCAGGTAAGCGATTACAGTGTGTATGCAAAAGAGCGTTCCTTCTTTGGTCTTGGTTGCAGAGTGAAAAACCAAACTTTAACAAAATCGCTGGCTTTTTCCCTCAACTGTGTATGTGCAGGCCCCAGGATCACTGCAAAAGGAGAAGGAAGAAAGGGGATTGTTCACCTGCATTTACCCCTGGCTGGTGCACTGACAGGAGCACTGGCTGGGGGTTTCAGGTAAGCGATTACAATCACTGGGTGTGCCTAACATTTGGCACCCCCTAGTAATTTAGCCTTTCCTTCTCCTTTAACAAGCTGTATTGTGGTGATACAGCTGCTTGAGTAACAAATAAAAAGAGTGCTTTCATTTTTCGAGATTGTACAGCCACAAATAGATTGTTCAATTTTTCTTCTATTCGTGCATTTGTGCTTCTATGGTAAAGGTTTAATGAACGAGCACCTAAAAAACAAGCATCCATGAAGTTGCAAATGCATTCTTCAAAAGGAGAAAATAAGTGTGTTTGAACTTGCATGGAGTTAAGAGCCAGGCAAAATAAAATTCCTATTACTGAAGCTGTAAAGCATAGCAAAGGAGCAGGCTAGAAATGCTGCATGCTTATGTTTTGGGCTGCTGTACCAGCCCACAGCCCTTTTGCAGAGTAGATTAAATGGAACATTTTCTAATTGGGCCATTGTTGTTAATAGAATGCTGCAGAGGTAAGTCCTTGGTCCTTTGCTTTTTAATTTGTTTATTAATGACCTGGAGGTGGGCACAGAAAGTACTGTTTATGCTACTATACTATATATTTTTTTAGGACAGTAAATTGTGCAACACTATGGGGCACATTTACTAACCCACAAATCCGAAAAAATTCCGATTGGAAAACGAACATTTTGCGACTTTTTCGTATTTTTTGCGATTTTTTCGGCTTTTCGGAAATTTTCGCGATTTTTTCGTTGCCAATACGATTTGCGTGAAAAAATTCGAGTTTTTCGTAGCCATTACGATGCGCTCGTATCTTGTTGCGACTTTTTCGTATTGAGCGCTCGTAAGCGGCGGGCGAAACTTTCAGACTTAGCAGGATTTTGGAAGCCTCCCATAGGACTCAATGGCACCCTGCAGCTCCAACCCGGCCCAAGGAAAGTCTCCCATAGGGCTCAATGGCACTCTGCAGCTCCAACCTGGCCCAAGGAAAGTCTCCCATAGGGCTCAATGGCACTCTGCAGCTCCAACCTGGCCCAAGGAAAGTCTCCCATAGGGCTCAATGGCACTCTGCAGCTCCAACCGGCCCAAGGAAAGTCTCCCATAGGGCTCAATGGCACTCTGCAGCTCCAACCTGGCCCAAGGAAAGTCTCCCATAGGGCTCAATGGCACTCTGCCAGCTTCCAACCTGGCCCAAGGAAAAGTCTCCCATAGGGCTCAAATGGCACTCTGCAGCTCCAACCTGGCCCAAGGAAAGCCTCCCATAGGGCTCAATGTCACTCTGCAGCTCCAACCTGGCCCAAGGAAAGTCTCCCATAGGGCTCAATGGCACTCTGCAGCTCCAACCTGGCCCAAGAAAAGTCACCATACTGAAGCTTGAATGAATCCGAATCTTTCGTACTTGGCGCGAAGGCTACGAAAAAGTCGCGACTTTTCGCGCAAGTAGTAACGCTACGAAAAAATCGCCAGATTTTGCGCAACATTCGGACTGGCAACGAAAAAGTCGCGACAATTTTCCGAAAAATCGCCAAATACCGATCATTACGAAAAAAACGCGATCGGACGCATTCGGCCCGTTCGTGGGTTAGTAAATGTGCCCCTATAAGTTCCATGCAGGATGCTGTCACTTTGCAGAGCGATTTGACAAAATTGGAACCTGGGAAGCAAAATATAAAATGAGGTTCAGTGTTGAAAAGTACAAAGTTATGCACTTTGGTAGAAATAATATAAATGTGAATTATACAACAAAATGGTAGTGTGTTGAGAAGGATCTGGGGATTTTTGTAGATAAGTTGTTTAATTCCTGGCAATGTCATTCTGTGACTTTAAAGTAAATAAAGTGCTGTCTTGTATAAAAAAGGGCATTGACTCAAACATAATTTTGCCTCTTTATAGGTCTCTGGTAAGGCCTCACCTTGAGTATGCAGTGCAGTTTTGGGCTCCAGTCCTTAAGAAGGATATTAATGAGCTGGAGAGAGTGCAGAGACTGCAACTAAACTGGTTAAGGGGATGGAAGATTTAAACTATGAGGTTAGACTGTCACGGTTGAAGTTGTTTTGTCTGGAAAATAGTGGCTTGCGAGGAGACATGATTAGATAGAGGGGTGTTCTTCCCCCCCCCCCCCCCATAAAATCAGCGCACCAGAGCCCCCCCCCCCCCTTTAGATTTGAGGAACAGAACTTTCATTTGAAGCAGCGCAGGTGGTTTTTCATGGTGAGGGCAGTAAGATTGGGGAATGCCCTTCCTAGTGATGTTGTAATGGCAGATTCTGTTAATGCCTATAAGAGGGGTTTGGATGGGTTCTTGAACAAGCATAGTATCCAAGGCTATTGTGATACTGAAATCTATATTTTGTATTGATGTTGGTATATATATATATATATATATATATATATATATATATATATATTATATTTAGGTAAGTGACTACAGATAGGTTGGTATATACAATATTATAAAATATATACCTTATATGTCACAATAGAAGGCCAATTAGTAATTCAGATTTTCATTACATGGCAGTTTAGAAACAAGTGCAATTTGCATCAGAATGAAATCATCAACTTCTATGGCAGGTGAACCTCATATTACTTTATTTACAACCAACCCTAAGCTTACATTCTCAAATGAGCAATGGCCCAGAGCACACTAAGCATGTGCAGTGTCCTAACAAAACTTTGATGGCCTGACATTACTGCTATAGAGATTCTAAAACTTTAGCTGGTACAGTAAGATCAGTATATAAAATACAGGAGTATTACCTGTATTTGTTTTTAGGGTTTAGTTATACTTAAAAGCAGTAATCCCAACTAGTGGCTCCCGAGCAACATGATGCTAATCAACCCCTTGGATGTTGCTCCCAGTGGCCTCAAAGCAGGGGCTTATTTTTTTTAATTTATTACTTTATTACTTACCAAGTTTTGGTTACATGAAAGCAGATGTACTACCAAAAAAGAACCTCCTTAAGACTGCCAGTGCACATAGAGGCAACACAACGTGGTTCACAGGTTGGGGATCCCTGCTTTAAAGCATGAGACGGCAAAATCAGAGGAAAATGCTTTCTACTCCACAAGGCAAAAGACAAGACTCGAGATTTTTTTTTTCTTGGCTAGAGCAGAATAGGATTTATGGAACCAACCTGGTGATTAGCAAGGAGCAGTATATTGGGTCCCCCAAACAACTATAGGCTTTGGCTTGGCTTTAATGTAACATTTTCACCCCCCCAAGCCGATCTTGCCTGTGCACACTGACTAAGGTTTGTCCCTCAGGCCTCACTACTGACTTTCTACATTCCGTTGCTGGCAATGCACCAGCAATAGGCAAGCACTGCATGAAAATGCGAGGAGAGAGTTCCTGTTAACAGGACTGCTATACAGGACTGTATAGAAGCAATTCCCTTCTATGTTCCAAGGAGGTGACTAGAGTTTTGTCACCCTCCTACTGTAAGGCACCCACTCTGCCATTACCCTTACATGTAAGCTCTGTCAATTAAGCGTTGATGCAGGCTCACCCTACCACATTAGCATGGTTGTACCATGGGTTAAGATCCCATCAGTGCCTTACAGTATAAAGAAAGAAAACTGCTAGTGCTCAGTCTAACCCATGCTAGTTTGTTGACCAGTTGCATGTGCCAAACTCTCATAATGAAACTTTAATGTGTAATAAATACTTTAAAAAGACTGCAAACAAATGATTTTACATCTAATTACAAAAGCCTCTTGTTTGGTCAGTGGCCGTGCCACGCTGAACTGTAACACACCCTCCTCCTTACCAAAGAGCAGTGTTATAAAAAGCAGAAGTGCTGCTCTTCAGTGGATGACTGACTTTAAAGGAGACATATCCTATAAAAATTAAGAATGTACCAGTGAATTATACTCCTCTAGATATAGAAGGAATGTGCTTAAAAAAGTTGTATTTCAGACTGATTTATTGAGAAATTCCACCAAAACCTCACTAGTCCCACCCATCTGTGCTGCCTGAATTCTCTGGATGTGCAGGGGAGCCGGCCGCCCTCCGTACACTGCACTGTAAGATAGGAACCAATCAGCAGCTAGGCTGACCTGATAGGGAACTGAAGCCTGTCTTTGCTTGTGTGAGTGCAGGGCTGTGATTGGCTCTCCCCCTCCTACTGTGCTTCTGGCAGGGACCGTTAGGACACGCTCACTCTTCATTTCAATCTCGAACAGAGAAGTGATAGGATCTATAGGGAGCTCCAATAAAGGGGCCATTTTTACAGATAGGATTAATTTTTAGCCCAAATGTGAAACCAGCACCATATTTTATTCATAACTGCCTACAAAATTAGGGTTTTTCCCATTTATCCTATATGTCCCCATTAACCTGACTAAGGATTGTAAAATCTTGGGGCTTAACATATCGGGAGGTTTCCATTTAAAATACACACAGAAATAATAGGATTTTATAGGAGCAAAAAAAACACTGCCTTGCCTTTTATAGAACAAGTTGACAGTTTCTTGGTATAGGGCAAAAATGGGGGCAAAATGCACTCTGTAGCATTGCACACAGAAGGGTACGTCAATGGCACATGGATGGCCTCTGAAATGTCCCTAGCATTTAGATCAAGCAAGCTGTGGAAAACAGCTACATGCAAAGTGCTAGGATACCATGTACTGAACGGCTGCTTAGGGCAAGTGCAAAATCTCTCTGCGGTATTCACCTGTCAAGGGTAACAAAAAAGTGCACCCCTTAGTGCTCCAGCCTGTTTAGTTTATAAATAAGCTCTAAGGTCTTTCAATTTTTCATTAACTCTTTGTCCCAGAGCTCTAAATTGGGCACAGCAGTCCAATTAAAGAACCATATCTGATCTATTGACAGGTACACATACTGGGAAGTCTTGTGTGTTCATGCTTACTTGGTAAGTGAAAGCTGAGCAAAGTAGGAGTTCTTACTTAAACTGGTTATAAATTTCCCTTTATTGACCCTTTAAAAGGCACTAAGAATTTTGCAAACGATAAAGTGAATATGTTCTGCTGTCAAGCAATCGAATTAAAAACAGGAAAGGAATGGTATAAAAGTTATATATATAAGTTGCTAAACATGCACATCAGAACCTAAAAATAGGTGAATAGAGTTCTTTAACAGTGAGGCTCTGTGCTTCCGCAGATCCCCCCATGTTTTCTGGCTAATTCTCAGTTCATTTTCTGGGCTGCCATCAGTTACTTAAACTTAGGGACCGGCAATATACAGTACACATACTATTATCCTTTATTAACATATTCCACAGCACCACAGATGTTACACATCATTCACAAAATTTCTTGCTCCTGTAGAGTTTACACTGTATACGCTCTATGGTCAATCAGTAATCACTGAGTCTGATGCTTCTGGGAGTGTGGTAGGAAACTGGAGTATCTGGAGGAAACCCATGCAACAATGGAGAGTGCATACAAAGCAAGATTCACAATCCAAGGCTGATTATTAACTTTACATGGCAGCACAGATAAAAGTGCACTGTGCCTAAGAAATTATTAATAATCAGCCCTGTAGCTTCACTTTCTGCTGCTGTTTTGACAATTCACAACGACCCAAACTGAGCTATTCAACAGCAAAATGTCCAAAAGGCATTTGTAGAAACACTGACACTCAGAAGATGGCCAAACAAGATCCAAACATAAGATTACTTTATTCTTTCCTAAGCACAGCAACAAAAGAGGGGTTTTCTCTACTCTTCTGAAATTTTATTCTGACTGTAGCAAGGTTGGTAGAACCGACAAGCGAGTAGCACTGTTGAAGGTTATTCTATTGCCAGTGGAAATGTTGCCAATACAGGTATGGGATCCCTTATCTGGAAATCAGTTATCCAGAAAGTTCCAAATTACGGAAAGGCCATCTCCCATTATTTTTAAAAAGGATTTACTTTTTCTCTGTAATAATAAAACAGTATCTTGTACTTGATCCCAACTAAGATATAATTAATCCTTATTGGAGGCAAAACAAGCTTATTGGGTTTATTGAGTATTTAAATGATTTTTAGCAGACTTAAGTTATGGAGATCCAAATTATGGAAAGATCTCTTATCCAGAAAACCCCCCCCGAGGTCCCAAGCATTCTGGATAATAGGTCCCATACCTGTATCTACATTCTTTCAGATTTTACAAAGACGTTTGGTGCAGCACCATATAAACATCTACATTTTAAACAGGTCTGTTGGGCTTGGTGCGGTTTGTATTTGGATAGGAAACTGGTTGAAAGATCATGTAATTCATTCTCTAATCAGAGTGGAGCGATTGGTGTGCTGAAGGGTTCTGTTTCATTAATTATGTAGAGGAGGTCACTGAAAAGGATAAACTGGTTTGCTGGTGACACAAATGTATTAATACCGTCAATCTAAGAAGTGAAGTGACAGATGAGATTCAGAGTGGATAAATTATAAGGTTATAACTATGCAGGCAACTAATACCCTTAATGGGGCAAAGAAAGCCAAGTCCTTTATGGAGAATAACCTAGGAAACTGGCCTGTATTAGGGGTATATAGTGTCACAGGAGAGAAGGGAAATTCTTCATTGCTCTATTATTAAGACATAAGATAAAAGCAAGTCCAGAGAAGACAGACTAAACCATAGTAAGGCCTGGGCTTTCAGGTGTATGTTGGGGAGAAAATGGCCATTCACAGCAATTCACACCTTAACAGGCCCTGAGGACGAACCCTCCCCTTCCACTGTTACAGAACCCCTGGTATAAGGCGATAATAATGAAAAAAGGCTGGCCAGGTTGGTATTGTTTACACAGGAGAAGGGGTTTGTGATGACCATAAATAATAATATAACCTTAATTACTATGTTGTCTCCACAGAGATTTTTTTCACTTTCTCTTCAAATTACATTTAAATTCACTTTGTCATCCATAATACATTTGTTCATTGTGTACTGTGTGAAAAGATATTGTAAAAATTAACAGATTTAAACCTATTCTACAATTTAAAGTACATATAAAACAATGTTGCATACACTGACCTGCTCCACATCCGTATTCCGTGGGAGAAAATAGATTATATTCTTGGTTAGCTGCTTGGATAGCCTGAAAACTTCAAATGTGTTTGGTTGTAAAGGAAAAAAATAATAGAGGGGGCACAGCTTACACAATACGGAAAAAAACTTGGTCAGAGGGAGAAATGGTGTCACAATACCCTTTGTGGTCACATTATCCTTCAGTAGGCTGGGGAATGCCAATTTGAAGATACTTAACTGGTTATTATTTATAATGTAATTATTTGCCTTCTGTTCTACTTTTAGCAGCCAAAAAAGCTATTGCTCTTTAGGACTACAATTTTATCTTTCTATTCAGGCCTTCTCATATTAAATAGTCTATTTTCTCATGCAAACAACTGGTTGCTAGGGTAAAATGGACCCTAGCAACTAGACAGAAGCTGATATTCCTGAGAGCTGCTGATGAAAAGAGTCAAATAATTCGAAAACCACAAATGGATGGTAGGCAAGATCAGCAGGCCACAGGACAGAGCTCGAAGGACAAAGCATATTGCTACCATTCAGGTCTATCTATGTGTTAAGAATTTGATGTATATATTTTAATAAAACATCACAAATCAATACAGGAAACCTGTATGTCATCTGGGAAGTGGATTATGAAGTCTGCATAGTAAAGGATATCCATCAAGGCACATTGTTCTGATGTCAAAAGTCTCTGCACTGACATAATCTGGGCCACCCCATGGTGGGCTAAGGAATACAGCATCTGCCTTCAGGTCTTGAGCCAAGAGCATGAAATCCCCACGGATGAATTCTATCCGGTCTGTCACTCCATACACTTCAGCATTGTTGCGAGCAAAGTCAAGTTTCACAGGGTCAATATCCACAGCAATCACTAAAGGAAGGATCCCAGGAATGTTAATAAGTGCAAAGCAGTAAGCAATCACCCCTATGCTAGATGCAATTTGGTTAATGGTTACTTGTTTTGCGCCCCTCCAAGGCACAGTAGGAACCAAATTTATTTTTACAGATTTAAATCAGTTGGCCTTACTTATGAATCCCTATGACAGCAGGTAGCCAAAAGGCATAGAGGAATCAGCACCATACATACCTCTGTTTCCTGCCTTTGCAAACTGGATGGCATTCCCTCCAACTCCACAGAAGGCATCCACTACCACACCACAATCACACGATTGCCTGACTCTGCTAGCAATGTGCTCTGCAATCTTCTCTGGAGTTACAGAAAACCAGCCTTCTACAATGGATGGAATAAAAATAGATATACAAATACAATATGTAAGCGAAAATATTAATCTATGTAAAAATTAGTTTAAAAATGGAAGTAAAATGGCACACAAGGCATTTTGTCCACTGCTGCCCTCTGGCAGAAAACAGATGTAGCAAAACAGCCCTTTCCACCCGTCACTACTCCTAAAACTACTGACAATAAATTGCCCTATGCAAAACATGAAGCACCGACACACATCTTGGCACCAAGTTCCAACCACCCTGAGGGTCCAATAAGGCGTTTTATATTCAATAGTATTAGATGATATAAGCAGCAGGCAGGAGTGCAAAATGCCCTATGTGCAATTAGCCTAAGACTGAATGTATTCACTGGCAGTGTACATTTTAGTACCTTCATCTAATTTAATCCCTTCATCAAATCGAGAGAAGAGTCTGTAACGCTGCGCCCAGTACTTGGCCAGGTGAGGTACAGCAGCAATCTCAGGGGGTAGACATTTTGTTTTCCTTTTAATTTTTCTCTTCTTCTTTACTTTGTCATCACCTATGAAAGAAATATTAAATGGAGACATGCCACTTCTGCCATACAGATCTACTCTAGTTCTAAAAGTTTATGTCTTATAAGCAGAGCTCAGGCAAGATTTGCTATAGTCTGGCAGTTTTTGATCAATGAAAGAAAATAGAATTCTACCTATATTATAAATAGATGGACGGATAGATCTTTGTTAGCCTTTCCTTCTCCTTTAAAGTTAAAGTGTTAATCTCAAACCACAGGCATACCTTCAGTTGTCTCAACAGTGCCCCTAAGTCTCCCCCATATTTCGCCTGTTCGGATAATCAGAAGCCTCATAGGAAAAAAAATGCTGAGCTCTGTAAACAAAATTCCCATAATGCCATGCTCCTGCACCAAGACCAAGACCCCTGTACATGGGCAGTTTGTAAGACTACAAGGAAGCTTCCTGCTGTATGGCTCAGATCACACATTCCTAAGGGAGGGAGGGAGTTCTTGGCATTCTTGTGGGAGGGGGGAGCAAGAGAGAGCTGCACAACTCTCTCGGCACTGGAATTAAGGAGTCAAGAAATCATGTGTTTCTTTTGATAGAGTACTTATGACTGTATTTACATAGACCTTTCTTTTAAATCTTACTTAGTTCTTACCTTTCCTTCTCCTTTAAGGCAACTAGATTTGCAGACCACTCATCTGAGCAGCTTGTTCAACTGAAGAAGCCACTTGGGTGTTTGGGATTACTCAGCAGGGCTGAGTCAGCATTAATATTTTGGTTCCTTTACACTTACCTCTACTAGGTACTGCATATGGCCAGGATAAATATAAAAAATAATTTTATGCACCCAAACTAAGACAAAGTCAACTATGACCCTTATATAAACCAAAAACATATTGGAACTGGAAAATGGTCTGTAATTAAGGGGACACATTAAATTTTAACTCCCTGCAAATTCAATTAAAGGGGCAGTCCATCTGGCACAGCAAAATTGGTTCTTATCGTGAAGGAATTTACAGTATTAATAAATTCAACCTTTTTTCTGTCTCCAGCAGCCAGAAACAACATTATAAAAGCAGTAACTACAGGGCAGACTAATGCAGAGCTACTATGAACTACTATGTAGCTACTATGAGTTTGTGCCAGCATGGTTTTATTTTACCAAATGTAATTGCTTTCAGTGAAGATGTGAGTAAAATCTTAGGCTCTGGGATTGCAGTGGTTATGATCTTTTTACATTTTACTAAAGCATTTAGGTTGGTACTGTAAGTACCGTCTCTATTTTAAAGAGGATACTAAATAGCCACAACTTATGCTGCTTAGATTTATGGACACATTCCATTAAACATAAGTTTCTTTGAAAAACAAAATAGTTTAGTGATCTTTCTAGGACATAGAACAACAAATATCAAGGAGGAAACCAGAGACACAGAATCACAATGCAGTGCCATAGCACTGAAGCAGCTAAATAAAACAAGGCTTTTAGAAAAATCTGAAAGAATGTTAGCAAAAAGCATAACCAACCATTTTTGGGAACTTCGGTTTCATGTTGTAAATAGTCAGGAATCTCCAAAGGAACAAGCTGTCTTGAGCTATTCAAATCATTATCATGATGTGCGTCTTGCTCTGCACACGCATCTTTTGAACACCAGATGGAGTTTGAGAGCACTGTACTCTTTGCCATGGAGTCTGGACTCTGGCTCTCTAGATGGGCAGAAGGCTCTTTAACTTCAGGGTGATTTTGTTCTTCAGAATCAGTGCTGCTGAATGAATATTCCACCTCCTGTAAGGTAACAGTTTCAGCCAATGGGTCCTGGATATCTTTATTCACTTCTTTCAGGAAGGTCTGAACCTTAAAAGTCAGGTAAAGAACACTCAATGTAGAAAACCAGTGTTAAAAATGTTGCTTAACAATATAATAAATACACAATATAGAAAAACATTTTTTTCAGTACATAAAAGGGAAAACTGTAGCAAGGGAAGTCGGCACAAAGCAAATAGCAAATGCTATCCAGCCTCTAAGTGTATTTTCCCCCTGTGAAGCTTGCACCCTACAATGTGCCCATTTACGCCTAGATTAAAAAGGACACTGAAGTTGAAATACCAGGTGCCACTGAGAAATATAAAAAGTTATATTGAATATACTTATGAAGAAGCATGTAACCCCCCCCCCCCCCCCTTCCCTATTGGCAAGAAGGGTAAGGAGTTAACTAAGGCGCTGGTTATCTGAACAGCAGAAATACTTTCTACAGGTGACGAGTACAAAAGGTTGTATTTCCCATAAGTTTACCTTGTTTAGAGTTCTACTTTTGGGCACTGCATTTCCCTCCTCAGTGAAAAAAATGTGCTTATTCTTTGCCTTCACTGGCCTGTGCATATCCAGGAACTGGGACCTATACTTGACTCCTTTCTCCAGATAACGTAACGTTCGGCGACTAAAGCTGGAAACCCCACCACATCTGGAAACGGCAAAAAATATACATCTGTATAGTCTGTAGAGTATGGAAACCTATTCAAGTTTTTTATTGGACAAACCTGCATACTAAAACACTAGCAGAATTTATAAATGTTACTCTTCTGTGCCCAAGCAGCAGACCCTGGGATGTAAGTAGAATGGCATTTTAGAGAAATGGAGGGCACTCCTGTCTAGAATATCCTTGCCAAAACAAAATACATAGAAAACAACAATAAAGTATAAAGTATCCAGGTGCTAGGGTTTTAATAATCCCCCCATTAGAGGACTATATACATCCACAAAACCCCACAAAAACCCTGCACACCAGAAAAAACTTCCCCAGGGAGGTATTTATAATTAAAAAAAAAAACAACATTTTATTCATTTAAACATGATACAGAAAAAAGTATCAAACTTTAAGCATTGTATATCCATCAAAATGCAAATAAATACATACCCCCAGTGTAATAACTGAAAAACAAGATATGAAGGCAGATACTCTGGATGAGAGAATACCCCAACGTTTCGGCTCAAACGCCTTTGTCAAGGGAGCTCTCATCCAGAGTATCTGCCTTCATATCTTGTTTTTCAGTTATTACACTGGGGGTATGTATTTATTTGCTTTTTGATGGATATACAATGTTTACAGTTTGATACTTTTTACTGTATCATGTTTAAATGAATAAAAATGTTTTTTTAATTATAAATACCCCCCTGGGGAAGTTTTTTTCTGGTGTGCAGGGTTTCTGTGGGGTTTTGTGGATGTAAGTAGAATGGCAGCAGGCACTCTGTTTTTCCAGGGCTGGTGAAGTTTTTTATATAAAAAAAAAAAAAAAAAAAAAAAAAAAGGGGCCCTGGGCAAAAACTGAGCACTGTTTTATTGGGGGACAATGAACTATGAGTGTGCACAACAAATTGTGGTGCATACAAAGATTTTTGTGACATGCTTATATGGAACATTGTCACCCCCCCCCCCCCCCCCAATAAAATAGAATTTCTTTGTACAGGTATAGGGTTATTCAAAATGTGCGGGACTTGGGTTTTTACGGATAAGGGATCTTTCTGTAAATTTGGATCTCCATATCCTGTGTCTACAAAAATAATTTAAACTTGAATTAAATCCAATAGGATGAATTAGTTGGGAGCAAGTACAACAGGAGCCCCAACCTTTTAAAACCGTGAGCCACATTTAAATAAAAAGAGTGTTGGGGAGCAACACAAGCATGAAAAAGACTCCTGGGGTGCCAATACAAGCTTTTATTGGCTACTTAATAGCCCCTTATGTGAACTGGCAGCCTACAGAAGGCTCTGTTTGGCATTATACTTGATTTTTATGCAACCAAGAGATGTCTCCTTACCAGAAATTCAAAAATGAGCACCTGCTTTGAGGCCACTGGGAGCAACATCCAAGGGGTTGGGGAGCAATTTGTTGCTCACAAGCCACTGGTTGGGAAACACTGAAGTAGAAGGTACTCTTATCACAAAGAAAAAAGAAATAATTTTTAAAAAATTAGAATTATTTGTTTATAATGGAGTCTATGGGAGATGGACAACGGATCCCATATCTGTACTTCAAAGGCTAGTCTTTTCAGCCACTGGCCATGCTACACAGAACCCTAATGGTAATGTACAAATGATTCTATAGAGAATAACATACCACTTATTGGAAAACATAAGGGTTTCAAGTCACAGAGGAGTTGCACAACCATACAGAAAACACAAAGCTGCAGACCCAATGCTTTTTATACAGGTCACAGATCTCGGAGGTAACTCGGAAAAATATGACTTTTTAGAATCACTGGTATCTGGAGATTTCTAGTTAGAATATGAAAAACTTGTCTCTACAGACACACACATTTCCTATAAAGGGTCTGCAAGAGTTATTTTAAGATGATACTTTGGCTGCGTTTAAAATGGGAGAGATTCTTCCTGTGTTAGTGCCCTCTATATTGTAACCTAATGGAATGGGAGAGTTAACAGAACTTGCTGAACAGCACTGGACATCAGTTGAGAGATGAATGCATGATATTTGATGGTACAGGTTCTCTTTCTGCATCAGTGTAATTCAGTTGCACAGCTAACCCCTATGGATGCATTAGAATGGATGTCTTCTTAAGCTGAAAAAGGTTTACCATAATCGGTATTTCGTCTTGGAAATAACAGTGAACTTACTTTTGTGCTGTGCCATGTTTAAGTCCCAAGATGGTGGAGGCTGCTACCAGAACATCGTTGCATGGGTCTTCATCTGCATCCAGTTCATGGCTTTAAATGAAAAATTTTAGTTAAATTACTTTAAAGCCTCCCAGTAACAAAATGTATCTTCAAGTATAAATGACCCCCCTGATAAAAACAGTGAAAGAGCAGGTTAGTTATATACAGATCGATCAACTGACATAAATGTTAGGCACCCCCAAGTGACTTAGATCGCTTACCTTTTACCCCGGGCTGGTGCCCCTGTACTGAGAGAACAGCACCCGGGGTAGCAGCGAGCGCATCCTACTTCCTATTCGCTTGCGCACGCATGCGCAGTAGGGTGAAAAGCTGAACTTAAACAAGAAAGTCGGCTGTTCACTCTACTGCGCATGCGCTGGCCCACGGATTACGCCGGTAAAAGAAAAAGGAAGGAGAAAGCGTTTCCTACAGGTACCCTGGGCTGGTTCTTTTTTCTCCTAACAGGGGCACCAGCCCAGGGTACAAGGTAAGCGATCCAAGTCACTTGGGGGTACCTAACATTTTGGCACCCCCAAGTGACTTAGCCTTTCCTTCTCCTTTAAGTATGAAACAAAGGATGATGTCCCCAAACTATGTTGCTTCCCCATTTTCTGGGGGTGGGGTCATGGGTACAAGCAGGTATTAAAAGGCAAAAAAGAGGGTAAGGGCTCTGGCACATGGGGAGATTAGTCGGCCGCGACAAATCTCCGTTTGCGGGCGACTAATCTCCCCGAATTGCCATCCCACCGGCGAAAATGTAACACGCCGGTGGGATGGCACACGCTGCGCATGCGATTTCGGCAAATCGCCGAAGTTGCCTCGCGAGGCATTTTCAGCGATTTGCCGAAATCGCGCCGCCGCGTGTCCCATCCCACCGGCGACTTACATTTTCGGCGGTGGAATGGCAACTCGGGGAGATTAGTCACCCGCGAACAGGGAGATTTATTGCGGGCAACTAATCTCCCTGTGTGCCAGAACCCTAAGAGGCAAAGAGCACATAAAGATAATGAAAAATAAAAAAGGAGAGGGTAGTGGAGAAAGAAGACAATACAATTAGAGAAGGGGTTTTCGAGAAGAAGCAAAAATTGGATGAAGTGAAAATCAGTTGTGAAGTGGGGAGAAATGAGCAAAAATAAGGAGAAGGGACTGGCAAAGAGAACAACCAACAAGTGAGAATTGAAAAGCAAAATAAAGGGGAGAGAAGGGAATAGTTCAAGAAAAAGGGGTTGGGAAATGAATGGTAAAGTGGTAGAGAAGCAGTGCGGGTTTATGGAAAGGGAGGGGTTAAAAGTGAAAATAGGAGCTAAATTGTAAGTACCTACATAAATAGGGAACAGACACCCACAATTTAAGAAAGAATAAAAGGACAAAAGACACTGTTCAAGAGAAGAAAATTCTGGTAAAAAGGTTTTATATATGCGTAAGGACATTTGTCAAGATTGCATAGGATGTCTGATTGACCAGCTTGTATTAGTGTTTAGAAACCAGGTAGTAAGCACAACAGAGACCCTTTCCGCACGCCCTGGCTCACCAAAATAATGAACGGTGCACACTGCTGGAGGGATCAGCACCCTCCCAAAACCAACTTGGCAACAAAAGCAAATGGCACACAGAGCTACGAACTAGGGAACAAGCCCTTTAAAGTTTTATTGCGGAGGTGTAACGTTTCGGTGCAGAATAACCCCTTTATCAAGCATAAAAAAAATCAGTGAAAGCACAAAAAATTTATACACAATTCATTAGCCACATCCCCAAAGTTAATTGGTAAATTGAATAAATACTTCATCAACCACAGTGGTGTTATATTGGAACAACCAAACAAATTCCAATACAATACATTAAATAAAGTGCATTATATACATAATATGTCTGTTAACATCTCAGATAAAATGCATTAAATACATAGTATAACAGCCAATAATACATTGAAACTTCATTGTGCAAAAGTGAACCGTTTTCCTCCCTGTTCCAAACACAGTCTCATGACAGAGTGAAAACAAATGTATCATAGGAGGAGAGAGTCCACTGGATACTAAAACAAAGTGCCCATGTGAAGTTAAAATGTTGCAAACTGAACCCTAGTCAAAAACATTCCTTACAAGAATCACAATCCAAAATAATAAGATTTCTTACCCTAACCTGAAGGGAAAAGGTATGTATCCCTGCTGCGTATAGAAACCAGGTAGTGTCTCATGCTATATCTATGTGCATCGTAACCTGGGCTTGGGGTGCTTGACTGTTAGGCATGAAAAGATGCCTAGGGGAAAAAAATTGCATTGGAAATTCTTAGAATCTAAAATAAAATTAAAAAAAAAAAAATAAAAATAATATTTTGGAATAATATTTTTCCTTATCAAATAAATTAGGGGAAATTATGGTACTGTAGCCATTTATAGATTTCTCTTACAGTAGCAACAGGACATCTCTCTGTGGAGGGGTAATTTCAGAATTAGTACAAAAAACACTCAAGATTGCCATTTTTACTACTGTCCTAAGCAGCATATTTTGCTTTTCCTTCAACAAAAAAAAGGTCATCTGCAAAAGAAAGCACACAACAAGGGTTTTACCTTCTCTTGATTTTAGCTTGTTTGCACTCAGGCGGTTCATCATCTTCCTCATCTCCATCCTTCAAGATGGCTGAGGGACTGGTCCGCCAATATGAACCTGAAGACCTTTGAGACACTAAAGCAAAATAGGAAATACCTATAAGCAAGAAACTTCACCATCCCACACTAACTACCTATCGATAATTATAGGGCTAAAAGCACAAGCACGTTTATAGAGTACTCTAGAGTAACAGCAGCAATACAGACATATAAGCGGAGACAATACAGGAATTGAACAAAGGTCTTGTAGCCCATGACGACTGCGCATGCTGCAAAGCTAGAATGCTTACAAATTTGTTTGCCATCACAAACAAGTTTGTTGTTGATAAAAGCTACTAGGAAAAAGTTTACAGACCTGGCGGGCTTGTATCTGTATGTCCAGATGCTGCATACTTTTTCCCCGTTCCATCACTAGGCTCATTCTGGTTAGGATCAGGACAATGCTTTCCAAAGCTTTCTGGGGTTTGCAGCTGATTGCCCTCATTAATAACACTTAGAGAAGGATGGCCTTGATCACTTTCCTCTGTATCAAGATTAATGTTGCTCATAGATTTTACAAGAGTTTTGCAATGGTCTTCCTGAAGGCAATCACTGTCTCCAGCAGACATCCTGGGGCTGATGTTAAGGTTGCTTTCATCTGCACTCTGGGATTGTATTTCACTGATTTTAGACACATTGGGTGCATCAAAAGTCCACCCTTGATTAGACCAGTACTGAAACTGTTCAAAATAGCTCCAGTAACATTCATTATAACATTTATCCCATTCATCCTTGGTATCAGCAGAGCTCCAGGGTTCAAGGCTACAAAGCTCTCCTGACAAGGATAGCTCTGGATGCTTTTCAACCCAGTGCTGCCATAATAACCCTTGGCCATACTGATTCCAATATTCTTCCCATTTGTCTTTTACATGAGACTCTGTGGAGGGTGCATTTAGAGTAGATGATTCAGTTGTATTGACATCCTTATGATTTACATTACAGCCACCTTGTATATCAGCTTGCTCAGGATCTGCAGGAAATTCTTCTTCACAAGAATGGCTGGCGTTGTGGGCTAGCTCTTCTATTGCTTCTTGGATACGCTCAGCTAAAGGTCTCTTGCATTTGGTCTTTCTCTTCTTCCAAATTTTATTCACCTTTTCACAAGAATCCAGTGGCTAGAGAAAATTTATATCATTCCTCAGTATTAAATATGGCTGCAGACAGAAGCATTCACAAAACAAGAATTAAATAGAAATTTCCCTGCTAGTGGAAGGCTACAAGTTAACAATACATTGTTAAGCGCTGCGTACATAAGTAGCGCTTTATAAAGATATACATACATACATACATTCTGTCAAACTAAATGACAGAATTTTATGTAAAAAGAAATTGAACTGAACAAGGCTCAAAGTTTGCTTCAAGTTTAACAACTCTCCACCATCGATCACATTTCTAGCTCTTAAAATATTAGGAGTGAGTGTTTTATTAGCACATCCCAGTCTAGGGTAACCGGATGTAGAATATGTGATGTGGATCACGGAGGAGGGTCAAAGAAAGTGTAGACCCAACTCAAGTTATGTACATAACCCTATTCATGAACGTAAGGGCATATTATATTTAATGTAATTTACTGGTGCATAAAAAAAAAAAAAAATTATATATGATTTCTTTTGTACCAATATTTGAATATGGTTTTTTCCTACGTAAAAGTGCTTAATGTCTGCAGCTAGCAAAACTATTATATCATTTAGGATATGGGATGCTCACTAATGTATTTTGCAAGCCGCTATTTGACATCTGGTAGACCTCTACCAAAAAAAAGTCAGCATACAAATTTGAGTGAACGTTAGTCAAACAAGACCGGAATTTTTTTAAAGAACAGCAGCACGAGAAACATATTGAAGAACAAAAAAAAAAAAAAAAAAAGTGAATGTCGGTAAACAGACCTAGTACACTTACCACATAATCTCTTTCATATGATGAACCACCAAACTGCAAAGGGAGACCCATTTTTAGCATGATTTCTGCCTCAGAGTCCAATTCATTTTCCTCAGCAAAGACAGAGATGCTAGAGTTGGTTGATGGTACAACTGAAGCATCTTCATCATCATCTTCTACATCCTCTTTACCTTTAAAATGATCAATTTTAGTAAAACTATGTATAAGGAGTCTTAATTAAGTTAAAGTCAAACACTGCCTGAAATTTACAAAAAAAAAAAAAATCAATCAAAATTGACACTTCTGGCAAACCATACCATAAATATTTTAAATGCCTGCAGATTTAATGCCAACCCTTTCACACAAATACATTTGAACCTTGGCAGTAAGTAAATCAAAAAGATCAAAAGATCTTGGTTGTCTGTAATATTAATCTTGTCCATGCAACAGGCCAACTGACTTGAATGTACAGAAGAGTGACTTGCTTTTAATCTTTACAGATGTCAATAATTGTACATTTGATGGACTGTAATAAATCTCCACTCTTTATGAGCATATGTTGAGCAGTTTCCATGAAATAACGTTTCTTATACATAGTAACATAGTAAGTTGGGTTGAAAAAAAACATACGTCCATCACGTTCAACCATAATGCCTATATATAACCTGCCTAAATACTAGGTGATCCAGAGGAAGGCAAAAAACCCCATCTGAAGCCTCTCTAATTTGCCACAGAGGGGAAAAAATTCCTTCCTGACTCCAAGATGGCAATCGGACCAGTCCCTGGATCAACTTGTACTAAGAGCTATCTCCCCTACCCCTGTATTCCCTCACTTGTACTGAGAGCTATCTCCCCTACCCCTGTATTCCCTCACTTGTACTGAGAGCTATCTCCCCTACCCCTGTATTCCCTCACTTGTACTGAGAGCTATCTCCCCTACCCCTGTATTCCCTCACTTGTACTGAGAGCTATCTCCCATAACCCTGTATCCCCTCACTTGTACTGAGAGCTATCTCCCATAACCCTGTATTCCCTCATTTGTACTGAGAGCTATCTCCCATAACCCTGTATTCCCTCACTTGTACTGAGAGCTATGTCCCATACCCCTGTATTCCCTCACTTGTACTGAGAGCTATCTCCCATAACCCTGTATTCCCTCACTTGTACTAAGAGCTATCTCCCATAACCCTGTATTCCCTCACTTGCTAAGAATCCATCTAGCCCCTTCTTAAAGTTATATAATGTATCAGCCAGCACGACTGATTCGGGGAGGGAATTCCACAACTTCACAGCTCTTACAGTAAAAAATCCTTTCCGAATATTTAAACGGAACCTCCCTTCTTCTTATACTTTAGTGCAGTTTTAATACTTGATCTCTCGTGAAAGGACACATCACCAAATGCTTTCCAGCAAACACCTTTAATATTTACTGCATGCGGTGGAACTAGTCATCCATTTTCTTACCTTCCTTTCTGCTGAAGCCAGTTCCTTTGAATCCCAAATAGTACAAGTTGCGATCACTAAAAACAAATTAAATGGCAAATTGGTAAAAGCTGAAACGGAGAGGAACAGGGTTATACAATGCACTTCTTCACAAAAAAAGGCTTGTTTTTATGTGCAGGTCAGACAGAAAATATCCACTTCCTTAAAAGATCCTGTAAGTCCTTGCAGCAGTTGCCTCTTGATATAGTTAATATTTGTACAATAAAAAACATCAAAGTTTTGTACCCTTAAAGGAGAAGGAAAGGTAAAAACTAAGTAAGCTTTATCAAAAAGGTTTATGTAAATAAAGCCATAAGCACTTGCAGTAATGCTGCACTGAGTCCTCTATCAATAGAAACGTAGGATTTCTTGCCTCTTTTTTTTGTAAACATGATGCTCCAGTGTTTGACTTCTTTTCAGAAACATCATTAATTCCCCTGGTCAGAGTCTGTGCAGCTCTCTCCTGGTCCCCCTTCACTTAGGAATGTGTGATCTATAACAGCAAGACTGCAGGCAGGAAGCTACTTAAAATGGTAGCTGTTATCTTAAGAAAAAGGAGAAAGCTTCTAAAGTTGTTTACTCAGGTATGGTAATGGTTTCTGCAGAATAAATGTATAGTTCTAGGTGGCACTAATGCAGCAAATCTATTGGCAGTAAAATGCCAAAATGACTTTCCTTCTCCTTTAAGAACAGGTAATGATAGTGCAAAATGTGGACATTTACAGTCAGAATTTGCTCCCTGCTAAGTGGGATATCTGTGACCAAGTGCAACACTTGCATATGTAATAAAATAAGTGGCATTGTTCAGTGATGTAAATAGTAGGCCTCTGTTTTTTGCCGGTTGCTTACATTTTCATGCATTCAGCCCCAAATGCTATAGGTAAAATCACTTGAATTAAACTTTTGTAGAAACCCTTGCAGAAGAGGAGGAGGAGGAGGAGATCACCTAAAAAATTGTCTAAATTTAGAAGCTAGAGTGAACAGATTTTTTCAGCTTGTGGTTACACATTCATTCCATACAATCTTAGTTCAGGTCAGATGAACAAATACAGTTTCTAAGAGATCCTTCTAACCAGTTCATTAAATTTTATATTCAACCTGTCACTGTGATTTCGGCTGCATATATATTAAGATATACACAAGGCCAAACTGTTGCTTGAGGTCGAAACCAGCTATGTATGTATGTGGGGGGGGGGGGGGTTTATCCCACTAGTGATCATTTGGACAGCTTCCCCATCAGTACACAATACACTGGCAGATAAGTGCATCAGCAATAAGATTTGCCAACATGCGCAATCACTGAACCAATCAGTACCCAGAGTACACAGATACTGTACACGTATGGTCATTTATGCTTCAACATGGAATGGCAAGCATCTGACAATAAAGATATCTGTCTGCAAAGTGTTGCACCTTGAATCTTGTCCCTCCGATTTTGTCCTGCCATTCTGCTCACTTGTGGGTGTAGCATATGCTCTGGGTACCCTGGGTATCCCCAGTCCTGATCAGCAAGCTCTGCATATGTAGTGTAAAGGTTAACATGTTTCCACAATTGTAAGAATTAAATTAAAGATCATCCTGTACACTAAGGGGCACATTTACTAATCCACGAACGTTCGAAAAGCGTCCAAATGCGTTTTTTTCGCAATGATCGGTATTTTGCGAATTTTTCGAAAATCGCAACAATTCGCGAAAGTCGTAATGGCTATGCAAAAGTCGCGACAATTCACGAACGTCATAATGGCTATGCAAAAGTCGCGACAATTCACGAAATCTGCAATGCCTATGAAAAAGTTGCGACAATTCGCCCAAGTCGTAACGGTTATGAAAAAGTCGCGCCGATTTACAAAAAAGTCGTAATGGCGATGAAAAAAATCGCAAAAAATACGAAAAAGTCACAAAATTTTCGTTTTCCAATCCAAATTTGTCTCATTCGGATTCGTGGATTAGTAAATCAGCCCCTAAGAATTCTAGATGAAGCAGTGGCCAACCCCATCTCTTTGTTTACACCTCCACTGGCACCTCCTTATTTTTCCTGTAGACCAACCTGTGGTGACTAAGAAAATACAGAGCACTTTAGTCCTTAGTGGAAGTGCCCTGGTACTCGTACTCCCCACACAAAAGTGGTGACACCTGAATAAGTCAGAGAAGAGACAACCCAAATGCTTGGCCACTGGAAAGCATGGGGCACACCATTAAAGTCCCTAATAAGCTCAGTCAGGAAGAGAGGCCTGGTGCTAGTGAAAGCTCTGAAAAACCTATATTTATGCCTATGAGCACCCAAACGTGTAACCATAGAAAAGCCAATCGTTGCCACTTTAGCCATTCTATTATTGGGGCAATAATACACCAATACAACCAAAAGGCCTTGAGACACAAATTACTTTTGCCACTTACTTGACGAATGCTCTGGAGCAGAGGCATACTATTTTACTGTCCTCATTCACATCATCCAGGTAGAAGCACATTTCTGCCACCTGGATCCATTCTACACTCAACATGATCCTAAGAATAGATATAAGAAACAAAGACAAAAAAACAAAGGAAATGAAAAATAAACTCGTTAGACTAGTGTGGAGAGACAAAAGACAGTGGGGACACAGTGGGAAGGACTAGAAAAAAGGTGAAAACTGAGTAAGCTTGAAAATCTATTCTGCCCATTTAACCATGAAAAGGGTAACTTTCCAACTTAAAAAAAAAAAAAAAAAATATTATTCTGAAGAAAATATGTGGGGGATGAGACATTTTAAACCTATTGAAATATTCTGACATATAAAAGCATTACATATAGTTATATCCATTTTATACTACAGAGCAGGGTCCAGGCCCCTTAGAGCTTACTGGATTTATAGGTGCCTGCCCTCTGGTGGGAACTTACAAACACAAGTTCAGCATGCAAGACAAGTTAAAGGAACAGTAACACCAAAAAATGAAAGTGTATAAAAGTAACTAAAATATAATGTGCTGCTGCCCTGCACTGGTAAAAGTTGTGTGTTTACTTCAGAAAGTCTACTATAATTTATATAAATAAGCTGCTATGTAGCCATGGAGGCAGCCATTCAAAGGAGAAAAGGCACAGGCACATAGCAGATAACAGATAAAACACCATTGTATTCTACAGAGCTTATCTGTTATCTGCTATGTAACCTGTGCCTTTTCTACTTTTTTCCAGCTTGAATGGCTGCCCCCATGGCTACACAGCAGCTTATTATATAAATTAGTGTTACTGTAGCAAACACACCAGTTTTACCAGTGCAGGTACTTTAAAGCTCTTTCATTTTTTGGTGTTACTGTTCCTTTAATCAAAGTGCATTAAAGTTGGGGGCAGGTTAATAGCAAGACTTCTAAGCTCTCCTTTCAAGCACAATACCGACCTCTGAAGAAAAAAAAAAAAACACAAAGCCTGAAATCTTTCAAATATAAACTGAAAAATAAACTGTGAAAATAAATAGGTGCTACACCACCATCGCTGTCACCTTTATATAATTAGAAATAATAATACAAACCAGATACCAAAAACGTTGGGACACTAAACAAATTGTGAATAATATACATATTTTATATATATATAAATCACGGAACAAAAGTTTAAACTGAGAAAATGTACCATTTTAAGGGAAAAATATATTGATTCAGAATTTCATGGTGTCAACAAATCCCAAAACAGTTGGGACCAGTAGCAATAAGAGGCTGGGAAAAGGAAATTTGAGCATAACGAAGAGCTGGAAGACCAAATAACACTAATTAGGTCAATTGGCAACATGTTTGGGTATAAAAAGAGCTTCTCAGAGTGGCAGTGTCTCTCAGAAGCCAAGATGGGTAGAGGATCACCAATTCCCACAATGTTGCGCAGAAAGATAGTGGAGCAATATCAGAAAGGTGTTACCCAGCGAAAAATTGCAAAGATTTTGCATCTATCATCATCAACTGTGCATAACATCATCCGAAGATTCAGAGAATCTGGAACAATCTCTGTGCGTAAGGGTCAAGGCCGTAAAACCATACTGGATGCTCGTGATCTCCGGGCCCTTAAACGACACTGCACCACAAACAGGAATGCTACTGTAAAGGAAAATCACAGAATGGGCTCAGGAATACTTCCAGAAACCATTGTCAGTGAACACAATCCACCGTGCCATCCGCCGTTGCCAGCTGAAACTCTACAGTGCAAAGAAGAAGCCATTTCTAAGCAAGATCCACAAGCTCAGGCGTTTTCACTGGGCCAGGGATCATTTAAAATGGAGTGTGGCAAAATGGAAGACTGTTCTGTGGTCAGACGAGTCACGATTCGAAGTTCTTTTTGGAAATCTGGGACGCCATGTCATCCGGACCAAAGAGGGCAAGGACAACTCAAGTTGTTATCAACGTTCAGTTCAGAAGCCTGCATCTCTGATGCTATGGGGTTGCATGAGTGCGTGTGGCATGGGCAGCTTGCATGTCTGGAAAGGCAGCATCAATGCAGAAAAATATATTCAGGTTCTAGAACAACATATGCTCCCATCCAGACGTCATCTCTTTCAGGGAAGACCCTGCATTTTTCAACAAGATAATGCCAGACCACATTCTGCATCAATCACAACATCATGGCTGTGTAGGCGAAGGATCTGGGTACTGAAATGGCCAGTCTGCAGTCCAGATCTTTCACCTATAGAGAACATTTGGCGCATCATAAAGAGGAAGGTGAAACAAAGAAGGCCCAAGATGATTGAACAGTTAGAGGTATTAGACAAGAATGGGAGAGCATTCCTATTCCTAAACTTGAGAAACTGGTCTCCTCTGTCCCCAGACGTCTGTCGAGTGTTGTAAGAAGAAGGGGAGATGCCACACAGTGGTGAAAATGGCCTTGTCCCAACTTTTTTGGGGATTTGTTGACACCATGAAATTCTGAATCAACATATTTTTCCCTTAAAATGGTACATTTTCTCAGTTTAAACTTTTGTTCCGTGATTTATGTTCTATTCTGAATAAAATATTAGAAGTTGGCACCTCCACATCATTGCGTTCAGTTTTTATTCACAATTTGTTTAGTGTCCCAACTTTTTTGGAATCCGGGTTGTAAAAAAAAACATACATATTGAAAATATAAGGACAATGGGCCTGTACAGTGGGAAATGGTGGGGACCCAAAAGCCAAGTGCTGTATTGCTTGCCATTTTATAATGCTCTTGAGCTCAGTATGGTGAGCTTCAGAGGGTGAACATACTGTGGCTTAATCACGTGTCACCATCTGAATATCTTATCGCGTAATGTCATATATAGCTCTATGTGTGTGCTGACACCTCAACACTGGTCAATATGAAACAGCTAGTCTCAAAGATTGTTAGAGCTGGATAGATTTGACATTATCTGGACCTTTCACCTGTATGAACAAAGGCACTCACACATTGTAATGCATGATTAAGTTCCAAAAGCTGCATTTCTTCTAAAAAGCACTATATCATTTTCAAATACATTTATTTTTCCTTTTGTAGGTCTTCCCATACTAAGCAACAACTATTTTATAATACACAAAATGTATTGCTGCATGAACAACCTGTAAAATATATATTTTATAAACAGTATGAATCACTTAAACTTGACTGCTTAAAAAAAAAAAAAAAAGTAGCCCTCTTAAAATTTATCAGGAAACATGTAAATAAGGAGAGTGTAGAACTGACAGTTTAAAATAACATAAGAGTTTTTAAATCATAATCACAACTGCTTTGCTTGCAAGAGATTATAATTACAGCAGCCCAGTCATTTGTAAAAGACTCTGGAAGAAATATAACAATGGCAGCAAGTAGAGGGCACAGGCATTGACTCTTTACATCACTGAACAGTTTGGCCTCAAATGTGTAGTTTATCTTCAGTTTCACTTTTAGTGTGTTAAAGAATGTCCTATTCGTTTACAACTTTTCAATTGGTCTCCATTTTTAAAGTTTCTGAATAATATGCCTTCTTCTGCCTCTTCCATCTTTCAAATGGGGGTCACTAATGGCAGCAGGCAAAAGACTATTGCTCAGAGACTACAATTTTATTAATATTGACACTTTTTCTTACTTGTCTTTCTATTCAGCCCCCCTACTATTATATTCCAGTTTCTGTGGAATATTAAAGTGGTTGCTAGGATACATTGGACATAAATTAAAACAAAATTAAGACCAATTGCGCTGTTTACATAAATAATTCACTCTACCATTTCAAATTTTATTCTTGAACCAACAAATGTATTTTTAGCTGTAATATTGGTGAGTAGGTGCCATCTCAGTGCATTGTGCCTGAGTCTGAGCTTTCAGAAAGAGCCAGCGCTACACATTAGAACGGCTTTCAGGTAACCTATTGTTTCTCCTACTCCCATGTAACTGGAGGAGTCACAAGCTGGACTTGGATTTCTTACTACTGAGTACTGATATCTACTGGGAGCTGCTATCTTGTTCTGCTGATCGGCTGCTAGGGGGAGAAAGGGAGGGGGGTGATATCACACCAACTAGCAGCGCAGCAGTAAAGTGTGACTGAAGTTTATCAGAGCACAGGTCACATGGCTGTGGCACCCTGGGAAATAAAGAATATGGCCAAGTGAAATTTCAACATTAAATATAAAAAAAAAATTAAATCTGTTTACACTTTTAAAATATGGATTTCAATGCAGGATTCTACTGGAGAAGTTCTATTAACGGATGCGCTTTCGAAAAAAAACATGTTTCCCATAACAGTATTCCTTTAAGTTAAAGGTGAACTACCCCTTTAACAGAATTAAACAAGGTAAATAAAGGATAAAACAAATAAATCAGTACGTTTTTAACGGAAATACTGTGACACAGTACTAAGCCTAACTTTTTAATTAAAGGGATTTTTTACCTTTAAGTTAACTTTTAGTATGTTATAGAATGGCCTATTCTTGGCAAAAAATGGTCTTTGTTTTTATATGTTATTGTTTCTGAAATATTTGTCTGCCCCTTTCCAGCTCTCAAATGGGGGTCACTGGTCAGGCAGCTAAAACATTTTTGCTCTATCAGTTTACAATGTTATGGTTTTGCTACTTTATATTATTTATTTTTCTATTAACCCCCCCCCTCCACATTCCTTATATTCCAGTCACTGCCTGGTTGCTAGGGTAAACTAGGGCCTAGCAACCAGACAGCTGCTGAAATTCCTAAACAAAAAGCTCAATGATTCTAAAACCACAAAAACAAAAAAATGGAGACCAATTGCTAAAGTAAAAATGTAAGCTAATGAACTGTTGTGAATGTTTCATATAAAGGGACTTGTTAACCAACTGGTCACATTTAGTTTTTCTTTTTTGGAACAAGCTAACAAATAATTCACATATTCCTTTCCTATTATCAAACCATGAGAACTTTATAGATACACACACACTTAATTGACTCTCTGCTTTCCTTTATGAGAATTTAGAAAATGTTACAACCTTTGAGGACTTTGCTTTTCCAAAAGAGCTGCAGCACTCTGAGCTCAACCCTAACCAGCTTATGACTTCATATGCCTTCAGCCTGGTGATGTCTGGTTCACTTTCAGATCACATAAGATTAAGCAGTTTATTTAAGTTTTGCACCTTATTTAAAGCAAACGTGCGGGTTTCAACAGAATGGAATAGTGAGCACAAGAACCATAGGGTTGTCACATAGCCAATAAAGTATACATTTTGGAATATATAACAAAAAGCTGATGGCCCAGTGTGAAGGAACCAGTTAGTCTTTGGTTACACAACTGTGTGTGGAATCACTACCCTGGGTCAGACCAATTATCTTTAATGAGACAAATAGCATAAGAATGTTGAAATGTGGTTGGATTCCTGCTCAGCATTTATATGCCCAGCTGCTCTGCAAGTGCCTCACCGAGGGGAATAACCTCCTGCCTGGAGACTGCTCACACTGCTTCTAAACAGGGGGCAACATTATATTGGGGGGCTAGAAGGTTACTCGGTGCCTATACAAGTGGGCCCATGAGGATATTGCTGTGGGAGTAAGCACTGTACTAGGCACATAGGGAACACGGCTACTATAAATGGCGAGGGATGCAGGGAGTTTCTCCCGGCCTGCCTCAGGTACCCAATCACCTGCGATAGCCGATTCCTGGGTTAGAGGCCAGACGACTGTACACTACGGGCTAGTCTGTATCCTCACCTGGCTACCTGCTCCGGTTGCCGTCACAAAGCACAGAGGTGGTGATAGAACTACACCTCTCAGCATGCTTTGCGCCCGGGCTGCCCGCTCTCTACTCGCCACGGAGCATACTGTTTCCCGAACGCAGCAGTGTTTATATGCTCACAGTAGCCTTGCAGCCCACATGCATACTCCGCAATGTGCTTCCGGGTCGGGAAAACGGAACTACATTTCCCTAAATGCCTTGCGCTTTAATTGCGGGGCTAATTACCTCCTCTTGGAAGATATCCCTATACAGGCTAAAGAGCGCCTTGTTCTATATATATATATATATAAATAAATATATATCTAATCACCGAATTTGTGCCTTCTACAACATGGTCCGACAAGTACAACGAGGTTCGAGTGAGCAATGGATGTCGGGATATGTAGTGCTGGCACCTTTAACCCAATAAACGCAAAGAACCCAAACTCAAAATAGTTCGAAGCAACGCATGACGGGAATTGTAGTCGTAGTCCCCTTAGTCTCCTAAGCCCTGAACTACTAAAGCTCGTAGCCGGCTGATATAGAAGCAGATCAGTATCGGTGGGCAGGTAGGCATCTCAGGGGAACTGCTGCCGCTGCGACCCAGCGTTTGGCCAAGCGAGATCAGAAAGTCGTTGGAGTGGGGCTTCTGGGCACCGAGCTTCTGCACGTACTGAGCCATTTCCTTATTCTGCCTGTCTGACATGAGCCAATGACTCCTATGCGCGGTCCTCCTGCAGCCGGACTACAGCCTCTTGCTCAGTACTTTTACCTTGGGGGGGGGGTAATTTTATTAGATGTTCCAGTTTCACAGCTGAGGAGGTATGTGTAGGTATTCATGAAAATAGGTAGCAGGTAGCAGTCTCATAGCTTACAAAATATGTATTTTCGATTCTGATTGCCCTCCCAGCATTTCATAGGTTAACAAAATGATCCCCACACGTCAGTGTATAGTATATGAATCTTTGTTTTCCATATATTACAGTTGGAGACGTTGTCCACTATAAATAGCTACTACTACTATATAAAGGTGTTTGTTTCTGTAATGAAATACAAAAACTTTTTTTTTTTAAAAATCATTTCAATACTGCCGCAGAGTAACTCACTGAAGTCAGTGGAACATGTTTAGAAAAAAATGTGCAAAAAACTGCCTTACTAATGATAGGCACAAACTATTATAATGGAATAGGTTTGCTATCTTGTTGGGGAAGGATTTGGGTTTTCCTTAAAGGGAGCCAGTGACATTAAAAATCAAGCACTAGAGCAAAGACAGGTATAGCATTTTCCTGACTGTTGGAGATTTCAGCATCTAAATGCATTGTCTAATATACATTTTTGTATTTAGATATCTGCTGATATCAGCTTTTTTATGTTTGTTGTTTGGGGAACTAGCGGAAGTTGCAATAACCGGTATAAAAGTCTTAATTCCTGCCTGTCGGGCAATGTTTAGGGATCGGTGCAAGACCTGTTCTAGTGCCTCCTTCAGAAACTGAAGTGCACACTCCTACTCCAGTCACCCTTAAAATGACCCAAAAATGAGCAAGTTAAAATGATAATATTACAAGAGTATATAACTGCTTATATGCTTTTACTACATCTGAGCATGCAAAAGGTACAGTCGGAGGAGGTGAATGACGGTACATTCTGTCGGGGAGCTGTTTATTTGCATGGTCCCTACTTTACAAACATATCCCCGAAGGTACATTTTATGAAAAATGTTATTATCTGTAGTTTTCCTTTAACCAAGAGTGAAAGATATTATTTGCATTTAAAGGAAGCTGTCTCTGCACGGGTGTCTGGAATTTGACAGCCAATGAATATTAAAGTATAGAAGTAATCTGTGTGGTAATAGAGAATATTCAGTATGGATGTTGTGCCTGTCAATCAGCTCACTGCTTACCCCCCTATTTTTCTTATTTTGCACCCAAAATAGCATACTCCCTTTGGTATTGTAACTGATAACAAGGGGTTAATTTGTTTAGTTTGGCACAATGTCTGAAAAAAATATAACACAAACAGGACAAAGCATTGTGACAGTTTAATTAGGATTGTGCACTTGTCTCAGTTAATAACAGTCAGGCCTTGATCTGACAGATTCCAGCTAATAAACCTATTTTTCCACGAAATTAGACTTGAAACAAAACTCTTTTTGTTTGCAGCTGAGGATTTATATTATAACTAGAGTACAGTCTTGTCATATGACTCGGCCTGTGCTCCTGCACTTTGCCATGGAGTTACTTAGAATCGCCTGTGGTGAGAGATATACGTGGCATCAGCTTTCTGTTGGCTCACTCTTTTAGACCCCAGGTGTTTTTTGTCATTGTATAAAGAGCCATTAAAGCTAGAAAAGGGATAGAAAATAGCCTTTAGGACCAAATGTAATTGTAAATATTCACAAATCATAACATAAGATAAAGGACAAGAATACTGCTTTGCTCCTCGTCTCTGTTAATATCTCTCTCTGCATTTCTTTAGCTACAGACACGTGCACAGCAGGATTAGTGAGACACAGGAAGTCACCAGTCACCATGATGGAGGCCATGAGCACATCATTTTGAAAACAGACATACCTGGTAAAACATTTAGGGAGCATTTTTTTTGGGTGGGGTAGGAATGTGATTTCACAATGCAAGGTGGTAGAGAATGCGTATGGTACAAGGCTGATTAGTAAATAATACAGATAGGTAGATTAGTGCAATTTGCTGATCACACACAAACCCAGGTCGTCAGTTTGGTTGTAAATCAATCAGCTGATTGAAAAAATAAATAAAACACATATTTATAAACAGAAACATCTCTATGCAATAGAATGTATAGATCAAACATACATATAACATACATATACTAGCTCATACAGGAGGTAAAGAGGGTCCTGCCATTAGAAGTTACAATCTTAATGCCAGCCACAGTCTTGGTAGTGCTTAAAACTGACACTAAGGGCAAGGTCACACGGAGCGTAGATCTACGTCTCTCAGCCCTGCTTTTTTCCCGCAGGGCTAAGAGAAGTGGATCTATGCTACATGTAACTTTGCCCTAAAGGGGGCATTTACTTACGCTCTGTTTGGGTTTTTTGATCCCAAAATACAAATTTATCTTGGGGAAAAAAAGTGATTTTTTTTTTTTAGATTTATTATGTGACAAAACTGAAAGCAAAATACATCTAACCTGATCATGTGGAAGCCAGTGGTAGATGTCCCTTTTTCAACTTAAAGATTTTTCCCTTACCTGTAGCATTGAATGCCTGATTTAAGAATACCACTATGTTGCACAGTTTTATAAATCTAAAAAAAGATGAAAGTCACTGACTTTTGCCCATACGGGAGTGTGCTTTATACTCTGTAGTATGTCGGGACTAGCTCAATTGTGCAGGCTGTGAGTTTTGACATTTCGGAAGCTGCCGTTTCTTTTCAGCGCTGAGCAAAGATTACAACCTGTACTACTGAAGTACTAACATCCTGATATCCTGCAGAGCAGAAAGCATAATGTGCATAACGAGTAGTCAACACCATTTTGTTTAACCTAAAAATGCTAAACCCATAAGAACTTTAATGTCAGAACTCCAGCGCTTGTTTTAATGTAGACGTGTCAGTATCACTTAAAGTTATAGATACATATGCCAGAATTCATTAACCATTATCCATGACGTGTATCCCAGCTGTAGTATGTCAGATGCACCTCGAGACGATCTGAATCCTGCTTACTGATTTAGTCTAGCTCCTTGCCTGCTCGTATTGGCTCAGTAGTATCTGGCCTGATCTGCACTGCCATATCCTGTTGTAGAACCTTATGGCTTCTGACCTGCCGAATAATCCTATTTTGTGCACATCTCTTCTTCAGCTTAGTGTGCTCTTGCCTTGATCCTGTACTTCTTCACTGTTAGCCTTCTTGCTTTAGCTAATGCTTGTCTCCTGATTACATCTGTGCTTCCAACTGTGCTTTGTCCTTGACTGTCATCTAGAGTCACCCACCCATGTACTTATATGCTCTTCCATTTTCCTCAGTGTATGGTTTTAACACACATTCATGAAGATTGCCCTTTCATTCTTTAAGAATGGCATTATACTAATTACCATGGATTGTGAAACCCATGTTCATGCCTTCCCTTGCTCAGTAATATAGGTTTATTTCCATAGAGATGCTAAGTTTTAGATTGTGGCCACAGGGGCTATTTATCTTTCATATTTCAAATGTTAGCAAAATGATGTTACCTCGATGTCGGATATTCGTTTAAATGTAAGGCTGCAGAGTGGCAGAATAGAAAGGCCAATAACTTGAAACTACCCCAAGGCCAATTGAGACCAAATACATTTTTTTTTCAGATGAGTATGCCCGTAAATTTAAATGATAATCTCAAATGATTTTCATTCATGTTAATTTTATGTGTTCCATTTTTGAGCCTGCAAAGTTTATATTGTAGCAACATTTCCTTTTTTAAAAGAACAAAAACAGTATGAGATCTGGAACCCGTTATACAGAAATCTCTCAATTATGGCAAGGCTATCTCCTATAGACTAGGTTGGTGTTCCTGTTAGGAGAAAACCACACCAACCCGGGGTAGCTGTGAGACAGTGATCCTTTTCATTCTTCTCTTTCTGCCATTTGTGCATATGTGCATATTGTGAAAAGCCGAACTTTAACAAGAAAGTCAGCATTTTCACCCTACTGCGCATGTGTTGGCCCCAGAATTCAGAAGGGCGAAGACAGACGGAAGAGGATCGCTGTTCCACATCTACCCTGGACTGGTAGGTTTTTCTCTTAACACCAGCCTGGGATATTAGGTAAGTGATTGCAATCACTGGGGGTGCCAAACATTTTGCCACCCCCCAGTTATTTTACCTTTCCTTCTCCTTTAATCAAATAATGAAATTTGTTTAACTTATGTGCTGTAATATTCAAACAGTACCATGTACTTGATCTGAACGAAGATATAATGAATTCTTACTGGTGGCAAACAGTCCTATTGGGTTTAATAATGTTAAATATATATTTTTTAGTAGATTTAAGGTATGGAGATCCAAGTTATGGAAAGACCACTTTTCTGGGAAACCACAGGTCCAGAGCATTCTGGATAACAGGTCCTATACCCGTAGTCAAAAGGTTGAAGGGCCTCAGGAGGATACAGGCGTGCAATAAAATATTTTAAAGTATAATGTATATACTATGCTAATATAGTTATGTATATTATATATATTGTGTATATTATTGTTATCACCAATACACCAAGTGATTACTTTACACCAGCATCTGGGAATCGTAAATGCACAGTAAAGTGAGAAACGCTTCCCTTCAAAAGGGAATTATTTGTGGTTAGTTCTATTTGATCTATTCTGACCTAATCACTAGCTACAAGGAGATTTCATGTTCTCCCTGCATCTGCTTGGGTCTCCTCACACACTCCAGAAACATTTTTATCATTATTATTGTTAATACCATGTATTTATAAAGCTCCATCATATTCTGCAGTGCAGCACAATAGATTGGTGTATACCTTGACAATATTGATTATATACAAATGTATAACAGATACCCAGTACAAGTACAAAAAAGCCCTCCCCAAAGGATAATATTCTGTTACCTCCAACTGTGTAACAGAAACAAACTTTTTTTTTCATATTTTGTGTGTGTGTGTGTGTGTGTGTGTGTGTGTGTATGTATATATATATATATATATATATATATATATAATTATACTATGTATATATTATACTATGTATATATTATGTGTAATTTTTATAGCATGCAGTGAGCGGCAGGCAATATACGGTAGTTTGGAGGCCCTTGTGTGACCATAGTCTAAAAACAGGTCAGGCTTGGACTCCATACATGTTTGGGCTTATTTAGGATTGATGACAGTACCCTGGTAAATGTAGCAAGGGAGGGCTGCTAACAAAATATTTATCCTTGTTGGGTTCCTGTAGAGGTTCTTCCAATCATCATTAGTGGGGAAAACAACTCTATCAATCTCTGTTATAAATCAGTAAGCACTTTATGCTGTTAGCTGAGCAGGAAAACAAGGTAAGATGTATATATTTAGATTTGACCTATACATAGAATGGAACAATCCACAGTGTGGTCATTGCAGTGGCCATGCCTCCTAGAGGTTAGGGATCCCATTAAGTCAAATTCTGGTGGGATTTATTGTGTTATCTAAAAGATTGCACTGGGATTTTTTTTTTCTTGTATCTATGGTTGACTGCACATGAAACATAACAAACTTTCTTGCTTGCTTCTGTTTATTTTGGAAAAAAGTTACAATATTTGACAATTTTTTTTGGAGCTTAATACTCCAGATTGTCCAGTGCAACCTCAGCACTGCGGAATATGTTGGCACTTTATAAATAAATGTTAATAATAATAATATTTATACAGGCAAATCTCGCTATATATTTCATGTGGCTAACATTTAGAACTGCTCCCCTGTGGCTCCAAATGCAAATCCTACAAAGATAAATATTTGATATTGCGTTAGCTGTTGAAATTATCGTAAAACAAGATGTAATTCTGGTATCAGCCCTTCCACAGGGTGCAGAGCCTTGAGGCACTTTAGGAATAGAATAGGTAATGCCTTATTGTCAAGATCTATTTTGTTGATATTTATTTATTATAAATGTTATTTTCTGTTTTTAAACAGAAAGAAACCACGCAACACAATGTCCATTTATTTTCTCAAATCAATCACCGGCTGCAATTTGACTGCTCAAGTGTTCCATTTTCTCTATGTATAATATGCTGATTCAGCTATGCAGATAACACACATGAATAACACTCGGTGAGTAAAGTATGAATTAAAAAGAAAAAAAAAATCACACCCTAAACCTTCAGTCATAGATAAATTTACATTTAGGCCTGGTTGTTCACTGTAAAATTAACTTTTAGTATGATGTAGAGAATGTTATTCTTTGATAATTTGCAATTTGTCTTCATTTTTTATTATTTGTGATTTTTGAATTATTAAGCTTTTTGTTCAGCAGCTCCCCAGTTTGGAAATTCAGAACCTTTCTGGTTGCTTGGGTCGAAATTACCGTAGCAACCAGACAGTGGTTTGAATGAGAGACTGAGATATAAATAGGAGAGGGCCTGAATAGAAAGACAAGTAATAGAAAGTAACAATAAAATAGTAGCCTGACAGAGCATTTGTTCAGAAGATAAAAACAAATGATTTAAAAACTATACAAAATAAAGCCCAATTGAAAAGTTGCTAAGAATTGACCATTCTATAACATACTAAACATTAACTTAAAAGTGAACCACCCTTTTAATGAGGGTTCTAAATATAGGATGGAATATTTAATAAGAAATACATTTTATGCTTTTAATGTTACTTGAATGTGGTGAACTATGTAGATGTGTGTCCAAGTGTATGTTTGCACTCTTATACCAAAAAATTGGTGCTATTGACCAAAAACTGTAGATACTTGCAAAAAAGGGTCAGCACACAAATATATGATAGTCTTGCTTATTTATTTCACTGCATTACCCAATGTTTTGGTCTCCTTTGCGACCTTAATCAAGGACCCTTATGCTAAAGGGGACCAAAACGTGAAATAAATTAGCACTATTGGTGTGCTGACCCTCTTTTGCAAGTATATATATAGAGAGATATATAGATATATATTTAGTAAATCTGCCTCCAAATATTATTGGTGTTTTCTCTGGAGTCCATGCTGACATTCGTTGCTATGTAGCTGTAATGACTAATTTAACAGTTTTTAATAGTGTTCGATGAGACTGTTGTACAGGAACAATTTTGTTTTCTAATAATCTTACTATATTACTTTAAGGAAAGCAAGGAGACTTCAGATAAACTTGTGACCCAACTAGTGCTCTGGTTTGCACGCTAAGGATGCAAGAGCAGAATGAGACTTGTACTCCAGACCCATCTATCACCTACCTGACCTGCCTCATGCACCTTTTTGTGGAGTGGCTGGAACTGGAAAACCTGGAAGACTACCTGAACTATGTAGATTATCTCCTGTGGGTGTTCACACCTCTCATCATAGTGTTCATTCTACCCGTGTTCATTGTTATTTTTCTCTACTTATCCATCCTCTTCCTCCATGTGTATAAGCACAAGAACGAATTGAAAGAGGCCTATTCAAATAGTATATGGGATGGTGCACGGAAAACCCTGGCAACACTGTGGGATGGGCATGCTACAATATGGCATGGTAAAGACCTTACATGGCCTAGTATATGACATGATTATCTGATAGCTGCCTTTAATACTCAAGGATTTTTTTGTGTTTTGTACACAGTAGTCATGGGAAACAACATGGAATAAACAATGTGGCATATTCACATTCTTACCTGATCATGTTATTTAAAATGAAATGATATATTTTGCATGATGACAATATCATTTTTTAAATCACAATAGTCTGCCATTCTTCAAGAAGTAGCCAATAAATACTATCACGTACTATCATGCACAACAACTTCTAATACAATGTATACAGTATATGTGTGTGTGTGTGTGTACATTGTATACTATTGCACAGAATATGCAAAGTCTGCACACACCCACCATTTCTGCAACCTGTATCTGTAGATTAGCCCACTCCTGCACATTGTGCATTCCACATGCATTTCCAGCTTGTTTCTATGCATCCCTTGAGATATAGGTGCTGGACTGAGAAAAAAATATTATTTTCAATTTAATTCAATTGAAATGAAACCATTTTATTGCATTCTTATAACCCCGACAATGTATTACTGATGTAATGTTTTTTTTTTCTTTTAAACAGGCTATGAACTGTATGGCTTGGAAAATATTCCTGATGATGGACCTGCCCTTATCGTATACTATCATGGAGCACTCCCTGTAGACTACTATTACTTTGTCGCAAAGGTCATTCTCCGCAAAGGAAGAACATGCCATTCAGTAGGGGACCACTTTCTTTTCAAAATACCAGGTAACTAACCATTGCAGACAGTGATTATAAATGTATAGTGATGGTAGCTTTATGCAGCTTTGTGCACAGAATGTTTTAAACACCATGAACCCTTCTCTGTAGTACTGAGAGTCTGTGTTTGGTGCTTTATGTCTGCTGTCTCAAAAATGTAACCTAGAACAAGCATATACTTGTTGAGATGTGATGAAAAACGATCAGCCTTTTTTTTTTTTTTTTTTTATCGTTTGTGTAGCACTTAGTTCCTGAATGCACTGTAACAAAACTTGCAAAATGAATTTTCCTAATTTTACCCAATACTGCATAATTTCATATTTTTAAGGTTTTAAACCATTGCTTGATCTATTTGGTGTAATTCATGGACCAAAGGAAGAATGTGTGAAGGCTCTAACTAGTGGTCACCTCCTAGCAGTATCACCAGGTGGGGTGCGGGAAGCACTTTTTAGTGATGAAAGCTACACACTTATGTGGGGAAAGCGGACTGGATTTGCTCAGGTTGCAATTGATGCTAAGGTGGTAAGTTGGATATAAAAAAGGTGTCTTATGACAGAAAATGTAATTATTACTGATGATTAAAGGGCATCTAATGTCTCAAAACATTTATTATACTGATATCTTAAGAACCGACCTTCCAGTACATATGTATGACAGCTTATGTACCCTTCTTCTGTTAGTAGTGTTTGGTTTCTGTGTGTTTTGCTCTGAGCAATACAGCTAGCTGGCAACTGTCTTGTTACCAAGTAGATCAGAAGCAACTGGATGGATGAAAACAAACAAGCACTTATTAAAAGAGAGGGGTATAGAAAGTGTAATAGATATATATATAGAGTGTACAGAGTGAATTAAGCTGGGTAGGAAAGTGACCACAGTGACTATGCAATCTCATTCACTGGCAGTGATCTACATCCGATTTAATGATAGAAGTCTCTGTTGGATGGTGAAATTGCTAGCAGATATATATATATATATATATATATATAATATATTATAAAAAGATTTTGTGAATAGTAGTCAGCTGCTAGTGAGTGTGATTAGCTGCCCCAGTTTTAACAGAACTCTTATGCAGCACTCATAGATAATTCCTCTCCAAAAACTTAGGTGGCCATTTAGTAACGGTCGGATTTCTTTTTGTTTTCTGATTTGGATTTTGTAGCACAAAAAGTCAAAGAAAATAAAGTTGTGATTTTTCCAATATTTACTATGTGATAATTCTGCTAAAAATCCAAAGCCGCTGATTTGCCAGATAAAACTTGTCAGGCATGTAGAAGTCAATGGCAGATGTCCCTTACCTGGAGAATCCTACTTTGCTTCGAAACTTTAGAGGTCTTCTGATTTTGATGGTTTTTTTTTATGCAACAGTTCAAAAAAAGTCGGTTTTATGACTTTTCTGCAACTTTTTCAGTTCAGACATTACTGTAGTTTTATTTAGATTTTAGTTTATTTAAATTTTTCAAAAGAAAAAGATTTAGAAAATTTTTAGTAAATCTGTCCCTTAGTTTTTTTATTTATTTATTACCCAGAAAAAGTGGCATCTTATCAAAGCTATTTATTTCCTTGTACTAGTGGCTGTTAGTGGCAGTCATTTTTTCAACAGTGCCTGAAACAAACGGCTCTTAGCATCCATACTTTCCAGTAGATTTTGCCAGTGGCTTAGAGAAATGCAGAGTGGCACTATATGGCTAGGTGCCTGATGTGCAAATGCAAGCAACTAACCTGCTGTGTGTTCCAATGGGCAAGGCATATCTGATCATAGATACTGTTAGCCATAAAGTTGTATGTTTAAACACATAAAGACATTGTGCACACTGCACATCTCCGCTACTGAGTATTGATTATTGATAGTCAGTCCCTTGGAAGTATCTGGATAGCTTTCTTGTTCCATAGTTGCACTCAACTAGTTGCAGTTTGTCATAGTAAAAAAAAAAAAAAATCTAAAAACTTTGTAAATATTTATATTTTGTAAATAATTATATTTTAATTTTTTGCTTTGTTCTTTCCTAGCCCATCATCCCAATGTTTACGCAAAACGTACGTGAAGGCTTTCGCTCGCTTGGAGGTTTATGTAAGATATTTTGTATATTTAAAAATCATTAAGAAAAACAACTGTAACATGGTGTTAACTTTGGTATCCTTATTGTTTTGTGAAAGGTGCATTTAATCTTTGACTACATAAGTGATTTTACAACTGGCTGTAACATTATCTATTAACTAGGGGTTATTACAGTTCATGAATGCTGTCACAGTTGTTGTTAGATAATCACTGCATCCCAACAGTATTATTAGATAACTGCATAAGACTGTGATCTGCATATAGTGTTATACTTCCTTTGCTGTGGCACTAGGGAAGTGTAAGACATTGCGTATAGTGTTACTTTTATTATTGCATTATTCATTACAGTATGAAATGAGACATTACATCATACCCCTGTCATTTTTTTTTTTTTTTTTGTACCGTTTCCATTTCCCTGCAGAGTAGAACATTTAATCCGTTTATAATTCAGTAATAAAAATGATTAGGAGACAGTAACAAGTGAGCTGCCAGTGAGTTTATATCCTTCTCAGTGACTAGAAGAAAATGAAGAGTGTCTGAAATACACAAAATTGTGTGCTGTGGACTATTCATTTTAACATTCATTCTTCTCTTTCTTTCTCTGAAGGGCTGTTCAGGTGGATTTATGAAAGATTTAAGATTCCATTAGTTCCAATATATGGAGGATTTCCAGTTAAATTTCGTACATACCTTGGGGATCCTATACAGTATGACCCAAATATAACTGCTGTTGAGTTAGCACAAAAGGTGAGATGTTGATTGAGATATATATATATATATATAATATATATATAAAAATTAATATAATGTGTGTGTTTGTGTGTATAAATATATAATTATTTAGGGGACAAAGGAACACGGGGGGGGGGGGGACAGGGACACCACAAGGAGGCAAAACACAGCAAAAAATCTTAGCCTTGGGTCCCTAGATGTAGCTGGACAAAAGGAACTTCCTTTTTATCAAGGATTGTGCAGCATTTTATTACATCCTTCCATTGAGGGCTAAGACAAACAAAGATACTTGTAGCCAGCTACTTGTCATGGCTACTAAAAGCCAGAAAATACCTTGCCATAGACAATGCTGAAAATTGTCCCTGCTAAAACACGCATAGAGACAATTAGCAGTTATTATCAGCATTGCCTATTTTGTAGCAACAAGTAGCTGGCTACTAGTAGGTCTGTGTGTCTTAGCCCTTAGGGCAAAGACACACGGGGCGATTAGTTGCCGTGACTTTTAGCTAATAGCCATAGAGGGTTATGAGTGTCTCTGCGATAATTGGTTGCGCAAAAAGTCGCGGTGACTAATCGCCCCATGTCTTCACCCTAAAAGAGCACACTATCGGGCATTCTTGTGCTTTCTTAATATAACTACATACAGTAGAACCCCTTTTTTATGTCCCCAAAAATGATATCTTCCTGGAAATAATGTTGTTTACATTAATTTGTAGTGGTCCCGTAAAAGCGAGGGTTCTACTGTATACTCTGTTTTTGCGAAATCCAGTCTGTGGAGTAGCATTTGCTTTTAGTCTTTTTCTTAAGGTATTCAGTGAAACATATTAAATTGACGGGATTCCTAACTGTATCTAATAAACTGGTCCCTCAATGCTCTTTGTTTCTACATGATCTTTGTTTTTCCTATCTTACATTGTTTGGTTTATTTTTTTACAGACTAAATGTGCAATTCATTCATTAATAGAAAAGCATCAGAAAGTTCCTGGAAACATATTTCGGGCTTTACTCGAAAGATTTGATAGACGGCAGAAAGAAGAATAAAGTGGATTTATGCCTTGATTTATATATATATTTATTGGGTCTGCTATACAGTATATTTTATCATGGGTGTTTTGTTTTTTACTGTTTAAATGGGCCTGGATGCTTTGAATCTGGCAGCCTTTTAATTGTATTTATACCTGGTAAATGAATGCAGGCTATTTTGTTTCCTTTTTACAAAATCCGGTTTCTGTATATGACTGACATTGGCTGGTATCACTGGTGGATGCCAAGTTGTTAGGAACCTCCTAGTGATTCTCGTCATTTAACACTTTTTCTAATAATGTAAAGGCCTGGGCTACTTTTCCTCTTAGCACCACACCACCATACATTTCCAATGTCCCAGCATCCTCTGTTTAGCCCTAGATCAGTCAGTAGTTGAAGTGTATTAGACATTATACATTTTACATTTGTATTGCTTGCAAATATAGGGGTGTGAGGGTATGTAGATGGAGTGTATGTGCCCTCATGGCCTCACATTTCCACATCAGTTTATCTTGCACAATTCCAAATTAAAGTCTTAAATACCTTTTTTAAGGATATAGCACAAGATGTTTTGAACATGGCAAGTAAATAGCCATGCTCAGTATACATTGGAATTGCTGAATATTGCTACTTGTCAACAGGGGAAAATACCATGATTTGTGCAGTGCATTGTTTTTTTTTTAGGTGACACTGAAAATCCAACAGCTGCAGAATCTACCTTTCTACTCCCTAATATTGTGGGTGTTTAAGCAATAAAGGCAGGAAATGGGAAAATGTGTCTTATATCTTCCATTTTCCTCAAACAGGAATGTACCACTGCAAAGCTTATTCTTTGCAAGCCTTACTCTGAGTTTCCTTGTACATTCAGCCTGATGATTAACCCTCTGCAAGGAAGGGAGATTGAGAGTGTAGGGATAAAAGACAGACAGGGGTTAACAACAGGATAGAAAGAGAAGTAAATGAAGATATGACCCTTGTTTAAAACATTCTTCAAAGTCCCTAGCCTATTCTGTTACATTGATGTCTGCACAAAAGTTTCCTTCTCCTCCTAACTGCATTTTTTCATGAGCAAAGGGTGCTTTACTGATTGCCTTTTATTGCAACATTCTGAATAGATATCTGTATCCACCTTTTATCTGCTGAGTCACATAATATGAATTCTTCCCACATTTTACAAAAATGAATGAATGAATAAATGAAGTATGGAGGATTATACATAGGGTAGAGGATATTCCCCAGTTAGAGGAACTATGTAGCTGTACATAGGATTCATGAAGCTAATGATTTCTTCTACGGCCAGTCTTAAATCCAAAATATTGTGCAGTAAATGTGATTTTTGTTCTTTATATGAAATTTTATATCCTCATTCCAGGCCATTAAAAATCTATATTTCCACTCTTGCTGTCTTATTGGTATAAGTAGCGTAACATGCTTACTAAATAGGAAAAGTAATATTCTTTGGTGCTCAGATACTGTTTTTTTTTTTTTTTTAAAAGAACTGTAAGAATCTTGTGCTACATGGTACACTACACTGTAGTTAACACCAAAGCTATGGGCCAAACAAAGTCATCTGACTAGCATTATAACCTGTTCTAGAACACCAAAGCCCCCTAACAGCCATTACCTTTTCAGGTACTGAATATAGAACAGTTTATTTTTATTTATGAAACTTATTAACAAAGGCTGTGGCATAATAAAAATATCATATAATATGATGTTTGAATTTGATCAGCCAGTGCATAGAAGCCAGACAATTTCCTTCCTGATCAATAATTAATTTAGCTTGTTCATAAATTGATTGGACCTGGCAGAAAATATGGGCAATGGTAAGTGATCCATAACTGAACTATTGCGACAGTTGGATGGCCAAAATAAGGCACATCTTACGCCCTGGCCAAAGTTTTAGCATTGAAGTGTCCTTATGTTATTAAAGGAACAGTAACACCAAAAAATTCAAGTGTATAAAAGAAATTCCAATATAATGTACTGCTGCCCTGCACTGGTACAACTGGTGTGTTTGCCTCAGAAACACTACTATGGTTTATATAAAGAATGCAGCTGTGTAGCCATGGGGGCAGCCATTCAAAGGAGAAAAGGCACAGGCACTTAGCAGATAACAGATAAAACACTATTGTGTTCTACAGAACTTATCCGTTATCTGCTATGTAACCTGTGCCTTTTTTCCAGCTTGATTGGCTGCCCCCAGGGCTACACAGCAGCTTATTTATATAAACTATTGTAGAGTTACTGTAGCAAACACACAACTTTTACCAGTGCAGGGCAACAGTACATTATATTTCTTGTACTTTAAAACTCTTTAATTTTTTGACGTTACTGTTCCTTTAAGACTCAATCTGCTTAGTCTATGCACAGGTATATATGGAGAAAAGAAGTGGATTTAATAAATGTAACGATATATTTTAACTTGCAATCACAGATACAACTGTAGATTAATATCAAATTTATCATAGATATCATTGGTAAAAGGTACAATTCTACTCAAAATTATCTGTACAATATACTGCTGTTTCACGCAAATAAGCATCTGGAGATATTTATTATACAATTGTAATTTAAACCAGCTTCCTTGTAGGGTTAGTCCACATTTAAATTAACTTTTACTGTGATGTAGACCATGATATCCTGAGATAATTTGAATTGGTTAATTTTTTAAAAATTGTTTAGCTTTTTTTTTTTTCTTCAGCAGGTCTCTGGTTTCTAGGGTCCACTTGACCATAGCAACCAGGTAGTGGTTTGAATGAGAGACTGGAAAATAATTATGAGGGCCTAAACATAACTAATAACAACAACAAATTATTTATAATCTTAAAGAACAACAGGTATGAGGCTGCTGGGGTCAGTAAAAATGTAAAAAAAGCAGATGAAAAAGGCAAAAAAAAACCCTGAATAATAAATACTGATGTATAATGGCCAACTACCCATTTGAACTAAAGAAGATTGTGTTTGTAACTATGATTATAGCCACTTTGGAGCTGCAATTAATTTAACATGGAAATGTTAGAAGGGCAATTCAAAAATAACTCCCTGGTTTGGGGGGGACGAAGAGCAACATCCAATGGGTTGGGGAGCAACATGTTACCCCCGAGCCACAGGTTGGGGATCGCTGCTGTAGAGTAAGCCTTGGCAGCAGTCGTATACATTTGCTCTCACTCAGACTGGACTGTAGTTATATCATTCTGTGCTTAGTATTGCTGCTTTAGTCAAAAAGAAAAGATTGGGTCACATTTCCTCAGTTTTAAGGAAAAAAAAAAACTACATTTTTTTTATATTGTAAGACCTGATGGGTTAAATGGCTTGTCTCTGAGAGGTTGTGTCAATCTGAGGACAAAGCAAGGATTTTCCAGACCTGAGCACTCTCGGAGAAGCAGCCAGATTATAGGAATTACATCAGGCTAACGGTAATCCTCTCGGCCACGGCTATTTTTTTGTTTGCTAATAGGATCCTAGAGCAATATCAGTGCATTAAAGTTATAATAACTAGTGCAAACTGCAATGATTACATGTAGAAGTGTGAAGATGCCATAGGTGCTTACTATTAAATAACAGTAAATGCGTGAAAAGTTGTTAGAAATATGGTACAGGTAGGGGATTTATTATCCAGAATGCTCTGAACCTGGGGTTTTCCAAGTTCGAGATCTTTCCATAATTTGGATCTCCATATTTTAAGTCTACTTAACTATAATTCAAACATTAAATAAACCTCAATCCTCAATAGGATTTCTTTTCCACCAAGGATGAACTATATCTTAGTTGGGATCAAGTACAGGTATCGGACCCCTTATCCGGAAACCCGTTATCCAGAAAGCTCCGAATTACGGAATGCCCATCTCCCATAGACTCCATTTTAATCAAATAATTCAGAATTTTAAAACTGATTTCCTTTTTCTATGTAGAAATAAAACAAAATCTTGTAATTGATTCCAACTAAGATATAATTAATCCTTATTGGATGCAAAACAATCCTATTGGGTTTAATTAATGTTTTATTGATTTTTTAGTAGACTTAAGGTATTGAGATCCAAATTACGGAAAGACCCCTTATCCGGAATACCCTTGGTCCCGAGCATTCTGAATAATGGGTCCTATACCTATACAAGGTACTGTTTTATTATTACAGAGAAAAAGGAAATATGTTTTAAAATTGAATTACTTGATAAACTTTCTGGATAACGGGTTTCTGGATAACTGATCCCATACCTGTAGATTCAACTTAGATGCATTATGTATATATAGGAATTGCTGTGTGACTAAACAGCTCATTTTAAGGCATTGAGATCTGATCATTTTATGTCCTGAAATTTTTTTTGGATTTTTTGTTTATGGATACATTTAATCCTTTGTGTTACACCAGCTGTAGAATCTATGACTCGAAACTACCCTTGTGCCAACAACACAGAATCCACATTTCTATTCAATAATGGTACCAACACACAGAATTGATGCAAAACCTAGACAAGCACCTGACAAAGCAATACAAAGACTATAGGGTCATTTATTTAACCTAAGGCTGTGAGCAAAGTGCAAAAACCAGTCACAATCACACTGTGCACATTGCCTTCTAGTGCTGCCAAACTGTCGCGGGTCTCTTTTCCTTTGTTCTGCTGCTCCTGCTGCTCCCCCCCCCCCCCAAATATAACTGCCTGCATTTGGCAGCAATGTATTCCTCACAGTGGGAGGGAGGAAGAACGTAGCTTTTGCACTCATTAGTGCCCTGTACTTCTTCCCCTGATCTGTAGTAAATGACCCCTTATATGTCTGATATTACACAAGCTAGGTTCATGTATTATATTACATAATATATATCTTTTATGAATTGTATTTCATATAATACATATTACATACATTCAATGTTATATTTATTACATATATATTATATATATTTATATATATTATGTATATATATTATATATATATTTATCACATGAAAGATACCGCACTCACAGGTCTTAGAGGAAAACGATGATTTATTTTCACAGCATACAACTGACGTTTCGGCTGCTTCCACAGCCTTTCTCAAAGTGAGAATATACATTTGAGAATATATTTGTAAATATAATTTACAAATTATGGAAAACCAAAAGTCTTGAGCATTTTGGATAACGTGTCCGATACCTGTAGCAACCACAGAACTGACTATTCACAAACTGCTCAGATGTTCAAAACTATTAAATTTAATTTCACAATCTCATTCGCTCCTTGACCTGTACACTCGGAATAGAAATCTCTTGATTTTCAAGCTTTTTTAAAGCTTTTTTTTTAGGATATCAGTTTGGGGTTATTCTGTGGTTAATAGACAGCCAACACGGTCAAATTTTCATCTCATCTACATTCATCTATTTAAATAATCGTTTGTGCCATTTCCACAAAACTTGTACAGTTCAATGCCAGTTTTTCAGTCTCCAGTGAAGCACTTATCGTCCTATTGGTTTGTTACCCACCCAATTAGATTGTAAGCAGGACCAGCCTTAGGCCAGTTGGACCTATTGGACTCAATAGAGCTCGGCACCCATGGGGGCCCCACACCAGTGGGAATAAGCACATGTCCAGCCCACTCCCAACAATTACCTTATAATGCAGCAACAGAATGTGTTCTGGGACATTAAACACAAAGTGGGCCCTGCATTAATACTGCTATCCCAGAGTGCCCACTGTCTTTCACTGTGTAGATGCTTGAGGGGCCAATAATCACTGTCTCACACTGTATATAGTATGCTTGCTGTGTCAGGGCCCGGTGCTTGGGGGCCACATTGTGCCATGAAATGTTGGGTGTCAATTGAACTAGAGAAAGAGGCTCCCTCACTCCCCCAGCTCTGCCACTGGATTTGCATAAATATCATCTGGTGATGGCTCGGGAGGCTTTTTTGTTTAAAAATGTTTTTTTTTTTATTATATAGGCACCCAAGGGCCACCCCCCTAAAGCTGCCCCGCCACGCACAGGCGCTCAGGTGCTTATATTTAAATATAACCCTGTTTATATAAGCATTGTCCAGTCTCCTAATTTCTCATATAATAATGGGCTGCCAACATATACATTTGTCCTTTGTTTCCCAGAGAAAGAATATTTTCACAAAACCACCACAGAAAAAATATAGCGATTAAACATTCATAGACCACAATGTATTTTGAGTGAAAGAAAGCTGCTGCAAAACAAACCTTCTGTAAACTCCAATTTAGTCTAAGCAGAATAATTTGATGAAAACAAAGTTGCCAAAAAAATGCCCATAGAATCCAGTGTACTTTGCTCTGAAGAAGTTACTGCAACAAAAGTTGCCTAACTGCTTAAATTTGCTATCCAGTATTTATTCCTCATTCATCAGGACCCTGTTACCTGACTTCAGGGCTTAACTTCCTTAAAGGACAATGAAAGGTTAATATAAATTAAAAGTAAGTCTAAAGGCATTCTTTTTAAGTACTTACTGCATATCTAAATTCCCAGATCCCTGCTTGCTTCTCTGAGATATGGTGCTGGCAGCCTACAGCAGTGTGAAGGCTACAGTGACATCACTGAAATCTCTCTCCCCTTCCTGTAGGTGCCAGCGGCAGCCTTCCTATTCTCTGAGCATGTGTGTAACTTGATCCTGTCTCCTGTTCTGAGCTACACATGCCCACCAGCCAATCAGAAGCATATCTGGCAGAGGGGAGGGAATGAAACACATGTGCAGTATGAAGCAAGGAGGGAAAGGAAGGGAGAATACCTTTTTAGAGATGGCTTCCTGTTCTAGAAAATGTGAAGTAAGTGTGACTGAGTAAATATTTGATTAGGTGAGCCAAAAGTGTAGTGTTTTTACTAAACAATAGGAGGACTATTGGGCAGTATGCTTTTTAAATTTTGACTTGCATTCTCCTTTAAGGGCAAAAGTCTTCTTACAGGCTCCTTATGCTCCAGGCTCCCCAGCACATGCACCCCTGGCACCATATGGAGCCCAAATAGTAAGAGCCCTGAGCCCTCCCCTTATATATTCCCTGTGCCCCTCCCCTTATATATTCCCTGTGCCCCTCCCCTTATATATTCCCTGTACCCTCCCCTTATATATTCCCTGTGCCCCTCCCCTTATATATTCCCTGTGCCCCTCCCCTTATATATTCCCTGTGCCCTCCCCTTATATATTCCCTGTGCCCCTCCCCTTATATATTCCCTGTGCCCTCCCCTTATATATTCCCTGTGCCCTCCCCTTATATATTCCCTGTGCCCCTCCCCTTATATATTCCCTGTGCCCTCCCCTTATATATTCCCTGTGCCCTCCCCTTATATATTCCCTGTGCCCCCCGCTTATATATTCCCTGTGCCCTCCCCTTATATATTCCCTGTGCCCCTCCCCTTATATATTCCCTGTGCCCTCCCCTTATATATTCCCTGAGCCCTCCCCTTATATATTCCCTGTGCCCTCCCCTTATATATTCCCTGTGCCCTCCCCTTATATATTCCCTGAGCCCTCCCCTTATATATTCCCTCCCCTTATATTCCCTGTGCCCTCCCCTTATATATCCTGCCCCCCTTATTCCCTGTGCCCCCCTTATATATTCCCTGTGCCCCCCCTTATATATTCCCTGTGCCCCCCTTATATATTCCCTGTGCCCTCCCCTTATATATTCCCTGTGCCCTCCCCTTATATATTCCCTGTGCCCCCCTTATATATTCCCTGTGCCCTCCCCTTATATATTCACTGTGCCCCCCCCCTTATATATTCCCTGTGCCCTCCCCTTATATATTCCCTGTGCCCTCCCCTTATATATTCCCTGTGCCCTCCCCTTATATATTCCCTGTGCCCCCCTTATATATTCCCTGTGCCCTCCCCTTATATATTCCCTGTGCCCTCCCCTTATATATTCCCTGTGCCCCCCTTATATATTCCCTGTGCCCTCCCCTTATATATTCACTGTGCCCCCCCCCTTATATATTCCCTGTGCCCTCCCCTTATATATTCCCTGTGCCTCCCCTTATATATTCACTGTGCCCCCCCCCTTATATATTCCCTGTGCCCTCCCCTTATATATTCCCTGTGCCTCCCCTTATATATTCCCTGTGCCCCCCTTATATATTCCCTGTGCCCTCCCCTTATATATTCCCTGTGCCCCCCTTATATATTCCCTGTGCCCCCCCTTATATATTCCCTGTGCCCTCCCCTTATATATTCCCTGTGCCCTCCCCTTATATATTCCCTGTGCCCTCCCCTTATATATTCCCTGTGCCCTCCCCTTATATATTCCCTGAGCCCTCCCCTTATATATTCCCTGAGCCCTCCCCTTATATATTCTAATAGGAACAACTTACACTACCCCAGGCCTATGGGAACACATCTCTTCCCAAGGGCATAAGTTACAGCTACCAAGACTTCCTGAGCTAAAAGAGAAAATAATAGCAGTTGAAAATTACAAAAGATATATCAAGTATTTAAAACAATAGAGAATAGCATAAATCAAATAATTTATATATTTCTGCTACATACGTTGCTAAAATGTATGAAGCTCATAGCACTGAGGCTCTTGCTGATTTACTGTTAAAATGTACCATGGCATAAATATCAGCTTATTCTAAGACTGTATTCATTAGCTACATTTTTTTTCTCTTTCACAAATGAAATCATTTGAAAGGACACACAGTACGGGGAAATATTATTCTGTGATATTTTTGTTTGAAAGATGAGTTCCAATAGGCAGAGACTGGGAGCCGGTTAGCTTTAAAGGAGTAGAAAATGGCCTGGCAGGGAGCTGGAAAGTGCATTTGTGGCACAGTGTGATATTTCAATACCTCTATTTGTTTTGGCTTATGAGTTAAAGGAAAGTAAAAGAGAATGTTAAATCTTATTTAAACGCGCAGTCAGAGGGGTCCTATACATTTTATACCATCTTACAGCGTTTACAATAAGGTTCCAGACACTGACATAATAAAGGAATGTGTGTTCCTTTGTGTCAGTATCTCAGCATTCCCCTGCTGTCAGAAGCTGGCATATTCAGAGCTTTGTGCACCTGGTCCTGTTTCTTTTATTTCATGACTTCTTAACAAAACCATTATTTCCTAGTTCTCTTTAGTTGTAGTGAGAGGGGCATTTGTTCATGGAATCCAGTAATGCCACATGTTTGGTAAATGTCCTTAAAAATAGATGATAGATAGATAGATGATAAATAGATAGATAGATAGATAGATGACAGATAGATGATAGATAGATAGATAGATGATAAATAGATAGATAGATAGATGATAGATAGATAGAAATCCAGCCGCCAACGCCAATGGGGCAGGCAGCGGGTGGACCTGGTAGGGATCGCTGTGCACTGGGCCCCTCTAAAAAATTTTTTGCAGCGGGGGGCTGCTGCACACTAGTTTTGCCACTGGGTATAACCGGGTTTGTAAGAGTGTGTAGGGGGTGAGTAATTCTCTTTTTTGACTATACAAGGCCTTCTCTTTTATCACTTCAGCCCTGAGTGGGGGTAAGGTTATGTGCTGAAACATCTGATCCAGCTTTAGTTGTCTCAGTAGTGATGAGCAAAATTTTTTGGCAGTCCAAGATTAGCACCTAAAGTCCTCATATTACAATTAGCGTGTTTTCATGGGAGAATTGAACTGTGGGGAAAAATTCAGCAAAAAAACAGATTTTTTGCTGTTTTCTACAAGTTTCAGCAGAAATAAACTGTGTGAAAAAACACCCATTAACTTCAATGCATTTTGTACAAAAGAAAAATGCCCATGGATTTCGATGTGTTTTGTGCATTTTTTTGCAGCTTTGTGAATTTTCTGGAATAATTCACTTGGGAAGTACAATAATAAAAAGTGAATAATTTGCCTCAGGTCTAGTAACCCCTAGCAGCCAGTGTTTGTTTTCAAACAGGTGTCTTCTAAATGCTACCTGCCAGATTTTTAAAATATTTATTAAATTAATAATATTAATAACAAGATCAACAGGTCTCTGGGTGTTTGACAGTGTGGTGCTGCCCTCACATGGTGACAAATAAAGTGCTGGTCATTTATGATAGCCTAGGGCAGTGATCCCCAACCAGTGGCTCAGGGGCAACATGTTGCTCACCAACCCCTTGGATGTTGCTCTCAGTGCCCCCAAACCAGGGAGTTATTTTTGAATTCCTGACTTGGGGGCAAGTTTTGGTTGAAACAAAGATTTACTACCAAATAAAGCCCCCTGTAAGCTGATAGTGTGCATAGAGGCTCCCTAATAGCCAATCTTAGCCCATATTGGGCTCCTCCATGAACTTTTATGGTGCTTGTGTTGCTCTCCAAGTCTTTTTACATTTGACTATGACTCACGAGTAAGAAAGGTTGGGGACCCCAGGCCTAGGGAATAGAACATATATCTCATCCTGGAGGAACATTTCTCTCTGCCGACCAAAAGGAAGGAATAAGGTGCCATGTGTCAATCAGTGTACCATATTGGTACTATTGGTACTATATTCATGTGGTTCTTTGTATTCTTTGTGATAAGACTTTATTTTAGACAGTGTGTAAATGTAATAGTAGGTAATTGATCCAGTTAATGCAAACCATTATATACTAAACATCAGTGGCTAAATTGAAGGCCCTGGTAAGTGGGAATTCATGTCTGTCCTTAGTTTTGTGTTATATAGTGAATGCAGTAATGCTACTCAACATCCAGAAATACAGTCTGTAGGATATGTTGTTCTATTTCTCTCCATGCAAAGCAACACATTAGTGCATTCTCACTCAGTTCCCCTCCTATCTCATATAGACTTGGCCCCATACCCACATGGAAAGGAATATACATAATGGTGTGCGGAAAAATGACACTGAAATACCCCACACATAGTCACTTTAATGCCATGGTAAAATTGTCAATCATTATAAGCTTTGGAACGAATTTTAATCGCACATTGGGAACTTTTAAGGCATGCTTGAAGGTGGTGTGATCTTTTTAGCAAACAACTTTTTCATTAAGATGTTATATATTTCTATATTTATACACTGCGCACTGTCACAATCAATAACATTTGCAAACTTTTCTTCCAAGTGGTCGCTAAACAGTTTCCATGTTTGCAAAGCGCATATTAAATTCAAGGCAAATTTATTCACACAGAGGCATACATTTTTGCAAATATTTTTTTCTGTTACTGACATTTATTACATTCCCCCCAAAATATATGTCAGTTTTATATTAATGTATATACTGTGTATAAATGTCAGTTTTCTCTGGCTGGTAAATGCCATTAATGCCACAAGATGGAGCCAGAGCTCTTACTGATCTGCATATTCATAGCAGTGACATATAATAGGCTGGTGTGTGTGCCTATACATAATACATGTACATACGGTGTTTTCTCTATTTATGCACTCTACACAGCCGAGCCAGGCCACAGTGCAAGGATCCTATCACTAGGGGTACAGTGGTGGAATAAATAGGTTTGCCACCTTTTTCTGTGTTTTTTCTCCCTATAAATAACAGGTACAGGTATGGGATCCCTTATCTGGAAACCCGTTATCCAGAAATTTCCAAAATACAGAAAGGCCATCTTCCATAGACTACATTATAAGCAAATAATTCTGATTTTTAAAAATGATTTCCTTTTTCTCTGTAATAATAAAACAGTACCTTGTACTTGATCCCAACTAAGATATAATTAATCCTTATTGGAGGCCATACAAGCCTATTGGGTTTATTCAATATTTAAGTGATTTTTTGCAGATTTAAGTTATGGAGATTCGAATTACAGAAAGATCCCTTATCCGGAAAACCACAGGTCCCGAGCATTCTGGATAACAGGTCCCATACCTGTACCAACTTTACCAGCTGTTTGGTACAGTAATTTACTGGGCATCTGGCAAATAAAAAGGCAAATTTATTGTTTCATTCAGAATGGGTTCTTTCTATTACTGCAAGAAAAATCATGTATGGGGAAAATATTACCATATAAATACCTCAAAGCGCTTGCACCAAAGTGACCTTAAGACTCATGGGATATGTTTTCTCTGCGGAAAAATGCCTTAAACTGGTCAGCTGTGCCAGCAGTCATTGGCTATAGTACAGATGGACTTTGTCCCAAAAATGAGTGTGTCATACCTCCCAACATTTTAAAAATGGAAAGAGGGACAAAAATAAATACCGCGTGCAGTGCAGCGATTTTGGCCATGCCCATTTTATGACCACACCCCCTAAATGCCACTCCCTTTTGACTAAATTTGCAAGTTTAAAAATGTAAAGTTTGAACACATTTCTGGGGGTTTTGGGGTCCTGTTTTATATGTTATTACAGTTTTGCTGAAAAAGGTGAAATTGCCCTTTAAGCTGCAAGTCTCAGTTACTGTAAGAGGCCTGTTTAGCTTATTAGTTACAACTGTATCTCAATGCAGGGGGGGATTTTTACCTTTCTGCACTCTCTGCCAAAAGCCCACTTATTTAATTAAAAGTGAGAAACAATGTATCTAAGTGCTGGTGGGTTTGTTAAGATTTCTGGGCTCTCTGCCAAAAGCTACTTTTAATTAAATTTGTATCTTTTTTAGCTTCAGTGCAGGAGATTAAAGGGGAATGAGGGATCTTTTCAGTAAGAATCTGGGACTGCGGGTTGAGTTGTCAAAAGAGGGACTGTCCCACGAAAATCGGGACAGTTGGGAGGTATGGTGTGTGACCATTTGTGGGGCTGAACCAGTGGTGTCAGGTTATGAGTGCAATTCCAGTGCATTAAGGACAGTAGGCTTTATTAGCACTTATGAAAGCAATAGGTTCTCAGGCATTTTTAAGTGCTAAGAAAGTTATGACTTAGCTTTGGAGACAACTTGTGGCAAAGCAAGTGGACATATATAGTGCAGAGTTAGTCTGGAAAGGCCTAATCCTCTCTCTCTATATTTCTATATAGGGGAAAGTTGATCGCAAGCAGCGTGGAGCTTTTCCACTCGAGCAGCTCCATTTTTCTGTAGAAGAAGGAGCCAATGGAGCAGTATGCCACCCCAAAAATGTTGCTACTCTAGGCCCAGGCCTTTGTAGCCTTCTTGCAAATCCAGTCCTCTGTGTGATTTTTAGGGTCAGTGTTGTAAAGGACTGCAAAGTGCACAGAATGCTGAGTTCATATCTCAATACTTTCCATTATCTCTGTTCCAACCCTCACTTTGTCACTGTTTTCTCCTACACCTTGAATTCATCTGGCCTAAAGGGGGGCAAAAAAACTATAGGAACATGTGGCTACATGTAGGAGAATGGTGTGGTGCAAGGCCTATAGCCACAAAAAGAAAGTGCACCCTCATGGCAGCAACTAATGGGTTAATCTCCTTATCATAAAGCTGGACAGGCTTAACAGGTGACCAATTACAGAACACATAACAACTCCCCCAGCCCCCCTTACTTTGTCTTTTTTTCCTGTTTTTTATGTTCTCACCTGGGTCATTGTTGGCTCTTCCACTTCCATGAATCCTCTGCAGATGTGCAGATGTGCAGATGCAGAGCATGCCCTAATAGGACTTTAACTGGAAAGTACTTATTCTGGGATTGCCCCACAGAGGTGGCTGGAGAAAGCTCTAAGAAATCACCAAATGTGCTGGATATGATTAAAAAGCCTGTTACAGAGGGTACGATTCAGTTAGCAGTTTTAGCACTGTTTGTCAGCAATGCAGTGGTTTTGCCTGTTAGACCTTCTCACACTGACTATTAGTTGGTGAAATGGAGTCATTGGCATACGAGGGTAATTCAGTTTCACTTTTTTCAGAAATGGGATCGCTATTTCATGAACCAGAAGATCACAATTCCTGGGATAGTGAAGGAGCACTTGCAGTGGTGACTGAAGACAGAGAATTCCCTAAGCTCCTGAGCGCATTATCAGAGCACATTATCAGCAATTCAGTGTGCAGGGGAGATGGAACTACTCCATGATGGGATGCTATTTCAAGGCTATGGAGTTTCCTGCTCGATTATGTCTTTCCACCAATCTCATTGATCCATGCAGTTCTACAGAAGATTTTTCTGGAAACGAGTTGAAGTGTTTGTGATCATTCTGTATTGGCCATGGTTTCCCCTCCTTATGAGTCCAGCTGTACCTCCCCTAAGACTTCCATGTAAGATAGGTCTCTTGAGGCAAAGCTCCAATCTTCATTTTGATCCTCAAAGCCTAAATGTAATGGCTGTGAAGTTAAGTGTTATAAACTTTTAAAGGGGGGAATTTTTCAGCCTATTGTTTCCATAAAGAGATTTATGCAGGTCTCTATGGAAGAATCTATTAATCTGTTTTCTCTTCTAGTCAACAGTGTCCTATCCTTTCTTCAAGCTGGATCTGATAAAGGTTAGTGCATGAAAGATGGAGATATCTGCTCTTTCAGCCCTTACAGACATTCACTGGGTGAGCCATGAATTAATAATTCAGTTATCTAAAGTAGCCCTGAAGCTGAAGGTGGCCATACTGGGACAGATTTCAGCTGCAGATTCAGGTCCTTCAGACTGATTCGGCAGCTTAATAAGTAGAGCAGAAGATGGAGGGATCACAGCGCTGTTAGGGCAGTGGCAATATCCTGGGCAGCAGAGTGAAAGGTTCCTACTGATATCATTTGCCGGACAGCTAGCGGGTAGTCAACCACTGTCGAATTGTTTTCCCTATTTCTAACTGCTTCAGCCAAATTTTGTGCATTGTAAAGTTTAAACTGCAATGAGTCTAAAATATGTTGCATGTATTTGCCAATAAAAATAATAGTCAATTTTGAAATAAAATTTTGAGCATGCTTCATAGATTTTAATTGGAGCAGAGGCATTGAGCATGCCCAATAGACCCCTGTAAGTAGCACTTACTCAAGGCAAGTTTTAATTCCAGTTTTCCCTTGCCCTGTTCTTTGCATCTTGTGTGTAAGTGCCCTCAATTGATCAAATCTGCTGGACTGCGATTAAGTATGTGTAAAACTCACACGATTTTGCACTTTGCTTATTTTTTGCTAAGTTGTTTCAAAACCTTGTTCTTGTTGCCTGACTTCTGAATCATTAAGCAATATTGTAAGTCCTCAGCTAACCCCCGATTTCAATTCACTGGCACACGCTTGCTGCCGAGTACTAAATGAGCGGAAGCTATGACTTTCTGCTGCTCAGACTGAACAATACACCTGTTAACTTGTAGGAGAAAAGCTTCACTAACGCTCAAAGTACAAAGAACATTCCAAAAGGGAAACATAGTTGTGATAATTCAATGGAAAATGTTCATTATGTTCCACCGCAGACAAAAAAAGAAGTTACATATTTGCTTTCTGTAGTTCGCTATTGTTATTTTTCAGAAATGATTCTTTCTGTGGGTTACTGGGCTGAAAAGGTGAGTGCAGTTCTCATAGTACTGACACTGAGTCTAGCAGCTGCCCAGCTCATACACCTCATGTGCCAATCTTCCCGTGCCATGCCGCTCTGCCAATCCCTGGACTGGCTTCTGCTCTCAATCAAATTCAACAACTGACCCTGAAGTTTACAACTCTGACCCACCCTTTGTCACCGAACTTATATTCAAATACTCACCACAAAGCTCATTATCTTCCTCTAGTTATCTAATTTTCAGCAACTCACTCCTTCATTTTAGTAGCTTTTAAGTTATGTTTCTCATTTTCTGGTATAGAACCTTGTCTGTCATTTGACTTTAAAGGAGAAGGAAAGTCATTTTGGCATTTTACTGCCAATAGATTTGCCACATTAGTGCCACCTAGAACAATATATTTATTCTGCAGAAAGCATCACCATACCTGAGTTATGAGCCCTAGAAGCTCCCTCCATTTGTTTAAGATATCACCTGCCATTTTAGCTTTGTGTTTATAGCTTCCTGCTTGCAGTCTAGCCGTTACAGCTCAGATCACACATTGCTAAGGGTGGGGGAGTGAGTTTTATGAATTTTTATGGGAGAGGGGAGCAGGAGAAGGGAGAGAGGAGAGAGATGTGCAGACCCTGGCCCTGGGAATGAAGGATTTTTCTGAGAGAGAAAATCATATACCCTAAGAACATGTTTACAAAAAAGGAGACAAGAAATCATCTTGATTCTTTTCTCTAAGGACTCAGTGTTGCAGTGGTGCAGTGTTTCTGTGAGTGCTTATGGCTGTATTTGCAAATACCTTTCTGATAAAGCTTACTTAGTTTTTAACTTTCCTTCTCCTTTAACTGATTGCTGTCTGACTACACATCATGCCTGACCTCAACTCTAATTTTGCCTTACCCTTGTCTACCTAATGCTATTAAGCCTGTCTGTTCTCCAAAGTGGAGTTGGTTCCTTAAAGATACCACAGATGCCACAGAAAGTTCTGGGGCCCCAAAAGAAGGTTGGAGAAGACTGGTGCTAGCAGGGGTTACAGACTACATCTAATTGTCTCCTGCTGGGTTCATTCTCAATTAGAATTGCTACAGTGGTTTTGCTATAATTCACACATAAGAAAGTAGCAGGTAACACTGCTTCTTATTTTACAACTTATTAGTAAGTGTGGAATGTACAAAAAAGTCATCAGTAAGATTTTATACTGCTCAAGTTGTCTGTACATCATCAAGGCAACCAATGGAGGGTGCAGGGTTGCAGTGCAAAAAATAGACAGAGGCACAGAATCTTCAAGGTTGGCCAAAGAGCGCCCTTCACACTTAAATAGCTGTGTACAAGGTTTGTCCCACCAAGGGTGTGTGTTGTTATCTCTTTTGTGCTGTAGTGGACATAGGTTAAAGAGGCTTTTGAACATGGTGATTTATGGTGGGAAGGTCATTTAGTAACACTGGTCAAATTTGCCCATGGGCAGTAACCCATGGAAACCAATAAAACTGTTGCATTCATAGTTCTGCATGCAAGGGGATTAAAAAAGCCAATCACTGTTTGTTTGCTGTGGACAACTGCCCATGAGCAAATTTGCCCAGTGTTGATAAATGAACCCTGGTGATTCATTTTTTTCAGATAAATCATTTTAGGTTCTAGAACATAGCAGATTAAGCTTATGTTAGACATTCCTAGTCTAGAACAGAGCTACTGTACACGGGCCCTGTACACGGGGCCCATTTACTAACATTTCTATTTTTTTCCAATATTTGTGTTTTCTTGCCCTAAAACACAATTTTTGCGTGTAAAAATATTTTTTTTGCCACTTATTAAAGGAACAGTAACACCAAAAAATGAAAGTGTATAAAAGTAACTAAAATATAATGTGCTGCTGCCCTGCACTGGTAAAAGTTGTGTGTTTACTTCAGAAAGTCTACTATAATTTATATAAATAAGCTGCTATGTAGCCATGGAGGCAGCCATTCAAAGGAGAAAAGACACAGGCACATAGCACATAACAGATAAAACACTATTGTATTCTACACAACTTATCTGTTATCTGCTATGTAACCTGTGCCTTTTCTACTTTTTTCCAGCTTGAATGGCTGCCCCCATGGCTACACAGCAGCTTATTATATAAATTATAGTAGTGTTACTGTAGCAAACACACCAGTTTTACCAGTGCAGGGCAACAGTACATTATATTTTTATTACTTTAAAGCTCTTTCATTTTTTGGTGTTACTGTTCCTTTAAGTGTCAAAGCCACAAAAAACACAAATGTAAAAATACACCATCTAAAAGCTGCCAAGGTCATGTAGAAGTCAATGGGAGTTGTCTCAAGAAAATGGTAAATCTTTATTTTGTGGGACAAGAATTCTTACAGAAACAAAACATTTAAGGTTTTCATGTTCTTTTTGCTTTCGTTCTGCATTTTAATTCATTCTTTTTATATTCGGATCTTTTATACACAACTAGACATTTGTGGTTTCAGTGGAAATTAGTTTATTTGTGGTTTCCAAAACCTTTAGACCATTACAATTAGGATGTTGATAAATGCTCCTCTAGGTTTCCAGCACTGGAAAGCTGTCACATTATACTGTGCATTTCAATTGGCCATGGATTCCACAGGATATTTAGCAAAGTGTGTGAAAGTAAGTTAGTGTGAAACTAAAAAAACCCAAAAAGTAACCATAATGAAAAGTAAACCACCTGCTTGCATTCTGTAGCCTTTAAAGTGATACTGACACTAAAAATCGACTCCTCAAAATATGAATGTACATAAAAAGTTGCCTATAGGTCATGTTGATTGATTTTCTCTGAGAGATTTGCTTTTGTAAATAATTGTCACTTGAAGTTCCTAAACCTGACTGTTTTGCCAACCTGACTGTCCCTTCTCAGCCTGTCAGTTATAACTTCTAATGCTAACGGCCTCCTGCTGGACAAATATGGCCGCCCCCTTATAGGGGAACATAGGGGATCAGACAGGTAATATAAAAGCATCGGGCAAATACTTTTATGGCAAAAATGAAGACAATGTTATGATAGATGTAAAAAAAGGTTTAATTTCTGGTGTCAGTATCTCTTTAACAAAGCAGGAGTTTATTAGTGGCAAACTGCTTTTATTTAATTGGCGCAACATAAATTTGTGGCCCTTAGAGTTTTAATTTTAGTGCCTGTAGCATAATGTGACTCTGTAAGGTCGCAAAGCATTGACACAGGAATAGAATAAGGCTTTTTGGCTTCAGGCTCAGCTTCGGAACAAGGGTCTTAATTAGGTGTGCCTGCAGCAGCACAGCGTATAGATTATAAATAATGTATTTCATGGCATGCTGCAACAAAGCAACAAACCTGCAAGGTCTTATCACAAAATTCTGCATAAAAATAACATTAATGATAATATATATTAAGGCAAGCAATACTAACACTTTCCTTTGAAAATCCACTCAGTACAGATACAAGACCTATTTTCCAGAATGCTTGGAGTCTGGTGTTTGCTGGATAAGGGATCTTTCTGTAATTTGAATCACCATACTTTAAATCTACAAAAAAAACATTTAAACTTTAAATAAACCCAAAAGGATTTTTTTTGCCCCCATCAGGGATTAATTCTATCATAGTCAGGATCAAGTGCAAGGTCATTTTTAAAGAAATGTGAATTATTTAATTAAAATAGAGCCTTCCTGTAAATTTGACCTTTCTGAATAACAGGATTTTGGATAAAAGATCCCATACCTGTATTATTAAATAAGTTCAAACAGCAACATCTTTCTGTCCAAAGGTTCCCCCAAGCACTTCACGAAGGGGACCGAATGATGAAGAAGTGGTTCTGTTTTTTTCTATCACATTGGACTGGAAGCGGTGCCATCCTTTCCCCAGACAAATACCAATTCCTACTGAAAGACCGTGCCACCTTCAGCCCAGTGCGACTGACACAACAGCTTCATGTCTGAGTGTTGGCTGAAGTAACATTGGGCTTTGGGGGCTTGAAAGGACTTTTGGGCAGAAAGAGGGTGGTACCTCAAGTCTTTTAGTAATATTCACTTGCTGCTTATTGTTCAACATGGACCCAATCATTTTTTTTATATTGGAACATTATTTTTTATAGTTGATTTAAGTAAAGAGTGGCTCTTTTTCTCTGTCGCAGTGATTAAATGTTTTCTACGGACTTGGCTCAGGATAATACTATTATCCCTTTTGCAGGAGGCCTTACCACTTACAATGAAAACAATGCCCCCAGGCTTGTTGGCAACATTCTCTTTTACCAATGAGCAGTGGATACTGTAAGTAAGTTGTAGCCAACTTGAGAGGTAGTGGCGGCTTAGGCAAGACTCAAACTGGAAACTGGTAGGAGGAAAATAATTGTACATATTTTCATTAGACAAGCAATACCCTCCCATATAGATTTTAAGCTCAACGGGGCAGGGACCTCCATCCTCTTGTGTCTTTGACTCTTAACTTATTGCAACTTTATCTTGTATTTATTTGTATTTATTGTTATACTTTGTATTTATCTATTATTTTAATAACCCCCTGTTTGTATTAATGTATTCTACTGTACAGCGCTGCGTACATAAGTAGCGCTTTATAAATAAACATATACATACATACACACAGGGAACAATCACTTTCTATACCCAGTTAGAAGGGGCAGGCTTGGGCAGCTGGACTCCATTGCCACCAATTGCTGGCTTCCCTTGATGGCCCCTGCATGTTGGAATTTCTACCTAACTTGCTGAGCAGAGCCCTGTTCATTATTCTTCACAGTGTAGGAAATCAGTAAAGCATAGAACATGGCTTCTTTATATTTGCTGAACACAACACAAACAGTATAATTTGACTCATGATTATAGGCGTATATGTGATTTATAGATAAAATGTTCCATGTTACATATTTTTACATAATTGTTTTCTTCTCAAAATAGCTTTCAGCGATTGTAAGCGCCAAACTCAAACAAAGCAAGAAATTACTGGGATGAGATTGGGCAATTTCCATTTGTTGTTTTTGTATGAGATCACCCTGTCATTATTTGTGATGTATTTAGATTTGTTGTGGCATTACTAGGAACAGTAAGAATTCCAACATTTACATGATGCGACAGAAGAATCCATGCAAAAATAAACTGACAAAACAAATCTAACTATTACCTGTGCACTTACTGCCGTCACTAGAGGAATAAAAGAAGGTTAATGCATGAATAAGTACTATAAGGAAACTCATATATTTTGCTATTCGGACAGCATCCACTCCTGTTTGAGAAGTTTCATTGGAGTGTAGTGATAGTAGTACAGGTATGGGACCCCTTATCCGGAAACCCGTTATCCAGAAAGCTCCAAATTACGAAAAGCCTGTCTCCCATAGACTCCATTTTAATCAAATAATTCAGAATTTTAAAACTGATTTCCTTTTTCTCTGTAGAAATAAAACAGTACATTGTAATTGATCCCATAAGAATGCATAAGAATAAAGCAGAATTATATATTGTCAATCAGCTATGGCTAAATATTTGCTTTGAATTTTGTATCTTGTAGGATTTTGTCACAAATTAATTACATATCACCAATTATAAAAGCCTAAACATATCTTTCTCTCATTTTAAATATTGCTTTTCACAGTATTACCATTGCCACTTTTTTTTATAGGATAAAACACATATGCAGCAGTAAATACTCCACACATACACTGTCGGTCCTAAAGTATCCAGACAACAGCTTATTCCAAAATCAAGAGTATTAACTGAAGCTGGCCTTCCTTTACTGCCATAACAGCCTCTACTTATCTTGGAAGGTTTTACATTAGATTTTAGCATATTGCTGGTTGGATTTACTTTAATTCATGCACAAGAGCATTGACACTGATTTTAGGGATCAGACCTGGCATTCCGGGTCACCCCACCTGGGTTGAGATCAGGGCTTCTGGGATCTGCCAAACCCAAACTTTTCTGTGTGACTGCAAGGGGACGAAATGCCCTTTATCACTTCAGAGGAACACATTTCAGCTGCATCTCAGTCAATGGTATTGAACTTCATGCCAATAAAGCGGATACCTGTCTCAGATCACCTATTACTTCCCCCATAGCCCCTACACATAGTTCTTGTACTGTGGCTGCTCCCAGTGATTATTTGGAATTCAGCAGTGAGACTTCCAAGACTAAGAATGTATGAATTTAAACAGAGTGTATACATACTAATGCTAAAAATGTGGCCAGATAATGTTGGCCAGATAGAGTATAAATATTTTGGCCATATAGAGTATATATATATCCCTATATAGTTCTATAAACTAGTGTTTTCTGAGTTTTTGCATTCAAGACCCCCTTTGTTTTGTAGCATTTGGTCAGGACATTAATAAAGTTATTACTCATCATACCTATAGCTCCTTGAACATGTTGGACATGTTAAAAAGTTTTCACTACAAATCTCTCCCTATTTGTCCCTCAAACTTTTCTTCCATGATAAGGCTCTAAAATCTCTCTAACTGGGAAAGGGGCATATCTGAAACACATGAAACTGCATATATTTTATTTTAATGCAAAAAAACAGTTTTTCCATGGTTTTCTTTCTCTGTGGCCTCTTAAGAATAAGAGCCTCTCTCTTAAGGTAACCACATACAATTGAGGCGTGCAATATCAGATTGATCTGAAGGCAATGAAATCACAGTCCTGGGTTACAGGCTGTTGGGATGAGGACAGCATGAACACACTGATGCACTCCTCGTCCTAAAAGGATTTTTAAACCTGCCGACATCTGGGTGATTTTCGGACAGGTTCTGGTAGGGTAGGCTTGTATGGCCACCTTTAGGATTGTCACCTGTGAGACAGAACCCTGCACTAAGTGACATGGTGGTCAGCGAATCACCAGCTGTATCACAAACCCACCCCTGACATTGCACGCTGAGACTTATAGCAATAAAAGGTTGGCAGCCCTAGCCATTCTTCATTATATTTTAATGCCCTTTTTGGAATATAGCCTGCCACTACATAAGGATCAAAAGTAACTGAGTAACAGGCTTTATGAATAGAGCATAGGGAATATAGATCCTTGTGTTACTTTTCTTAAATTTTTTTTCATTTTTATCTATTGAAACATATCAGTTGAATAAATCTGTTCCTGATGTTCTTTTCTTCCTAAATGTAATCCAAGTTCCTACTCTTGCAAGCTCCCCTCAGCAACTTCTGTATCGCCCCCTCCACACTCTTCTTGTGGTATGGTGCCCTTACGAGATGTCAAAAGGCCTGTGGTCTCATATTCCAAGGGGCATGATGTGATGTCATTAGGGTGGTCAGACAAACATTGGTGTGAAGGATCCCGCCTTGGCATGGCCAACTCTAACACCAGAAACTATGCATATCTATTCCAAGGTACACAGTCCTGCAAGAACTTTAAAGAGTATAGCAGCCCATTAATACTGGATGGGATTACTAACTAACTTTATGCACATTTGTAACCTTTCTTTGTGTTACTATAATTTAAATTATGTGTTTTCTTCTCTAAGAGAGACAACTAAGATGAAAGTCAAGACATATAGCACCATTGAGTGTTTCAGATGCCAGTTTACTGATAATTCATCATCACTCGTCTGCTCAGAAGTTGTTTGGATATGTGATGGAACATTGCTATTTCTATTTCCTTTAGATTAGATGTGCCTAAACTGTGTGATGTTCTTCCCTGGGAGGGCTGGAAGCCAGAAGCATGGGGGGCAAAAAAAGCTCTCATTGGGGGTGCAGCACAACAGGATCAGGCTTTGAGGCACAAGTGCTGTCTAAAGTTTATATTTATCACTGCTGCAAATTGTATATCATTACTTGGAAGAATGGAAATCTTCATAGGCATAAAACTAGTGTGAAATAATTATTGATCTGATTTAGTTCAGCATACAGCTGATTAACTCTCAATCAATAAGATATAAACATCCTTGTTAGAGCGGAGGGGAACTTCAGAATCTGACACTGCTAAAAGCGCAGTGGTTTCCTTGTGAGAATACACTCCGGCATAGTGACAGGCAGAAAAAGTAACTTAGGCACAAATTTGACTCGAACTGGGAATAGTTTATCTGCACTGACATTTTCTTGCTAATAGTATTATTGATGTGACAACTACAGGCTTATTTTCCAGTACTCAGGCCAATGTTGGACTAATCCTACTAATATCTCTTTTAAAAGTCTTTTAATCAGCCATTGTGAAACTTCATGCACTAACACATCCATCAGCTTGAGTTTTCTGTGGGGATCTCAGGATGAGCTGGGCTTCCGTTGTGTTAAACACAGATTGGCAGGCCAAGCGTTCCCGAGGTATATGCATTGTCTATGCACAGCAAAGGCATACCAACCCCTCCACTGTCTTTACATAAAGAGATTTATAGGCCAAATCAAAAGGAAATAATATGATTATTCCTTAATGTATAATGCAATGTATAGTACATACACACCCAAATAACTGTATAGCACAATCATTTCCTACAATCAAAATATATATATATATATATTTTCTGAAACATAACTGTATACAGTAAAATTCCAAGTTTTCATTTTTGAGGATACAATCTTATATATATCCTATATATATATTTATGAATGGCTTATAAACACTTTTAACAGGGCATGGCTCTAATGTGAATAAATGGTACACGTTAAAATGGTAATGTAAAATCAGGAAAGGCAATATATAATGGTGGGACCAAAAATACAGTGTAAAATTATGGGAAATTTAAAATCGGGGTTTTTCTGTAGTTGTAATAATGTAATCTTTCAGCTAAGCATGCAAAAGTTGCCTTTTGGCTACAGTATGACCTGATCTGCCCAGACCACATTTAGTTATGCCCAACCACACCCTGGATCCGCCAACCCACCTACTGGCAAGCTCAGCTCTTTTCAGGTCTGTTATTATCTGGCTCCGTCCCACCAAAGTAAGAACAACTGGATTATTGTGTTTCCCCATCTAGGGTCTCTAGTGACACTCACTGGTGTTATTATACATACATGATATGGTGCGGTGAGGGGTTATAGCACATCATTTTCAGTTCCCAAGACTAATTTATTTTCTAAAGTGTACACTATGATGTAAGACTACAAAATGCATTCTGCATATAAATACCATGAAAAATAGGAGAAGGCTCTTTGCAGAGAGCTTGTCAGTGAATAAGAATATATTAATTAGTACATTGTTTTATTTACAGAATATTACATAACTGATAATGCATGAGACATTAGTGAGCCACTTTCCTATAAAGGCAATTAAGAATGCTTATTTACAGCACAAATAGGCCCAGAATAGCTGGGAAGCAGTATGATTGTGCATCATTTTCTGCTAAAACAAAAAGTAAAAACAAACAAGGGAAATAACATTGACAACAGGACTAATTTCTGAAAGCCAGAATGCCAACTTTCCTGCTTATTTATTTGTACAAATGTTTCAAAAGCCAAAAATGTATAATCCCAAAAAAATAAGACTTTTAACAGAATCTTTTTTCTTTTATAGGCTCCCACATACACACAATTGCACACATTCATTTAGACACTTTTCATCACAAACCCACACTTGTTCCAAAAGCAACCCTACCCTATAAAATGTGATGGGTCGAAAGTAAAACATGCTAATTGTGAAAAATGTTAATATTGAAAAGTAGAATGATAATTTTAGCAATAATGACACAAGCCTTCCTTATGTCATTCTACAGCCCTACTGTAGTTGAATAGCAACATATATCCCTTAAGAAGCTGCCAGGGATGTGGCTTAACAAACCAATGGGTAGTGGGCTCTGATATTATTTTGGGATGTGGCCTGAAGAACAGAGCAAACAAACTCTGGTCATAGCATTCAAATACATTTTGGAACATTAATAAACCTGGCCCTGTAAAGTACCTTACCTTAGTAGGCAACTTCAGGTGATCTCAGAAAGCTGAAGCAACTCATATGTTTTCACACTGTCAATTTACGTTATTGCTGCCGGGAAAGCATTCGGACATTAGTCGCCCATGCTAGAGGAGATTAATCACGGGATGTCTAATTTCCTTGTCTGTCAGCATTTCCAAAGCATTTCTGCTCCTGCATGCCAAGCCGCCCAGTCCATGTGCCGAGTCTCCTATGCTTCCATTGCTAGCTGGCCTGTGCTCTTTCATGCCAATTTATTCCTTGTATGACACTTCAAATCATCCCTGACCCTACACACCAAGCGGCCCCTGCAAAATCCTGTTAAGTAAAGGTACTTTGTACTTCCGCAAGTGCACTTGGCGCCCCTCAGCCATGGAGCTTCCTTATGTCCCACAGAGACCTAAGTCAATTGCCATGGTACACTTGCGCTAAAAGAACAGGCCATACACATCACTCGCACACTAAGGGAGGCATTTACTAACATTCCTTTTTTTTTTTTCATGATTTTGCACTAAAAGCAGGCATGTTTCTGGAGTCTGAGCTGTCCCCCTCACACCCGATGCTTACCTTTCCAAGAAATGCAGAGGGGCGAGGGGAGCCGTAATTTAAAAATTGTAATTAAAATGTCACCAGGGGCAACTTTTTGCCACCTCAGATAATTTGTAGGCTGCTGCCACCTGAAGCGAATTTCTCAACTCTCATCATCACCTCTGACTAAGTCATAAAATTTGTTGTAGAAACATGCAATTTTTTTCTCCATTTATTATGTGTCAAAACTGCAACAAATCTGAAAAAAATACACCATCTAGAAGCTGTTGAGGTCACATAGAAGTCAATGGGCAGCTGTCCAGTTTTAAATTGAAAGATCATCTTTTGCTTTGTGGTATTATAGGTTTTTGGATTTTTCGGACGCTGAAAAAATGCTTTTTCGATCTTTTAATAGATGACTAGACATTTGAAGTTTTAGTGGAAATGAGTTTGCATTGTCGCAGTTTCAAAAAACTCTAAAACCAAGAAAATGAGAATGTAGATAAATGAGTCTCCCTATGTTGGAGATGACAACACTGGAGAGATAATTCAATAACACTTGAAATCTGGAAAAAAAATGCTGCAATGTGGGAAACAAATAACTTGGCGCTTGAAATTGTACTTTGCTTGCTGCACTTGAAGTCGTAAATGACCCCTATTGACTCTCCCCTTCTATCAGAGAGTCGCACCTGCTACTATATTCTGAGATGCTCCTTTATATCGGGGAAGCTCAAGCAGAAGAAAATGACTTAGAAAACAGCTATGTAAACCTTTACAAATCCAAGAGAGACGAGCATGCAATAAATCAATAGTTTTACTTTCTGTTGAATGCCATTCAAGCTTTTATAAATGAAGTAAGCAAATTAAATGGCTCAGATTTCCTAATTAGGGTATGCTTTTAGTGTACTGTTGAATGGGATGACTTAGAACATAAATAACGTTTTAGGCCAAGCGACTGCCAGCTTTCCTTATGCTTACACGGGAGAAAAAAAATCCATTCTGATTTGAAGTGCTCACTTGCAGAATCCAACAAAATGAATGACTCACAGCAAATGATGAGAAGAAGTCAGCAAAGAGTGGCTTAGCCTTTCCCTGCTCTGATTTGTTTTGCCACCAGCAGCCAAAGGCACAGACTGTCACCAACCTGGACTGCACGTCCCTTCTACAGCGGCTGAATCTGATTAATGTCAGCGGGAAATGAGTTGAGTAAAATATTACAAGTCGCACGTTTGCAAGATTAAGATGTCTGCAAAATTAATTAAGTTCGAGCCACTCTGAGCAGAATCTGACAAAAGCAAGATGTTTCTGTGGGAAAAAAAAAGAAATCATAAAAGTGTGAGGCAATATATGCTAGAAATCAGCCTTTATGTCTCCACTCTGTGCTGAAGATATTAAAGCATTCTGGTGCGCTTTAACCATGTGCCACTTGTACAGCATGTACTACAATACGATGAACTGTGATCTTTCAGCATCCACTGAAACAAGAATGATATTCATGTTACTGTTCCTTAGTCTTCCTGTGATTTGGCTGGCACAAACAACCATACCTTGCTCACTAGATGGCATTGTCAAAGTATAAAATGACTGACAAAATGCCTCCATATATACAATATATGCTGTCATCAAAGGAAACAAGAAAACAACTATCTTACTCGAGATACATAAATCAAAATATTGAAGGCACACAATGCTAAAGTTCATTTATTTGGAGCTTAGTGTACTCTTATGTGTGGCGCCTTATTCCAGGTGGATTTCTAGGATTTGACTTGAACTGGCATTATTGTTTAGGTGTTTAGGAGTGTGAATACAACTTGGAATGAGTTTGAGCCTAATTGCACTAATTGGTCAGATTTGTAGATCAAAAGGTGGCCTTATTGGGAGTAAAATCCACTTGTTTGGTAACCTCACCAAACAAGCAGATCTTAACATGTATGGTCACCTTAAGCCTGAACAATTACACTTAATAGGCCTTTATGTTACAGAACAAACCATGTGATGAATAGTTATCCACCCATTTATGTCCCTTACATCATTATGTTTTTACTATTATGTTTTTTGGTGTTCAGGTGTAAAGCACTTTTATCCACTTTAAAGTGAGAGAAGAAAGAAATGTGATTCCTATTATCACCTGGGTATCATTTGCACACAGCAGTCTTTCTACTATGATCAACATTCCAGGGAACAGAGTAATCATAGGGCAGTTCAGGAAGAAGGAACATAGTCACTAAGGGGTACCAGTTTTTTATGCAATCCCTTGTGATTATAAATGCTAACCTCAAATCCTGGGCCTGCATTTTCTGTGTGGAAAAACACAGTGGCCCAAGGCACCATCCTAGTGAGTACTGCCATCTTATTGACTGCTGGGCACCCACACCTGGCAGCTGCAACAATCTCAGGGAAAGAAGAAAAGATGGCAGCATGGTACTACTCACTAGTATTCAGAGCCGTCCCATTTTTCAGTAGGGGTGTGCTGCCCCCTTGGTCTGAGGTTAATGATTCTATTCACTGAGTAATGGCTCAATGTATTTTCCTATAGAAGACAATAAAATATTATTACATTGCTTGTGTACACAGAACATTCCAAGAAAATATATTTCTAAACAGAGAAATGTAATCTGTGTGTGTCAGTAAATCCATTTATCAAAAGGCCCAAAGAGAGGGGTGCTATGTGCAGTAGCAATGCTCACGTAGAAGTGTAAGAATGGTCTCTAAGTGCTGCCACGCTATACTACCCTGCCAGCTGTGCCAGAGTTCAGAACATGTTTTATTTTGTTCATTTTTATTATTCGACCATTAGAATAAAACAACCCCCAGCAGTGCTTCCACCCAACCCTGATGCTGATAGCAATCTGGACCAGGCAATAAAGAAACAAAAAGGCTTATCTGCTATCAGTAATTATGTCTAATACAAAGTGAAGGATTATTTATTCCAGGCAGTGCCTGGAGAGATTCTTTTAGCTGGACTGTATTCCACTGCTCTGCATTTCACCATCTCTTTCCCATCCATCTCTTACCGTATAGAATCTCAGCTTTCACGTAGTCCCTAGAGGAGTACGCTGCTTGGCCCATTTCATTAACCGAATGTCATATCCATTTTCATAGTGAATACAGTGAGCCGCATAAGCTCAGTCAGTTCGGTGCTAAAATGGGTCACACTCGGCCCTTCTCAAACTCCCGACACCAGGGAATAGAGAAGAACTAATTACAAACATTCCTTAGCAGATAAGTAGGACACACACACATTCTGTGTATTTCCATGAATAATTAAAGGTGCATTTCCTGCTCAGGAGGCTCAATAGAAGAGTATGAATGAAAAACCTCTCCAGTCAGTTTGGCGGCTTCCTTTCCGGCCAGCAAGCGGAGAGTACTTATGGGCTCACATTAGTGGTTACGTCTAATGTAAAGCTCCTAAGAATTAAATGGCTTGTATGTTTTGGAATACTTGAGTCAAACGACAAATATAGCCGGGTTTTTTCACTTTATTTTCCTATAAAATATATATAGGATTTGGTTGCTATGAGCTGGAAAGATTTATATTAAATATGTATGTACTAATAAAAAGTGGGGCTGCCATACTGCTTTATAAAATTAGGTAAAGTTTATGTGAAAATGTAAAAAAACTGCACTGTCAGAAAAAAAAACCAGGGCAATGCAAACTGGAATGGAGCAAAAGTTTGCAAATATTTGTGTCCAAAAAAAATGCAAAATACACAAGAATTTGCAATCAATTTCCCCTAGACTCTTATAAATCAGCCCTCTGGCCACAATGTCATGAGGATGCAGAAGTTGAGAATTCTTGCTTTATTAAGGGATACTTTTACAAAGGGGTTTCTGTTTCTGACCTGGCAGCAGCGGTGCTTTGTTCAGCAAAATGCCATACAGAATATCTATTGCTTCCAGGATCCATATCTGTTTACTACAATGTCTATTTAATGATCTAGACCAAGTATAGCTGATCTTATTCCCAGCAGCAATTTTATAAGGCACATTGTATTGGCCAAATATTGGTAACAGCATGTGGGACCAGGTGTAAAGCTTTTGTAGACCACAATTTCTCTGTGCATCTGGAAACCCATTATCCAGAAAGCTCTAAATTACAGGCCGGGTATCTCCCATAGGGTCCATTTTAATCAAATAATTCAAATTTTTAAAATGGTTTCCTTTTTTCTGTACTTAATCCCAACTAAACTACAATTAATCCTTATTGGAGACAAACAATGCTGTTGGGTTTAATTAATGTTCAAATGACTTTTAGTAGACGAGGTATGGAGATCCATATTAGGAAGAAAAAACCCTTTCTTGGTCCCAAAGCATTCCAAGCATCCTGGATAACAGGGCCTATACCTGTACTTACCATAACCCCGCTATACTTGCCTATGGAGATTATATGGACCTGCAAGCATTGTGCTCATTAATAGCAGTACAGAAGGTGTTGCTACAGCTCTGTCTCTTCCAACTGGTCTAAATATGAATTATGTACATCCCACTTCATCCTAATGGAGCTGGAAACAATGCAAATCAATTTCTGAGAAAAGGCATATCAGATATTTCACTGGAACTACTGTAGATATTACTTTTAAAGTCAGATCTAAAAATATTGTATGAAAATTATATTCAATTATATTCAATTGTGTTGTGTTATACAACTGAAACCCACATTCAAATAACGTTACACAATTGTTTTGTTTCCATTTTAAGCCAAACAAATACTTAAAAAACACATAATATATACAGAATATTTGTGTCTTTTATGCCACTTGGGATTTAAAAACCACAGTGGGAGTTCATTTTGTGGTTTTCTGTGTCCACTTATACTATTCACCTTAATATGCTAGCTGTAATTATTTAAAGGTATACACACATACTCGCATTTTATCTCTAATGTACATCACAAGCAGAACCGATGCAACACACTTAATTGGGCTGCACCCAAAATGTGGGAACAGTTAGAAAGGGGTATGTTATATAGGCACAGAATAAACAAGGCAATTTTGTCTAATGTGTTCACATGCTACTAGAAGTGTTTGAGTCTAGCACACAGTATTCTCCAATTTGTTTTCTTCAGGTAGGTTCAGAAATATTTCCAGTTATATGTTCAATACATTCCTCATATATTAGCCTCACACATCCCATTAATGGGACAATATAGGTCTGAAACACCAATATAAACATAATGCCTAGCATACAGGTATACAGAATCCTTAATATGACAGAGGCAGCAGTAAATTCGATTAGATATGATAAGACTTTCAGACCCCAGACTTTCAGGAAAGAAACTTCAGTGACCCTCTATGAGCCTAAGTATGACGGAGTGTTTAATGCAAACAAAACCATTTTCAGATGTAACTAAGCTGGGTAGCCATAGCTCACAGTAAGTGGAAAGCGACAGCAGTTCCTGGCTTTTAATCCAAGCTACTTTTCACAATTAGGCACAATGTAAAAAAAAAATGTACCGTAAGTAAAGAATGTTAATTGTCAAAAGTGTAGGGATAAGGTCCCTTGTGGGCTCCCATCAGTCCCAGACAGGCCCCCCTGTGTGTGATTAAGGGGTTGGATCACATGTGCCTAATTTTGATGTTCCCACGTTTCACTTTGAAAACAGGCTAACATTAGTGTAATTAGCTAACATTAGCAATTGCTGCTTAAATGTTTATTTACAATATATGCATTCTATGGGTAGTAAAAGCAGGTTCTGGCTGTGCCCAGCTGCCTCTTAGCTTTGCAACCCCTTCCTCCAAAGTCCCACTTTATTTTAGAGTAGTACTGATCTGTATGTATTACAAAAAAAACAACTAATGGAGGCCACTCCTATATACAAATTCAGTAAAAGGTGCAAGAGTGACCTTCATGTATTCACTTCTGTGCTGGAATTTGTGCCTAAAATGTTTAGCAATGTCCAGTATTTAAAGCCCAGGTCTGATCACATTCAATGAAACCCAGTTTCATGAGAAAAGGAAGGAGGGTGGAATGATATAATAACACTCAGAGAAAAACAGGGCTGAATTGGTAAAATGTTATTATGGGTGTATAAATGGCTGCATGCCATTTATTCCATTTAGCCTTCTGCTGAGAGAGGAGGCTTCATGTGAGTTAGCCTAATTGCAACAATGTGCAAAATTAAATGGTTCATTGTGTTTTTATACGATTCCTCCCACATTCTCTTTCTTTGTACTACTGAATTAGTAATTACAGTGTTGAGACTGCTAATCTGCGGATTTGCTTTGTGATCACTTCCAGGCACGATTTTTAATGCTGAATGGATAAGCTATTACTTAAAAAGGTATGGCAGTCAGTCGGCAATTAATAGCTCCAAGTAAGCAGCATCACTCAATGTCCACTGGCCGTGCCATATTTTAACCTTACATGTTCTCACTTGGACATTCTTCTTAACTTACAGTCATTTCAGTGTTATTTTCTGTACATGGAAAGGTGAAAAATATTTTGTCACTCCAGGCTGAATTGGCGACTGCAACAGTTATGGTCTAATTTCCCTGCATTGTCATAAGTTATAAAGAAATATCAAAAACGTCAATAGTCATTAGTGACATTATTATTCTTAGGGGCAGATTTACGATTGCTTGAGCCTTTCGGCATAAAAAATCATAATGGAAACCCCATCCTCCGTCCAACTCACAGGTTAAGGGGGGGGGTTAGGCTCAAGCAACCAGTCTTTAGCCCAACCAAACCTGGCTTTTGTGGGTACAAGAAAGGGCAGCAGTGCTGGGCACCACAGTACAGAAACTGGATGCAGAAGGGAATTAAAGAAACTTATCTGTATCCAGTAGATTGCCTTTTATAAGGAAAGGGCTGCAACTAATGAAAGTGTATATATAGTGAGGCAAATGGTTTATATCAGGGTTACCCAACTTGAGGTCGCCATCTGTTGTTTATCTCCAAACCTAGCAACCAAAGTCAGGTGGACTGGTAGTTCTATGTTTATAACTACAGAGGCTTGGACTTCAATAATGTGCCCCCACACCTAGGGAATAATAAAGCCAAAGAGGGAATATAAATGTGATCATACTATTCTGCATTATTCACAGACTGGTAAATCTCCTGGGTTTACTTGTAGATCCAACTGTCAAATTATTTGCTAACACGATTGCTATACCGGTCTTTGGGATAGATTCAGTTCAATGAGAAAATGTTATTTTATGGTTTATAATGTGAGAACAGATTGGTGAGATTTAATTTGAGGAGAGAAACCCTTTTTTCCTAATTAAGTTCTGTGTTTGACTTCAATAGAGTTTTCATGTGATAAACAGCGAGATACGTTTTTTTCATTGAATTGCATCTGGTCCTGTGGGAACATATGGAACTGAATAAGAAGATAACTTTCTCAGCAAATTGAATCTGACCCTTTGCTGGTAAGAGGAAAATAAGAACAAAAAAAAGCCCAAAATCAAAGGGGTATGTACCAGAAGATTACAGTCTATGAGACTTCTCTCTAGCAGTCTTATCCAGACTTATGATGTGGCAATATTTCATTTCTACTTCCATTTTATCTTATGTCATGGATTGTGTGCATATTCATTTTGTGACATTACGGGGTATATTCATGCTGATTTTGGTGTAACAGTATTTCTAGTAAAGGTAAAGAAGCTGATATTGAACTCATAGTGCTGGAATTTCAAATTATATTGGAGCTACTGCATACACTACGGAGCATATTGATCAAAATGTGAGATTAGAGCTCACCACGGACAAATCACCCACTTTCTATTCATTCCTATGGGATTTTTAGAAGCATATTTATAAAACTGTGAACTTGAACTTTCACCCATTGATAAATACACTTCTAAAAATCCCATAAGAATAAATAGAAAGTGGGTAAATTTTTCTGTGCTGAGCCCTAATTTCACACTTTGATAAATCTGCCCCTTAGTAACCATAAGCCAATAAAGCATACCTGTGCTGCTGAATGCCATTTACCAGAGAGTTTTGCCCAACACTAGCTACAAGGCAAAATAATCATCTGACACAAAAATATTACCTATTTCCTATCAGCACAGAAAATATGTCTGTATAAGCATGGAATACGATCATAGCACCCTGATGGGAATTTATTCTTCAGTATTGAGTCACTTTATTGGCTTTGATTACATTTTGTGGCAGCTTTGTGCTCTGTCCTCCTCGATGTGAGATTTTATGGGAAATTCCATTTTATAGAAATGGTCTTTTATGTGTGACTCTGAACTTGTCAGCAGCACTTGTCATTTTATGGGCATTCATTCATTCGAGGTCTATAAAATGAATACTGAAGGATGACCTTTAAAAATAATGATACGGTCCTTGAAGATTATTAAATGTGGCAGAAACATATTGTGATTACATACTAGGATTGGTTATTGGCAGTCGATGTCCAGAAATAAATATAAAGCATTGGACATTATCTTACAGTTTGATACTTGATGCTGGATCATTCCGAGCTAAACACAAGTCTCTATAGTTGTCTTGATACTGATGGACATTTCCACAATAACACAATGGTTTCTGCATGACTTATTTGCACTGATTACTCTGTGTTTGAACCATGAGTGGCAATAACAAAAAAATCCCCTCTTAGCATAGAAGGGAACCCTGGACTTCATAAAACAATGTAGCAGATTTTTTTTCCATTGTGCAATATTGTATTTTGGGCTTTAAGGCCAGCATTCTTCATCTGCATTCATTCTATACCTCAAGCTAACCTAAAGCAACTTCTTCTTACATATGGGGTAAGACTAGCAGGAATAAGTTATGACATTTGCATGGGGGGCCAGGGTTGCCACCTCAGGGGCTCCCACACCCCCATGGGCTCCCCGCCCAATTGTAAGGGCCATCTGACCCCACAACTCCCTTCCCCCTGAGCATACCTTGTATTCTTCCTTGTGGGGCGTGGGAAGGTCAGGAGAGTTCCCCCAGAATTTTAGGCGGGGAGCAGGTCTTCGTTGGTGGAGGCCACAAAAGCCGTGGCCCACCAGGTTTTATCCAGGTGTCCTGCTGGCCCAGTATGACTCTGTAATTGCCCATTCCTGCCAGAACCCCTCCGAATTTATACAGATCTATGGTGTATGGGTGTAAGGGTGACATGGGTTCCCAAGGTACAACCCTGGACATGGACATGAGCCTTAGAACATCTAGAACTTCACTCACTTTCATCAATAAGGAATAATTATTTGCAAACAAAGTCCAGCAGTACTTTAGGCATACAAGCACAGGCCCTAACAAAAGTATTCAAAAACACTTTACCAACACTAACGTTTTGTTCCTGTGATATTTTTATTACTTTCTGTATTGGGGTCCTGATAATCATTTTAAAGCACCGAAATGCAAACTTATTTTTTTATTATGTTTGAAAAAAAATCTCATGAAGAAATAAATCATTTATGCTGTTTGCATTAGTGATGTGTGGGTCAGGAAAAACTTAACTTGCATCTGACCTGAACCCACAAAACCTTAACCCACAGCTGACCCAAACCCCCAAAACATTGACATTGTATGACCCGCACCCTTTGGTTTAAAGACAGAGAAGCTTTGAGAGCAGAAGAAGTTTGTACTTCCCCAGTGTGACTGGCACCCAACCTGAATCTGCAATGGTCACCTAAATTTCAACCCTAACCCGCCTGTTCTAAGTGTAAACCCGCGAGTGCCCTGGGTTATGGGTCAACCTGCATATCACTAGTTTTCATGGATATTCAATAGCCATGCTTTGTGCAGAGGCAACTTTTTTAGTGATTACACCTTCAATTCGTTTAGGGTAAGTACCAGCTCTGCACTCTGTTTAGGAGTGATTTTTTTTTTCTTCCAGTTAGTTGGATGACATCTCACTTTTTATATAGTGCCATCTATTCTCAGTTAAATTGAGATCAGGGTTGTGGCTGGGCAGGCATGTGTTCTTAGTGTTCTTAAGTCACTGCAGTGTATATTTGCCTGGGTTTGGGATCATTGTCCTGGTAGGTTCTCTTGCAGTTATTTCCCTTTATTTTGCACCTTCCATTCTCTCATTCTATTACAACAAGATATCCAGTCAGTGCTAATAAAAAGCAGCCATAATCATTTATAAACTTATAATACACATGAACCTGAATTTCCTTTATGTGAAAGCATTATAAACATTGCTTAGTGATGTCATCAGTCGCAGTTGGTCACTGAAACGTGTTTATTATAACAAATAATGTACCCCCTGTTGTAAAATATGAGGATATTATAACTTCATTTCGAAGTTCCACTCATTATACAGTCATAAAATCCTTGGTGACTATCCTTATATTCACAATAGGGGTACATTATTCCCCATATAAGCAACTACTAAAATACAAGCTATTTTATGATGGAAACCTGTATCCTGCAGCAACTCCTAGTAAGAAATCAGCAATTTGGTTAGGTTTAAGAAAACCCAGGACAGGATCATTATCTAATGGCATGGGAAAGACTGATATAGTATATCAGTAGCAAGTAAACTGCAAGTTTAAATGTTGGGAGTTAGAGCACAACAGTATAGGATACTGCAGATTAAATGCCTGGAGTTGGAGAACAGTAGCCGGGGTACTGCAGTTTGAATGCTGTATGCTGGAGTGCAACAGTAGCCGGGGTACTGCAGTTTGAATGCTGTATGCTGGAGTGCAACAGTAGCCGGGGTACTGCAGTTTGAATGCTGTATGCTGGAGTGCAACAGTAGCCGGGGTACTGCAGTTTGAATGCTGTATGCTGGAGTGCAACAGTAGCCGGGGTACTGCAGTTTGAATGCTGTATGCTGGAGTGCAACAGTAGCCGGGGTACTGCAGTTTGAATGCTGTATGCTGGAGTGCAACAGTAGCCGGGGTACTGCAGTTTGAATGCTGTATGCTGGAGTGCAACAGTAGCCGGGGTACTGCAGTTTGAATGCTGTATGCTGGAGTACAACAGTAGCACTGCAGTCTGTGAGTACAGCAGGAGGAGGGAGACTGCAGATTAATGAAGGTGGTTGGTGAAGATTAGCTCTACAGGAGCTGCAGTTTCGGTGCTTTGAGCTAAAGCACACAGTAGCAGGGGAGCTGCAGTCTAAAGTTTTTTAGTCCCATGGAAGAGACCTTAGTACTCATCAATAATTCCTTTTCTTCTAACAGCTTTAGAACACTGTTATATCAGTGCTGGGTTTAATCTGTCTCTCCATTAGTACTGCATGCCTATAGAACACCTGAGAAGGAATTACTGGGGTATAATGGAGCAGTAACTGGTGTGCTGAAGGATGGGCCTGGTCTAAACAGCTTGTTGCAAAAAATAAAAATTCCATATTTATCATATAAATAATATATATTAGGGATATCTTACTTTGAGTGCTTCAGCTGTTGCCAAACTACAGCTCCCAGAGTCCATCTGAACATGCTGGGAGATGCTGGGAAGTGCAGTGCTGTAACAGCAGGAGTGTTGGGAGTTAACCTTTTCCTGCTCTGCATAATAGCCCAGCACTTACCACATTCATTAGCTCTCTTCAAGAAAGCATTGTGCAGAAAATGACAAGACACGCCGATAAAGAGGTTTTCATAGAAAATGAGTTTCTGCCCTTTAGTGAAGGTGAATTTCAATCCAGAATTACAGTTGAATTAATATAAACATCAGTGCCACTTATTAATTTTAATATCCACTTGAGTTCTAGAGTGCTTACCAGCGCACGGCTCTTTATCATTCAGACAATTTAGTATAGGGACATTGGCTCATCTTCTTCTCTCACTTGAACTCCATGGCTCTAGTAGGGCTACCAGTGGAATCAAATACCATGACATGGCCGGGAGAGTGCATGCACACTTACTGTCCTGAATGTGCTGCTGTGTATGGGAAATGCATTAAACTGAAAAGTAGTGTATCAGTGAGCCCTCTTATGATATGTAATGATAGACCTTAGCCTTTATTCTCCTCTCATCACTTTATCCCATTCCTGACTGCAAGACTTCTCTTGGGCTTTTGCTTGCCTCTGGAACTCTGCTTCGAGCCATCACACTCTCCCTTTCCTTCCTATTTGGTAGCCCCATGTGAACTGAAAGCCTGCAGGAGGCTCTGATTGGAGTAAAACTGTGTCTCTGTGCTGCCAAGCCAGAAATTTCAAAATGGGCACCTACTTTGAGGCCACTGGGAGCAACATCAAAAGGAAGTGGGGAGCAACATGTTGCACCCGAAAGGATCACTGCTTTAGATTGTAAGCTCTTGCGAGTAAGGCCCTCTGATCATATTCTTACTCTGTAAACCTTTGTTCGGCAAATTATTCTAAGATCACTGTTTGTTATAAACAATTGCTGCGTAATTTGCTGCTTAATAAGTGTTTTACTTTTATCACTCATTTTTTTTTTCAGACCCTCTACTATTTTAGGATATTTAAGCCTTAGTAATGAGATGTAAAAAGTCCAAGCCTGACAGTTGCACAACGAAAAATTTAAACATTAACACCACAAAAATAAAGACTAACTGCAAATTGTCCTAACATACCACCACCTGCATTCAATATTCTGTCCCAACACTGAATTAAGCACAGTGGGGTGATGGTGTTGGTATTGGGAAGACTGCCTCAGCCTGGTCTGGGGCCCAGAAATGCCCCTGAAAAAATTATCAATCCACATAGCTTTTACTTTTACAAAGGAAAACTCATGTCCAACATAATTAAGTGCTTTTAACCATGTACCATGTAGGACAGTGGGGTTGCAGTACAAGTGATCTACTTGGATTTTGCAAAAGATACTTACAAGTCCAAGGGGCACATTTACTAACCCAGGAACGGGCCGAATGCGTCTGATTGCGTTTTTTTGTAATGATCGGTATTTTGCGATTTTTTCGGAAATTATCGCGACTTTTTCGTAACCAATACGATTTGTGTGAAAAAACGCGAGTTTTTCATAGCCATCCTGAAAGTTGCGCAAAATCTGGCGATTTTTTCGTAGCGTTAAAACTTGCGCGAAAAGTCGCGATTTTTTTCGTAGGGTTAAAACTTGCGCGAAACGTCGCGCCTTTTAAGTTTTAACGCTACGAAAAAGGCGCGACTTTTCGCGCAAGTTTTACCGCTACAAAAAAATCGCCAGATTTTGTGCAACTTTCGGAATGGCTACGAAAAACTCGCGTTTTTTCACGCAAATCGTATTGGTAACGAAAAAGTCGCGATAATTTCCGAAAAGTCGTAAAGGCGCCGAAAAAATCGCAAAAAATACGAAAAAGTCGCAAAATGTTCTTTTCCAATTGGAATTTTTCCAATTCGGATTTGAATTCTTGTCTTAGTAAATCAGCCCCCAAGTGTTGGTACTGCTGTTTGTAGACGAATGGCTTACAGAGAGTAAGGGGCACAATTACTAATCCTCGAATCCGAATCCCGAATGGGGAAAAAACGGATTGAAAATGAAAATTTTGCGATTTTTTTTCGTCGCCGTCGCAATTGTTTCGTATTTGTCACGTTTTTTTCGGCACCGTCGCGACTTTATCGTATTTTGCGTGATTATTTCATCAACGCCGCGATTTTTTCGTATTGCACTATAGTACACGGCGGAAAAACCAATCCGAATTATTTGCAACGGCGACTAGAAAGTCGCGGAAAATGTATGATAAACTCGTAACGGCGACGAAAAAGTCGCGCAAAATACGAAACAATCGCGACGGCGATGAAAAAATTGCAAAAATACCGATCATTACGGACGTTTGTGGATTAGTAAATGTGCCCCTAGGTGATACATTCTCTCATTTGAATTAGGTTCCTACTGGTGTGCAGAAAGGTTTTCTACTGGGTCCACCATTATTAGTTCATTAATGAGGAGGGCATTGTAAGCAAAGTACCTTTGTTTGCTGTTGACACAGAACTATGTAGCAGAATTGAATCCATCCAGTATTTACCATCCATTCTAGCATTCTTGAGTAAGCTGGACATGAGATTTAATGTTCAATGTTAAAAATTATGCAGACACCTTATACCTATACATACTTAGAAAAAGGACTGAACTTGACTGACGTGTATCTATTTTTCAGTATACTATGTTAAACACCCTAGTATGCACAACAGCAGACAACTGGCAGTATAACATCCCCAGCGTGGGGGGAAAAAGCATTAAGTAGCTATATATGAAACCATATTTGTAGGCCACTGGGAGCAACAGCCAAGGGGTTGGTGAGAAACATGTTGCTTTTGAGCCACTGGCCTACAGCAACCAATGAGATGTTCGATTTCACTAAACCAGTAAAATAATTGTTGATTGGTTGTCTAGGTTACTAACCTTGGCAAACTATGTCTATTTACCCCTTAACCCTTAATACAACACACCTTGAAAAAACAGATTAATGACCTTCGATATCATGGGCCATATTTATCAATGGTTATAAAAACATTGTCAACTTTTTAGGTTTAACTTCTGCTGTTGCGATGAAGAAAAAAAATCAGTTCCAACACATTTTTGATGCATTTTTATTTCAACCATTTTTTCTCATTCCCCCCATTCATTAAAAAAAAACACATTATCATCCTTTTTGACCAATATTTAGCTGCAAATGTAGGGCCATATTTATAAAGCTGTGTAAAAAAAGAGTGCCAATAAAGTACAATTTGCAATGCCATGTTATGCTGTGTGGCATCCCTTCTATTTATAAAGCTGTGTATTGATTTTTGCAGGTGTGTAGTCAACTGTAAAATATGCCATAAAAAGAGTTATAAAAAAAGCATTTGCTTGTTACCTGAATTTGTCCCTTTTTTTTCAACAGGCAGTGCCAGGTCTAAAGTGGTGTAAAATAATGGTTATTCTGTGTTAATCTGTATAAATTAAATTACATTATTATTATTACTTTATAAATACCCAGTCTTACTTTAAAATCCAAAAATGGGCATTTTATAGGCACCAACTTAATGATTTCAAGATTAATAATGTGCTTTGCCAACAGAACATGGCATTTATAGCTCTCATAGTAAATCCATAGTAAAACCTACCAAAGATGCTATCTCTTTATGTAATGAATGGCATGTTCTCATGTAAGGATGTTTATAAGGATATCATTTATTAGCTGGCACATTGTAAAACTGGAGCTTCTATCATGGAATCTCCTGTCAGTGCGGCTATGGACACTGCTCTGGAACATTATAATGGATAATATACTCCTACTAAAATGTAAAAGACTATTAGGAATCAGCTCGACCTGTGGCCTTACTCTTTTATATGGTCACGGACCTCCACTTTTATATGTAATAGCCTTATAAATCACACAAGGAGGTACACATCCTATATATATTACATCTAGAAATGTCATGATCAGCAAGCGCATTGTCGAATATAACGACTACAGCAGAGTTTAATATAAATTATTTTATACAGCTTTATAAAAATGCCCCCTTAGATTTCCCTTTCTCCTTATTAGACATGTTGAAATTCATGAATTCCTATGAAAGGCGGATTATATTTTTCTTTTCTAAATTTTCCTACACGTTGATTCTCATGTTAAAGACATTGAAATGTTGGGGAATTTTAGTAACTGTTTTATTTCAATGAAAGTTTCACTTGGAAATCGATGACTATTTCAATTTCATCAGTAATGTCTAGACTTTTTATAAGTTTGAACATTTTTTTTGTCCAGGTTTTTGACAGGTATCAGATTTTCCTACTTTGATCATTCATAAATAGGGCCCTTCATGTCTCTGATAACTAGCAATATTACGGTAACAACATGGTAAACGCTCAAAACTTTAAATCGGAAGTTATGATCCCAAGTCAGTGAATACTTTGCTTTCTGAAATCAAACATGATCATACATGACTGGTGAAAGCCAACTATATTTTGCAATCAAGTAAATCATTTACATCTTACATCATATTTTTTCTGATAATAAATAATTTTATAACAAAAATGAATGTAAATTATACAGCACCAAAGTTTGCATTGATTTGCACACACAGGTATATATTTATTTATATATATATATATTTGTTATTCCTTGAATTCAAATAATATATGTTCCTTGGCAAGGTTATCATAATGCATGAACTGTTAAAAGCACTCACGTTGCCCGTTTTCCAAGAATGACAAAATGTGGACTCTTAGAATAGACTTGTTGAGGAGGGAAGGAAATACATCTAACCATTTATCATGCACGTTGTTTGGTAAATCTGGTACTATCCATCTGGTGAGCAGCAAGTTATATCTTGAATCAGTGAATTTCATTCACTTTTATAAGATTTATATTAACATCTGAGGATAATAGAAGACACCATGTTCACTGGCCATCCTGAGATGAGGTTCTCCATATGACGAAGAGTGACTACCTAATATAGTATGGTTTTTGTTTGCAGCCTTTACTGATGGAGGGCTCAGAATGCACAGGGAAAGTCCCAGCCCCAATGAGGCTGACAAATGAGAGTCAGGCCTCCAAATTAATTACAGATTTTAGCAAACGTAAAAGCATGAATGTTGCTCATCATGAATTATGCCTCTTGTAGTCTAATTAATCAAGAACCTGTTAGTCAGTAGCTTCTCTTTGCAAGCAGAAGAATACCACAGGATTCAACTGTTTGATTCTGGAACAAATTCAGGCCCATGGCTAGAGACGAAATAAAAGGAAGGATCTTGCAACCTGTATGTCACAGCTGTTGTTGAACTACAGCTTCTAGCATCCCAACAAGGAGTGTTGTGTTTCAAAAACAGCCGGAGGTTGATCATCCCTGATATAATTACTAACATGAGCACAATTGTATAATGTCTCATTAGTACTTAAATCCATGGCATTTTCTGGTCAAGGGCCCCAGCTCAGGTTGGCAAAAGGCTGACTGCTTTCCCTTTAACTAGGCGAGAATAACATACTTTGCATGATAAAAGGTTAGGAGTGGTTCTTATATCTGAATCTTAGGTGCTAGTCTAATATAAGGGGACAGATAATTAAGGCTAAGTTGTCAAGGTGTTATTGGCAAACCATATTGCCTTTCATGATGAACACCAGATCCGGCTTCCTTATCACCCCTCATTCCAAGTCCTTTTAGGTCTTAGCTCCAGTATACACATTTTTCACCTTCGTTTTATTCCCAAGGATGTTAGTGTCTCATATAAATTTGTTAAGTATCAGAAATTTCAGGTTCTTATTTTACATTACTATTAAAATTATTTCTAGCAGCACAAATACCCCATGGATCCTGGATAAAAAGAAAACAAGTAAACTTCAGACATTTAATTGCATCATGAGACACTTTTACCTTTTTTAGTCATGGAACTGTATACACACTGTCACACTGAGACCCCTATTTACAAATAAATGCTATAGCAAAGGACAGCTTTCTGGAATATGGAATAGCCAACATATAGATAAAAAAAAGCAATTTTTTTCCCAAGTGTGTGATAACCTCACTTCATGCTATGTTATTTTATAAGTAGAATTCATGAAGAATATTTGACCCCTATTCTTTCATAAATCAACCTTTTTGCATTATATGAGTGATAATTTCCCCGCTAGGTTTAGATCATACAGCAATCTTGCCCAAAAGATGTAATAATATATCTAGGTCGATATGGGAATTCGAATAATAAGAAATATTTAGCCCATTATGAATTGCACAGTTTCCTCCATTTTAGATGAATTTGCTCCTGCATGCTTTCAGCGAGCATTTTTGCTGCAAAAATGTAATTGTTTCACATTACAAAATATTGAATTCAGCTGTAAATGATGTAGCATACAGACTTCTTATGTTTTAGTTGCTGTTTAGGTTGTGGTGTGATATGTATGAAAAGGTCCGAGGTCTATAAAAAAGTAACACCTTTTTGTAAACCATATCTTACAATACAAAAATATTAAACTAATTCATGATTTATTTCACTTTTCCACAAAAACTCTTTTGTTTACCTTGTAATGCAACTGAAAGCACCATCGGGGGCTACTTTTAACATGACAATAATTGTAAATAAGGAGGAAATCAAATGAAATAACTGCAGCAACAGAGCACTGTCTTACTTTTGTGTCATTGTGGTGTTCTATCAGTATGAAAACAAGTCTCGAAGAGGAACAAGATGGTATTCCACAAATGTTGTAGTTTATTCTACGGCACCGTGTATACTTACTAATAGACGGCCCAGGGGCCTCTAAAAGACACATCATTTTACTTAGGGTATAGATATAAAAAAGTGAGCTGTCTGTACATTTCCTTCTTGCTTCATACTCTTGCATGGCTCATCATACCACATTTATCTGTGTTTCTCAGGCAACAAGAGCAATCATGACCAATCTGTTATGTTTGGCACTAGAAGGGTATGGCATTGGTTTTCTATCATACCTGTAAAAAGTCACTTTGAGCCATGCATTCAGAGTCCTGAATCTGATCTCCTTTATTTATACAGATAACGAATTGCTTATTTCCTTAAAAGTCCCTCTGAATATTTTTTGCTGACTGGATATGTCATCATGATTATCATTTTTCCTTTCTTTCATTGCTATTGCATCATTCACTCCCTCTCTTGATTGCAAAGTTAGACTTACGGACTTGCAAACCGCTTCATACCACACATTGGCTGAATCTAAAGCCGGAGGAACTTAAGCTGAAATACAGCAAGACTGCAATGGTTTTTAGTGCTATTTATCCAAGTTCACAAAAATGAGTGACTGCTGCCTATCTACAATTTACACATAAAAAAAGGAAGAGGATAACTATAGAAAAAGTAAAACCTGGATATTATAATAATAATTGTGCCATATTTGGTTTTCATTATCTAGAACTGACCTTTACTTGTACTTACTCATACCATAGAAAATAAAATGTGGATATTAAAAAATAAACTGAATTCATAAAAGATGTTGAATGGATTTCTGTTTCCTTTTTTTTTTGTATTATAGTTCTATCCCATAAAAAAATGTGAGCTAGAAAAGTTCTGCAAAGTATTATACTAAATGAGCCCTCAAAACTTTGGTAGTAGTTTAAAAAGCAACATTGGCATCCAATTTGACTTGTTGAGACTCAAAGGAGGCTTGCCACCTTCATATTGGCAGAGCCTTACGCAAATACTTGCACCTCCTGAATCAGTGGTGGCTTTCAAATGACAGTTTCCACAGTACTAGACTTTACCCAGTTAACTGTTCTATTTCCATTCAAATCTAATTTCCTTACACGAGATAGCAAGCTGTGCAGAAACTGTACTTATTCTTCAGACGTCTTACAGTAGTAGAAAGAATGATAATCATGATGAATAGCCACCTGTAAATTCTCCGCCATGAACCTGGAAGTCATGGCATGTTCACCAGTTTCTGTAGGAATTACGCAGTTTAGTTATTGCCACTAATCTGCTGATATTCAACATAAAGTTGCAGCTCTTGAAAGTCTTTTGTTTTTCTGTTACAATGTGGTTTCATATTCCAGCCGCTCCTGGATAAGCGCATCGTCTTTATACTGAAGCCGGGGAGGAGAAGGAGAACATTCAAAAGCTAAAATTGCCTTACGCAGGCTTCTATCCAATACATGCCTCTCCCAGGCTGGATACCTGTTTCTAAACAGGTCAATTTTAATAACTGATTCTTCAATCCTTGGTGGCCTTGATGATGGTGTAGATGGAGCAATTGGCCTTACCTGAAAGACTGGCATGCAGCCATCTCTTTCAGTAAATTTCTGATCTCGATCGCTGGCCACACTTCGGTTGTTGGACATTGACCTAAGAGTGTTTGAGGCCCCTTCAGGGGGCAAAGGAAAGGCAGTTACAGTGTCTTCGCAAGCACAGCTTGGTGACTGCCCAAATCTAGGTCCATTAGGATGAAAGAAGGCATAGTACATCAACATAAAAACAATACCTGTTAAAAAGCTACTAAACACTACACACAGTGCTGGGATAGCAAACGCATCCAAGATTTGGGGGGCCTTGTTAAGGTACCAAAGGGTACTCAAGGCAGTGTTTTCAAGAAGAATGACAAAATAATATATAAACAGCCTGCACCGTGTCCTTCCTTCCTTGACGTTAAACCAACTAAAGATATAGATTATTCCAACAACCATATCAAACACAATCTCCTCCCACTTCGTGATACAGAATTCTGTCTCACAATGGACAATCCAGAAGGTCATGATGCACCAGTGAAGGACTATGAATATTCCAAAGTAGAGTTGGAAAACTGAAGCAAAAAGAGCAAATGTTATCACTCTCGCTGCAATGGTAAAGAAGTGCCAGCAAAACTGGATAATAACAGCCATGTAACTGATCGGTTTCTTGTCATCTCGGGAATCACGCAATGCTTTCTGATAGGATGCAAGGGCCCAGGCCAAGGATACAAGAGATGCTGCTGCAGTAAGACCTGCAATACAAACAGATACAATTAGTCACTTACTGTACAGAACGTTTTGCAATGATAATTTTTCATTCTATAAAAAATATTTCTAATTATTCCCCAAAACAGCAAGCAAAATGCATTCTCATCAGTTTATAAATAGGTGCGGAACATTTCAAATACTTGCATATTTTTTTACTGTTTTCAGATAGAATTTTACATAAAATTCTGTCACCCCCTAAAAATATGGTTATATTCACTGCTACTCATTCTAAATATAGTGTCCCCAAAATGTTACAGGTCTTAGACCCCTTAACCAGCAGCCTGTATCTGCAAGTCTCTGAAAACCAAGAAATTAGAGGATCTGTAAAATCCAGCAAACTACAAAGCAGGCATTTGGTCAGGTTTGGGAGGCAGTTGCACCCTGCCTTTCTCCTTCTTCCTTCTGACCAGAAGTAGAAAGCAAGACATAAGGTTCAAAACACTGTGGAGTCGCCTTTACCCTGGACACTCCTCCTCCTTCTTAACCTGGTGTGAGGTGCAGAGCGTAGCCTATTTTCCCAGGCACAATGTTGAGTGTATGGTGCCCGACAGTTTCAGTTTTGTGTGCCTTAGTACTTATGTGTTTGTATTTGTATTAATGGACAGAAAAGAAATGAGAACCAACAAAAGATGGGTGAATTAAGGAGAAAATAAAACTGTACAAACAAAGGGCAATAAAGGTGCAATTTCTCATATTATTTGTCAAAAATCAATTCCATGACTATAGACAGGCAGAATGCAGTTTATGTTATATTGTTATACAGGGAAACCCAAAGGAATAATGCCTTTAGAACTAATATATGAGTGGATAACAAACAAGAAGAAGAGAGAATGGAACACATTTGATTACTGTTGATACGGAAACAGATTTTGGCAATTCTCACTGATTTACAAGCCTATTTTTCCCATGACTTTCTATGTTCAGTACCCTTTGGCATTATAAACAGGCTATTTGTGCATTCCTTCACATCCTATCAACAACTTGATTTTAGAAGCAAATATCTTACATATGGGGATTATTTCCCATTTGTTTATATGCAAATTCATTTTTGTTTCAGGTATGCAACTATGTTGTTTTTCTTTGAGAAAAGTTCAAGGTTACCAGTTTAACTGATCTCCTATTTAGATTGTTAGCTCTACAGGGCAGGGACCTCCATCCTCTTGTCTCTTTTTCACTTAACTTGTACTCTGTATTTATTAATATATTATTGTAATGGCCCCCTACTTGCTTATCTATTTATTGTTCTGCATATACAAGTAGCGCTATATAAATAAAAATATAAATATTTATACATACATAAAAACTTCCTGTTACAGTATTAAGCCTCATTCTCACTTATTGGCTTATGAATGCTGTTGCTTTCATCTCTACTTAGGTTCTAAATGTTTGTTAGTAATCCATATTCCTATTCTCTGCACTCTCTCCTTCCCATCTCCATAACAGAACACCTTTCATGCCACTGTCTCCCAGCTACTTACCCTACTGGTACTCAGATGGGGCCATAACAGCTTCATAACTTGATTAAATGTTGCAGGAAAGTGGAATTTTAACTCTAGTGAAATATTATGACTACATGCACCTCAATTCTAACTTGCATGTAATGTGATATACCTTCACTTATATACAGGTATAGGACCTGTTATCCAGAATGCTCTGGACCAAGGGTATTCCGGATAAGGGGTCTTTCCGTAATTTGGATCTCCATACCTTAAGTCTACTAAAGAATCAATAAAACATTAATTAAACCCTATGGGATTGTTTTGCATCCAATAAGGATTATTTATATCTTAGTTGGGATCAATTACAAGGTTCTATTTTATTATTACAGAGAAAAAAGTAATCAGTTTTAAAATTTTGATTTATTTGATTAAAATGGAGTCTATGGGAGACAGGCATTCTGTAATTCGGAGCTTTCTGGATAACGGGTTTCCGGATAAGGGATCCCATACCTGTACTTCATTTACTTTCAGAGTATACTAATGTGCTGCTCTAACTGTAATGCCAGAACTGGACTGATGAGAATACTTTAACACATACATTCAAATAATGCTTGTAAGTCAGATACCAACATCATTTCCTTAATTACACGCATAAGCTCACGCTTACCTACACATTTGCTATGAAAGCTGTCAGTGAACAGCACCTAAACTATTATTAATGATACTGATAATCTATTAACAGACACAAAGCTTATTG